>NC_056525.1:62880626-62925771 GCF_019175285.1 Sceloporus undulatus | reverse complement strand
GAAGAAGAAGAAGAAGAAGAAGAAGAAGAAGAAGAAGAAGAAGAAGAAGAAGAAGAAGAAGAAGAAGAAATAATTGATAAATTCTGTGCTGGGATCCAGGAGGAAACTGATTACAGACCAAAACAGCACCTGTTGTTATTCATAGGCAACTGGAATGCAAAAGTAGGAAACAGAGCAGAACCAAAGGCTGTAGGAAAAATTGGCCTAGAAACAAGGAATGAAGCAAAAGAGCAACTGATTGAATTTTGTGAAGTCAACAGTTTTTTTCATCACAAACACATTCTTTAAGCAACCAAAGAGGTGGACTGTATACATGGATATCACCTGATGGCAAATATAGTAATCAAATAGACAACATAATTGGAAACAGATGATGGAGAAGCTTGGCACAGACCATGTGGCACAGACCATGAACTGCTGATACCAAAAATTAGAATGAAGCTAAAGAAGAACACTATATCAACCCAAATACAACCTGAAGACAATCCCTATGGAATTTAAAGATAATGTGAAAAATAGATTTTCATGATTAAGACTAATTGACTGGGAGCCCAAAGATCTCTAGGCTGAAGCCAGGGATACTGTCAGGGAAATGTGCAAAAAGACACTATCTGCAGCCAAAAAGAAAAAGGGGCCTCAGTGGATGACAGATGAAACTCTGCAAGCAGTTAAGGACAGACAAGAAGCAAAAGTAAAAAAAATGACAGAAATAGGTCATAACACTGAATGCAACTGTTCAGTGACTTTCGCACAGGGGGAAGGAAAACTACTGATGACAATAACAAAAAAAGGAATAATACAAGACCTCTTCCATAAGATCTGAGAAATCACAGGGAAATTTAAAGCAAGAGTGGGAATGCTCTATGATCAGCAGGACAAGACATTACATGAACAATGAGAAATAAAAAGACAATGGAAACAGTACACTGAAGAACTATATAAAATAAATGAAAGGATGACAGATTAATTCAAGGAAGAATCATTTGAAGATGAACCTCAAGTTTTAAAAAATGAAGTGAAAACTTCACTTGACGCATTTTGAAGAAATAAATCACCAGAAACAGATGGCATACCAACAGAGATGCTCCAAGCTATAGAGACAGAATCTACTCTAGTTCTAAATAAAATCTGTTAACAAATACGGAAAACAAAAGAATGGCCCACAGATTGGAAATGCTCAATATACACTCCAACACCCAAGAAAGGGGACATCGGGGATTGCAGTAACCACAGGACCATTGCATTAATATCCCATGCAACCAAAGTGATGCTCAAAACTATACAAAAAGAATTTTACCATGTATGGAATGAGAAATGCTAGATGTCCAAACTTCCAAGAAAGGAAGCGGTGTTAGGAATCATATTACAAACGCACCTTGGAAAATGGAGAACAGCACAGAATTTCAGAAGAAAATCAGCCTGTCCTTGATAGATTATAGCAAAGCCTTTGACACTGTAGGTCATGAAAAACTTTGGATCGCTCTTAAAGAAATGTGTATAAAGAAATAAGGAGCCCTGATGGTTCAGTGGTTAAATGCCAGTACTGCAGCCACAAGGTTGTGAGTTCCATCCCAGAACTCCAAGGTTGACTCAGCCTTGCATCCTGTCATAGGTCAGTAAAATGAGTACTCAGCTTGTTGGGGGCAATTGGCTTACAGACTGTAAATCTCTTAGAGAGTGCTGAGTTTACGGATAAGCAGGATAGAAATGTAAATGCTAAATGCTATGAATATGCCACAATGTTTGAGGCTACTGTCTGGACAGAACATGGAGAAATGCAATGGTTTCCAACTGGCAAGGGGGGCAAGCAAGGCTGCATTTTATCAGCCTATCTATTTAACTTGTAGACTGAAATACAGTGGGCCCTCTCCTTAAGCGGGGAATCTGTTCTGAATCCCCCTATCTAAGGGGAAATCTGCTGATGCTCGAGCCCCATAGAAAATAATGGGGCACGTACATAATGGAGCACGGGCACACACGCCATTGTTTTCATCTCCAAGCAGCTTCCGCATAAGCTAGAAGCCACATAAAATATGTCTGTGCGTGGTGCGGGCACACTGTATTTGTAGAGCAGGATTAGACTCAGAGGAAGGTTGTGCAAAAATTGGAGGAAGGAACTGGGGCATCACTAAGGGGTGTGTGTGTGTGTGGACTGCCACTGGGTGACACCTCATGGGGGATGACACCTATTCAAGCCCTCTGCCTGCTGTGGCCATTAGTGGGGGGCTGCTAGTGAGGTGCTGTCACCACCTTCCAGATCTGGAGGAGCTCACTTAGGAAAGTGAGGTGTCTGCAGCAGTGGCACTATGGACCCCTCCCCTACCTGATACCATTCCCTCTCTTTCCCACCCAGCTGATTGCTGGGCAGCAGCAGCAGAAGCTCACCCACCACCACCACCACCACCACCACATCCTGTCCATATTTCTCTCCTGGCTTGGGCTCTCTCGACCTTGGCCAAGAGAATCCAAGGCCATGGAGAAATACAGACAAGTGGTGGCAGCAAGATTGTTGCAGCTGAGGATGGAGAGGGTGAGAGAGTTATTAGGTGGCGGCGGCAGTGGCAGCGGCACACCACCCTCACCAGTGGCCGAGGTGAAAAGTGGTGACTGGGGGTGTGCCAGGCAGCTTTGGCAGGATGGGATGGGCAGGAAGGTGGTTAGGAGAGGGAGCTCCTGCAAAATTAAGTTTTTCTGTGAGCCTCCTGGTTCCCTAGTGGTCATTTAGTCTTGCATTTCCTCTCTCTGGCCTTCCTGTACCCCTCCTCAACAGCCCTCCCTCCCTCCCTCCCTCCCTCCCTCTCTCTCTCTCTCTCTTGAGTATATATACATATATGGAATCAAAAGGAGACAAAGTTCATCAGGCTACTGGGATACACTAAACTAGAACCTGATTAGAACTCAAAACCAGCTGTAAGCATTTGGATCAAAGGCCAAGTCTTCTTGCTCATGGGGAAAAATCTGCCCTAAAGTCATCTTATTCCTGAGGATCCTGGTGTCTGTTGCCCAGTAACTCAGCATAGTACTGCTGGGTACCTTGAGTTTTTAATTAAATGAAATTAATTTATTTTCTTTTGAAACAAAGTAACCCTGAAATGTACAGCTTCATGATTCCCACAATATCACTGCCAAATCTCAGGTGCTTAGCTTTCACAGTTTGGGAACTAAGGTGGAGACAGACATATAGACATTCATTCATTATTATAAAAATGTCCAACAATCAAAGTGCATGTATTAACACTACAATCCAGTATTTAGTTTTGATTGCCTAACTTACTCCTTACTTACACAGGATGGTTCCATGCTAATAGAGAAATCATTGTGCTTTTACAACAGCTCGTTTTTTTCCACCGAGGAAGATGTGTAGTCAAACGCGTTTAGTTTTATTTGGTTTTATTGGTTTTGTATTTTAACCTTTATCATATGTCCTCTGGAAATGCATACGTTTATGGCAATACATGCACTTTGATTGTTGGACATTTTTATATTTTGTATGTCATATGGGATAGATAGTTTCCAGCCTTTTATATATATTGGCAAAATCTGTACTTTTTATTCTGTATGCAAACAGACATTGTATACTATTGATTGTTTTCATCTGGCAAAGAGCATAGCCTTGAATACATACAGTTTGCCTGAATGTCAGAGAATTATTACTAATATATTACCTTTTGAACACTTTAGATAATTTTTAAAAATGTATTTTTCTATTGCCACTTTTCCTTAGACTTTTTTGTTTTGCGATTCTACAATTTGTTTGACAGATGTCTTCTTTTATGAAAGAGAAGATAAGAGTTGTCTTCTTGGATTAGACCCAATACTCAGTTAGTCCTCATTTCTGTTATTCATTTTGAGACCCATGAGCAGGTCATAAACATGCATGGTGAAGGCATAAGCATCTCCTGTTTATCCCTAATGTTATCTGTGGATTGTAATGCTTCATACTTTTTGTCACTATGAGAGCCATTGACACCATTAATACTGTTCCATGTCATTATAACATTTAATCATTTTAATGATATTGATAAGTATTTTGCTAAGAAGTCCAAACAAAAGGGTGACACATTAAAGTTTATTTAATAGTTTGACTGAAAGTCATTCTTTCATAGTCCAAGAGAACAACAGCTTTAGGTTGGAAGGAAACTGGGCTTTGTCCTGTTTAAGCTGATAGCGCAAATCCCACCCTGTTGTTGGCCATGTCAAAGACAGAATAATACTCCTTAAGGAAGACATCACCCAGGATCCACAGTGGCTCCCCACTTTGGGAAGGCAAATAAGTAGGCTCCACAACAACTGTACAATAGCCATCTTTCTGTAAAAGAAAACAAAAAGGTGTTTAAGACCTGCTTCTGTTGAAAAAAAATGTCATGAACATTTACAGTATAAAGATCAGGTGGTAGTGGTGATGGTGGTGGTCATCATCATCATCATCATCATCATCATCCCACCTTATTCCCAGCATGGGACTTAAAGCAGCTTACAAAAACTAAAAAACATTGTTAAAATTCCACAAAATAAAAAAGTTATAAATTAATTGGGAAAAAATATAACCAGATTAAAACATATATTAAAACACACACACAGATACACTAGGACAGTGATTAGCTGTGTAAGATGAGCATTGTATAAGATGGGTCTTATACACTCATCAACCTATACAGCTGTTGGAATAGACTGTTTAACAATATTGCAACTGCTTGTTTCTGGTTCTGTTCACTATAACCACATGATTGTGAGGACATACTTCCTAGAGTCTGTTTGTGAGGATATATGATGTGTGTCAAACCCACATTACATGTTCTCCAGTGTGCACTTCATGATTTGTATGTGTAGGTTCATATCTGACTATAGTGCATATAAGGTCAATAATTACGTCACTATTGTGAGTATCATCTTTACTCTTTTGCAGGCTCCACAATACTCTCATTTAAAATATGTAAATCTGAAGCAGAACTGAGAAGCTATTTGTGCATGCAGATCTAAGAAAACAATTTCATAATTTTGAGGACAGATCTTTGTAGTGTCCTCAAAAATGGTTATCAAAAGATATGGCTAGGTAAAAGTTTTCTTGAGCAAGGAAGTGTATAAGACTCATATACATCCGAAACATTTTTCCAAATGGTGACTACAAGAATTTGAATGCTGTTACCACAATCTCTAAATATTACAACATTCAAATATAGCATGATTTAAAATATACACTCTTGAGCAATACAGTATACATACACTGGTCACATAGGCAGAGGGTGGCAGTGGGAACTGGGATCCATTAATGACAAATGTGATGGTGGGCATGTTCTGGACATCATTGCAGTTCACTAATAACTGGAAAAGAATACAAATCTAACATTAATTCTATGAGAAAGTTAGAACAGAGTTTGTACAATGATGCTGTCCCCTTGGAGATGTGTGCCACTGCAACCAGATTCAACACTAAACAGGTGTTTATAGAATCATAGAATCATAGAATCGTAGAGTTGGAAGAGACCACTAGGGCCATCCAGTCCAACCCCCTGCCATGCAGGAAATCCAAATCAAAGCATCCCTGACAGATGGCCATCCAGCCTCTGTTTAAAGACCTCCAAGGAAGGAGACTCTATCACCCTCCGCGGGAGTGCATTCCACTGTCCAACAGCCCTTACTGTCAGGAAGTTCCTCCTAATGTTCAGGTGGAATCTCTTTTCCTGTAGCTTGCATCCATTGTTCCGGGTCCTGTTCTCTGGAGCAGCAGAAAACAAGCTTGCTCCCTCTTCAATATGACATCCTTTCAAATATTTAAAAAGGGCTATCATATCACCTCTTAACCTTCTTTTCTCCAGGCTAAACATCCCCAGCTCCCTAAGTCGTTCCTCATAGGGCATGGTTTCCAGACCTTTCACCATTTTTGTCGCCCTCCTTTGGACACGCTCCAGTTTCTCAATGTCCTTTCTGAATTGTGGCACCCAGAACTGGACACAATATTCTAGGTGGGGCCTGACCAGAGCAGAATACAGTGGGACTATTTCTTCTCTTGATCTAGACACTATACTTCTATTGATGCAGCCTAAAATAGCATTGGCCTTTTTAGCTGCCGCATCACACTGTTCACTCATGTTCAACTTATCTTCCAACACAAAATAAAGCATGCCAAATGCATGCTACATAGGTGAGAAAAATCATGTACTATCATTCACCATCTGAGGCAGCATCTCTTCTTGGGGAAAAAACATGATAAATGGCTTAAATCATTTGTTAATTCCAACTAGAGGCTACCCATTGAATCAGCTGGATTTACCTATCTGGTAAATTGCCATTCAACAGTTAATTCAGTGGCTCTACTCTGTCCAACAGGATTCCAAATTTTTTTAAAAAATTATTAGTACTCTTCTATTATCTTGATGTAAACTGCTGTGAGGTTTTCTAAAATAAAGCAAAGTGAGGGTAATAAACAAATAAACAAAAAATTAATAATGCAAATAGTCATTCATTCTACACATTGCAGCTTTGCCAACTTTACTCACATGCCCAAGAATTCCTGTCTTGTTGGAGATATTAATATCTATCCAGTTCAACATTGTTCTCCCTATACCACCTAATTTCATACCTCTAAGAATTTAGCATGTTTTTCTTACATCAACTCTGCTTACCTTGGGTGTTATTTCAAATGTTTGGACACTAAATTTTAACATTTCCTCTGTGAAATACAGCAATACTCTGAGTCATATCCCCAAGGTTCCTTCCTCACCTACCTCACCATCATACTCTTCAGCTCCCACAGCTTGCAGGAAGGTATCAAAGTACTGCTGTGGAATGGTAAGTTGACAGGTGCCAGTGTCTACAATTGCCTGGCAGCCTTCACTGCACCAGCCAGTAGCCTCATCGCCAATGGCAAATCTATAAAGACAAGAGCAAAGGATGTTGTATGGGCAAAGTTTGCAGGCAAGTTAAAAACCAGATCAAAGCTGGTGACTCTCAATAATTCTTAGAACCAGAGTATAGAAAAGGTACTCTTTTGGACTACAGCTCCTGGAATCACTAGACTAGTACAACCAATGGCATTGATACCTAGAGACTGCTTTTGTAAAATCTGAAAAAATTGGAAGGTGACTTTGACCAACTCGTTAGTATACTCATTTTACTCATTCTAATCAATATATTTTGTTCCTTACATGTTACTGTGGACAACAGAGGAATACTGTCCTGGGTGCTCTAGAACCGTTAAGATGCTTTAATGTTTGTGTATACGTGTGCATATGCATAAATATGTACATGTGTATATGAGCAGCAAATATGTGCAGATATGTACATTTGCCATGAGTAGCAAATACATAGGGTTTTTTCCAAGTAGCAATTCAGCTGTTAGATACCTATATTTTTGCAGCATTCAAGCTCTAGTACCTTCTTGCTATGAAAGTTATTGCTTATTCATTCATCCAGTTCATCCATTGTCACTGAGAATGAATGTTCCTTGAAATAAGGTTTCTCTAGACTTAAGAGATCTTGAATTACTAATGGTAATTGATGTGTTTCTTGTCTGTTCATGCTATTTTTTTGGATTAGATTGAACGCATCTCTTTTGTAACACACAAATACAACAATAGCTCCAATGGACTGTTTCATTTTTAATAGTATTTTATTGATTTATTATTTCATTATGGTTAACCTTCCCTCTTGGAACTAATAGTGCTTCTAATGCATACCTTTGGCAAGGTGAGAATTTCTGCTATTTAAAAGTTTCAGTTTTCAGTACTAGACACAGGAAGGTAGCTATAGTGCAGGGGAAAGAGAGCATTGCCTCTGATAATTATTCTGCTTTTCAATGACATCTGTGTCCAGTCCCCATATTTCCAGCACTGAAGTAACTTAAAACTTCTGTTGAGCATTTAGAAATACAATTTAAGCATTCAAATAAAAGGAGTAGACAAGTGTATGAGAACACAGCAAATATAAGTTCTATGTGCTAATGATTCACAGTTGTCTCACTCCCTGAAATGCTAGAAATCTGAGAACTGAAGGAAAATTTCAAGGAAGAGCACAATTCTTATTTGGGAGTGCCTCCAAGAAATAAAAATCTTATTTGGATTTTACCTCACCTTCACTCCAGTTACATATCCCTTTCCCACTATACACACTTCAAAGAAGTAAGCAGGAACATAACCATCCTACTCAGCAGATAAAGTATGGTTCCAGGTAGGAGGTGAGAACCTTGTGTTGCTATCTTTGCAAAGCAAAAGGTGATCAGACCAGAAAAGCAAAAGGTCGGCTATAAATGGAAAGAGAATGGGGAATATAACTTACTCTTCAATGCCAATTTGCCAGTAAACTTCACGGGTAACAGGTGCCCAGGAAATTTCTCCAGAGAATAGCTGAGTATCAACCCCACCCAAGATCAGTTCCCCTCCATATTGAACAGTTGGCTGTCTGGTGGGCAAAAATGGGGAGAAAAAAAGCCAAATGTAGGTACAACTAGCAATAGCAATAGAAAATATATTTCTATACCACTTACCAATGTGCTAAAGTCCCTCTAAGTGCCTGTTAAATTAGATATATGTAAATACATAGATACCTATGTGGGCAGAAAATAAGGGCAAGGTATGAAAGAAGAAAAAGTGGAGGAACATGGGCATAGATTAATTTAGATTAATCCTGAATAATCACAACAGTTATTTCCATCAAATTCAGATTCTCATGCCATCGAGTAAGAGCTGAGCAGTCGAAATCTTGGATAAGGGGACAGACATGTCTCACATAGCTATGTCTCTGTTGCTACATCTCCCAATGCTCCGACCCACAAAATCCACCTTGTATGCATTGTGACAGGCACTTAGAGGGACCTGTAGAGATCTTGCTGATATTCCTGCAGAGGATGACCTTGCAGCGTGTCCAGCTAAAACAAAATGGCTGGGTACATTTCGACTAATCCCCCTACTCTTCAACAAACTGGAAATGGCTGTTTTGAGAAAGGTTTACAAGGTGCATGGTTTACAAGGTGGGTATGTGGGGTTGGTAGCTATGTGGTCAGAAGAGAATTCCAACTTACACTGTGGTGAAAAATATGATTCGGGATGTATAAATTGGATTTAAGCCAACTTAAGTCACTAACAGGATACAGCTGATTGGTTCTGAAAGTTGTGCAAAACATATTTTTACCTGTTTTGAATTCAAATTGTACAGGTCAAAAGGGAACTGGATCTACATTATATAAGCCTGAGCATTTATTCATATTCTTGTTAGTTTCAATGACTGGAGTAGGATCATTTGCTGAATACTAAGTCAAAACTAAGTCATGGAGCCAAAGTCAATCCCAATCATATTTGGGGCTGTAAAGGATCGTAAGAGTACTATCAAAGAACAGTAACTCTGGGTGCATCTGCACTGAAGAAATAATGCAGTTTGACACCACTCAAATGCTGTAGCTGCATCCTATGGAATCCTGGGAGCTATAGTTTTAAAAGGTCTTTAGCTTTCTCTGCTAAAGAGTGCTGGTGCCACACAAAACTACAAATCTCAGGATTCTGCAGGATGGCCACATCAATTAAAGTAGTCAAACTGCATTATTGCTACAGGGCACATGGACCTCAGTTATACCAGGAAACATATTAGGGGTAGTGGTGCTGGCCATACAACAAAATAAAATCTAAAATCTACCAAGGAGTGATACCTTCATTGGCCAGCCAAAGTGCGCAAATCACATAATGTAAGCTTTTAAGCCACCATTGGCTTCTTCATCAGGCAAAAGATGTTTTAAAAAAATCAAACATGAAGAAGAAATGTGAAAGTGTTGGTCTGTGACTCTTAACACTATCATTTGTCTTCCTTCTGTAAGATTTTTAACATCTTTTGCCTGATGAAGCTTCACAAGCTTGCTTTATGTGTTTTGTGCATTTTGGCTGGCCAATGAAGGTATCACTCTCTTGTGGATTTCAGTTATTTTAGATTTGTTTTTCTAGCATGTTATGTTTGATTCTTGAAACAATAGATTTTTTGGATCATACCGTGAAAAGTAGAAGCTAAAGATGGGTTCAGAAAGCTGTCCTTGATTCAGCATCTGCTGCATGACAGTGGCTGTCCCTCCTACAGCCAGAGATGGATAAGCCATCCCCATAATTCCATCAAAACTGGCATAGTAGAAGGGAGTAGCAGGTTCATCCTCACTCAGGCCAAACTCCTGATTGGTGACAACAATATTCTGGACCTGGGGGAAAAAGGAAGAAAAAACTGATAAAACTATTTATTTATTTATTTATTTATTTAATATGTTGCTTTATACTGTACTGTATTCTCCTCCCCACCTACCCAGCTACTGTGAAGATTGCAATTTACTACTCAGAGGAGAGAGAGGCCTGATTAGGGATCGCAAATGATGCAATTGATCCCCTTTTTTGAAAAAAAAATACCAATGTTGAGATGCAAATCCAGGCTCCATTACAGTACAGATCACAAATCACAAGTTTCCATTCTAACCTTTAATAGGTCCCCGTCTTAAAAATATCATTTAAGAGTGTAGTTCTGTGTTCTGGATAAAGCTTGGAAAACTTACTTTTGGTGACTGCAATTCTGCAAATCCACCAGCTAGCACAGCTGTTGGCCATGCCAGCTAAGGGTATTTGGGAGCCAAAAATTAACTTTTCTAAACTCTCTGAACTCATTTCTTCTTAAACCGACCAATATTTGAAAATCTGCAGAATAAAATACACTTGAAGATACTAACCTGCACAGTATCATAGCCTAGCAGGACAGTCAAATCACCAGCCCCATAGTACAGGGTATAAGTCTGTCCAGAATTGGAATATGTGGAAGATGCACTGGGGTTGAATCTGTTGTGATTACCTAGAGTGATAGAATAAATAAAAACAAATATGCAGCAAACTGATGCATATTTGAATGCCATGTACAATTGCGTCTAATAGTTTAGCTCCCTAGAGGTCTAATTTTTTTGCAAACCGAGTGTATTATCTTCATGGCAAGGAATGCTCCAGTCAGCAAAAGGAATCAAGGATGAGGGCATCACTCATAAAAAAAATTGAATGAGGTTTTTAAGAACTTTTATTGGACACAATATAAGTACAAAATTCAAAATAAAATGTGAAGCTAATAGCATTTCTATCTTATATCCCACCAGGTGACCCTGGGCAAATCACACTCTCCCATTCTCAGAGGATGGCAATGGCAAACCTTATTTGATCAAATCTTGCAAAGAAAACCCCATAGTAGGTTCACCTCAGAGCTGCCATAAGTTGGACATTTTGTAGATTTTTGGATAAGATTTTATTAACTTTTAAAACATGTGATTAATTTCTGAATAGCATGAAGGGGGGATATATGTATAGTTAAATAACATAACCATTGCCAGACAAGTTGAAAGCCACAGTTCTATCCTTGTTGATAGATTAGCAATATGTAGCTATTAAGGTCGATTAGATTAATTTGTTTAGTTTGGGTTTGTCAGCTTTGTATGTTAGCATATTAACAGATATGTGTTAAAGTGATGGTTCTGACTTCTTTGTTATTATATGTTAATAAAAATATTACACACATACAGACAGACTTGTTTTTCTAGCTTTCAAGTTAAGATTCCAAAGACCGATATGAGAACCAAATGATCAAGATTATCTCTATTTCATGTCCATGTCTAGGTTCGCCATATTATGTTATGTTTATGTTATTGTACTGTATGTACTGTATTGTATGTTATTGTACTGTACATATTAATGTTGATTTTAAGTGTTGGGAAATAAAAAAATCTAAAAACAATAAGATTATCTCTATTTATATTAATAAAAGAAATAAATAGAAACCCAGTCCATAATAAAGGAGTCATTTCTTCAGTTATGAATATGTTGTGTCAGTTTTCCCATTACTGAGAGACCACAACTTTGCATGACAACAGTCCAAAGATAAATTATGTAGGCTTTTCCATTTTTGAGCAATCTCCATTTGAGCGAAACTTTTCTAATACTGCTTTTATTATGTATCTATGCCATACAAAAGCCAATGTGATGTAGCTGAAAAAAAGCTAGAAGAGTTGAACAGATTACTTCACCATGCCCAGTGAACATGCTAGCTGGAGATTCTGGTAGTTATACTCCAAAAAATAGATCTGCTAGCTCTACTACTCAGCCTTGAAGCTCACTAGTAACAGTTGGTTAAGTCAATAGTTTTCATCTTAACCTCTCTCACAGAATTATTGTGATTATAAAATGGGATAATCCCATGTACACTGCCCCAAGAACATTGGAGAAAGATAATTATAAATGAATGAATGAATGAATGAATGAATTTATTTATTTATTTATTTATTTATTTATTTAAGCAAAGAAATATAACTTTTTCAAAGAAACAACATCTATTAATGAGCTTACTATAATCAAATCTTTGCGCATCAGCCATTAATACTCACCACAGGCTGCAGTATTACAATATACAGATGGAACCCAGAGATTGGAAGAACCAGAGTCCATTACAACTAGGAAGTTCTGTGGTGGTGTCCCAATACTAATCTCTCCGAAGTAGTAAGACTGCCAAATGAGAAGGTTTTGGTAAGATGAAAGACTTCCCATACCCTTAAAGGGTTGTTAACATGTTTCCCTGCATTTCTACTATTTTCCAACTGGGGATCTCAAGGGAATAAGGTCCTTTTGAGGAATTTGGTAGACAAAAGGGTTGCTTCCCCAAAGGAGATCTCTCCAACATCATATAAAGAGCTATGGAATAACAGAATAAAAATGTCTTAATTTAACCCTGTTCTAGAATTAGAAGTCTTTTGGATTCAAAGTAAAAGTATGTGCTCACAGCAATAGCTTTGATTTATGGTGTCACCACAAGAATTTCCAGAGATGGAGAAACAAGTCATTAAAAAACAATAGAAATCAATGCTTATCTTTTGGGTAATGCACATGGAAGAAATATTTGACTAGAAGCTCCTGAGGGATTCTGGCTTCACACAGGTGATAACTCTTTATGTGTTATCATATAGGTTCCTACTGAGAGGACCCCTTCCACTTATGTAAATATGGCAAGAGCAGGGACACTTTGGCCATGAACAATGATAAGGGATTGTGAGAGTCATAGGTCAAAACATCTGATAAGGAATTGAGAGAATTGGGAAACATTTGAACAGACTAAAAGATTCTGCATCCAGGAAAATATGATAGCAGATTCACAATGCAATCATAAACAAGTATGTCCTCTGAATTCATTGGGATTTCTTCAAAATAAATGGGTATAAAATTTCAGAATATTCATTGATCCAGAAAAGGCAATGGTTCCCATTTAGACTTAAGGAGGCAGGGAAACGAAATAGTTATGTTTCAAGAATCTTCAGTATTTTATTATTGTTTTAGTACTCACATTCAAATAATTGGTTATTGGTTCATAAGCAACATTATATTCATTGAAGTGGTATCTCAGTGCAGGATCAGCATGGTTCTTCTTCAGATATTCTTCTAGCACACCTTTTTCCTTCATGTTCTCCCGAATGGATTTTCCTTTCTTCAGAATGACTCTGAACAGAACACAAAGATCTTAGAGAAACAGTGGGAATGTTACTAGACCTTCCTTCTATGCCCTTTTTGTTTACTAGCTGTCCTCTTCCTTGCTGTTGGGAATTGCTAGTTGCTACTCAAAGCAAAGAAGCATGCAAGACGGGAGACATGCATTACAAACCTGGAAAGCTGTGATTTAGCTTTTGCCATGGAATGATGGCATGGTTCTGACCTGAAATGTTGGCTGAAGATGTATGCTCTCCATTTGTTACTAGTTCATCATTCTCAAGATCATAGTGTTTTGTATTAGTTACCTCTCCAGTCCTTCTGATAAGTGCAGATAAACCAACACAAGGATCAGCCACTTCATGGTGATTAGTATCTTTGCTGATGTGATCTTCTGGAGAATGCACAGAACTTGTCCACAGTTACCGCTGTTGTTCCCCTGGTTTTATACTCAAGGTGATTGTCATTTACTGCCTTATCTGTTCATTCTTAATTTCCTATATCATTACAAACACCCAGTATCTACACTTCTGTTTTCTTGCAAATGATAGAGAGTGTAAATGCCCTTCGTTACAATTGGTTTCAATGTAATTTGTACCCTTGATTTGGACAAAACTTAAGGAGGCAGGGAAACGAAATAGTTATGTGTGATTGAAAGCTTATGAAAGTTTCTGAAAGCTTTGTGACTAGCCCAAAAAGTGATAAGATATCAATAAGCCAAAGCATTATCAGTTTCCTTGAAAAGTCTTAGTATTCTTTTCTGAAATAATAAAGGGCAAGTTGATAGTTGCAGCTAGTATGACGTGAACTTGGGCAGGTTCATATTTTGTTTGACTCCAGAAAATATAAAACAATAGTGTCAGGTTCCTCCCAACTAAAATATTGGGCCCTGTGATTCCATGACCTTGGGAAGCTTTCCTAGCTGCTATTGTATTTTAATTTTATGCTTCAGTCTGAACTGATAAATTCACAGCAACATGTGCACTGAAGTAGATTTTTCAAAGTGACTAATTTTTCAAAGATAACAATGCATCTCAGCTTGCCTATCAGCAATGAATTAGATTCTGAATATATTTTATATTATATATTCACACTTAAATATGTGTGACGTAACATGAGAAGCTATTATTTTTTCCCTATTAACAACTCTAGTGTTCTCCTACATCATTCAAACAAAATGAAAAGAAGGTTAGAGAAATGTTTTATATTACAGAATATTTAAAAAGACATAAATCACAAGAGATGAAAGACTAGATTTGAAAGTTATTTTAATATCATATTCCAAGTATTTCTGTTCCTCTACACCCCAACATTTTGGTATCATATAATATTTGATGTTTCGGATGCAGATATCTCAAAATCCAAAACTTGAATATGTTTTTAATTAGCTATTATTTTAAATACTGCCCCTGATGAACAAACTGGAACATAAAGACAATTAAATTTAATGTAGATTTTTCTTCTCTGTTCTTCTCTTCTTTTCTTCACTGTTGTTATATTTTCTTGAATCACTAACCCAGACATTTTTCCATATAACACTTTTCTTTCACAAAAGTGCCCCTAATTTTAGAAAATGGTCTAATTTGGACTGCAAAAATAATGCACTTTGACATCACTTTAACAGTTATAGCTAAATGCTATGGAATTCTAGGGTTTGTAGTTTGTGAGACATTTAGCCTTCTTTGTTAGAGATCTCTGGTGCTACAGCAAACCATAAATCTCAGAACCCCACAGGATGGTGCCATGGCTGCTAAAGGTCACATTTCCACTATGATTTATTATTTTCCTTTTATTATTTTTATTATTTGCGGTTTGTTTTTGTAATTTTGATGTATTGTTATGTACTTTTTAACCATGTTTTACTGTTTAATTTTATAGTTGGGAGGGAGGGTTGGGTCGGGGTCTTGTGAGGCTTGTTTTTTAAATTGTTGTATACTGTATTAACTCTGCTGTTACCAGCCTCGATCCTCAAAGCAGAAATGGCGGGATATAAATAAATAGTTATTATCAATATTATAATCACTGCTCAGGTTATATGACCATTGTTTCCATTTGAAACCAGTTCCGATCCTACTTTGAGCGATTTCTGTTGTGATAAAGCAAAGCAAACACACACAAAAAAGTTTTTCCAGACACTAGTTTCTAGTGGTTCTTTGAAAAGAATCATTCTGAAGACAGTTCAACACGTGGGAATGGCAGTTCTGAATCACATCATTCTGGAGGGGAGGGACTAATGGCAGAGCGGTGTTTACCATCCCTTCTCAGTTTTTGGAAGATCCAACATTCACCTCCCTCTCACCACTGCCTTTGTGCTTGTGGTGTGACCTATGGGTGCATGATATTTTTTAAAAATTGATAGAAAATTTGAATTATTGATTTTGCAACTACTTGCAATCAGTGAGGTAAGTAGTTGCAAAACCAATGAATCGAATCTGCTATCAATTTTTTTTAATTGATAGAAGATTTGATTCATTGGTTTTGCAGCTACTTGCAATTACCTGGGCAATCCAACGGCAGCTCATAGTGAGACGAGTAATTGCAATACCACTGAATCAAATCTTTTATCAATTGATTTGAAATATATAGTTCCCAAGCTGGGCTGCCCAGGCTGCTACTTATGTCACTGATAACGCACAGATGATTGGCATGCATTTTGAAGTGTGCAAACTAGTGGAAATTTCTCTCTCTCTCAATCTCTCTCTCTCTCTCCTCTCTCTCTCTGGCTTTACTTCGCAAACGAAGATTCAGGAAGGAAGTGGAGATGACAATTGTGCCAAAAAAGAAGCAAGAGATAATGAAAATACAGTATCTGCTTTCATAGTGGGAATGATGGTCCTTTTGGAATCAATTTACCAACATGGAGTGAAGGTGAATTGGAAACCGGTTTAAATATAAGTGGAAATGAGCCCAAAGTAGTGTCAAACTGCATTATTACTGCAGTGCATGTTATACCATTAAATTCAAAGATTTTTCATTTGGGGGCATATACTATAGTTGTCCCTGACTTCCTTCACCAGTTACAGCTCAATGTATTTTTCACAGTTACACTATTTCTTGACTCATTTTCATGTGTTATTTTGAAACAAATGTACTTGATAAAAGGCTGACTTGTCACCAATTACCTGGTTTAGAGAACTGTAATGTATTGTACATAAAGGTGCCTTTCAAGGTGGTTCAGAAATTTCAACTGGTTCAGAATCTTGCTATGAGTCTAACAAGGAGAAGTCATTGGGAAAGACTCTGGCCAGTCTCTGAAATGTCCTTCTTTAATAATAATAATAATAATAATAATAATAATTATTATTATTATTATTATTATTATTTCTATACCGCTTTTCCGCATTGATCAAAGCGGTGTACAAAACAAAAGAATACAACAGTACGACAATACAAAATTTAGGCACCAGTTTGTTTCAAACCCAATTCTACATGGCTTGAGACCCAAGTAGAACCTTAAAAAATGCCTATGTCTGCATAATTCTGCCTGGATGTTAAGGATTTCTTTGTTTGTTGCTGCCTTCAAGTTGTTTATAGCTTATGATGACCCGGAGGCAAATTTCTTTGTTTGTTGCTGCCTTCAAGTTGTTTCTGGATTATGGTGGCCCTATGGCTTAGAGTGACCCTAAGGGATATGGTGACTTAGTGATTAAAACACCAATTCTGACAATTGTAAGATTGGAGGCTTGGCAGTTTCTGGCCCAAATGCTGCATGATGGGGTGAGCTCCCATCACTAGTCCCAGCATATGCCAAACTAGCAGTTCAAAAGCATGCAAATGCAAATAGATAAATAGGTACCACTTTGGTGGGAAGGTAATAGCGTTCCATGCAGTCAGGCTGGCCACATGACCATGGAGTCATCTTCAGAGAAAACTGGCTCTTCGGCTTAGTAACAGAGATGAGCACCATCCCCTACGGTCGGACACAACTAGACAATCTTGTCAAGGGAAGACCTTTACTTTTATCTTTAAGGCAAACCTATGACAGGGCTTTCTTGGCAAGATTTATTCACAGGGAGTTTGCCTTTGCCTTCTTCTGAAGCTAAAAGAGTGTGACTTGCCCAAGGTCATCTAGTGGGATTTTATGAATAAGCAGGGATTTGAACCCTAGTCTCCAGATTTGTAGTCTAGTGCTAAAACTACCACACCACACTGGCTCTCTAAGGATTTCTACTAAACCCTTTTTATATACTCCCACCATCAGAGGTAGGATGAATGGTGACCAAGAGGAGACTTTTACAATTGTACTGCCTAGCCTATCTTGGAGCCTAGCTTTATCTTTAAGGCACCAAACAAGATTCCCCCCCCCCCTATTTTTCCAGGTTTTTAAGCTATTTTACATACTTTTAAATGAAGTTTGATTTCATACTTCATTTGGCTGTTTTCAAATTGCAGTGGGCCCTTGATATTCACTGCGGTTTGATTCCAGGACCCCCATGGATGCCAAAATCTGTGGATGCTCAAGTCCCATTAAGCATAATGGCCTAGCAAAATGGTGCCCCTTATATAAAGGGGCAAAATCAAGTTTTGCCTATGGGAATTTGTAGGTTTTTTTTTTTAAGTATTTGCAAGCCGTGGAGGCTTGAATCAGTGGATAAAAAATCTGTGGATAAGGAGGGCTGTATTCTAATGTTTTTATATTTGTATTTTTGGTATTTATTACAATTTTGGGATATAGGTAATAAATAATAAATGTCTTAAGTTAATGAATATAAAAAGATGATAATTTTGTGTTTACCTAACGCTTCAGCAATGGCGTTATTTATATTTTACAATGTAAGATTTCTAGATATGCTATCACCATAGCCATCATAATGTCAGGATGAACTGGTACCAAAGTGGAAAAGCACTTGTAGTACTTATCCAAAAGTTCTTATCTGAGAACATTTTGCTGAATTTGGTTCCAAGATCCCCCATGGATAACAAAATTTGTGAATGCTCAAGTCCCATTAAATATAATGACATAGCAAAATGTTGTCCCATATTAAAAATGGAAAATCAAGGTTTGATATTTGAAATTTTTACTTTTTTTTGAACATTTTCAAACCGTGGATGATTGAATCTGTGTATAAAAATCTGTGTATAAAAAGGGCTGACTGTATTTTGTAAAACTTCCTAAGCACTAGGAATAAGGGAAGAGATGAATAATTACATTCCACGGTTTAGCAAAAACTTGGGTACATTATGTTTCTCCCAGACATTAATCATAAACATTTTCCTCACAAATTAGTCAGGCAAAAACCACATGGATCCAAATTGTGTAAATAGTTTATTTGTTTGCAGTAACTTTGGGAGGAAAGCCAACAATCAAGTTATAGATCTTCATAGGAGAAAGGAAAAACATCCAAGTCCTTAGAAAGGGAGGCAAGTGAGCGGCGGACTTAGTGTGCAGCAGACTGAGAATCAGAAGACTGAAGAATGAGTTTATGCTACTGGTGCAAAGCCAACCTGGTTGTTGCCAAGATCATATACAGAGTAATAGGACCTGAGGAACACATCTCCAAGGATCCACAAGGGTTGACCATTCTGGGATGGCAGGTATGTGGGCATGATGCCAACGGTGCAATAGCCATTGTTGTTCTGTGAAGGGAAAGGCACAGGGCTGAGTTAAAATCTTTAGCTTGGAAGTCTTGTCAAAGATATGGCATTAATATGGAACCCCAGAATAATGAACAACAACAACAAAAATATTTTTGAAATCTTTTGTAATGTTAATGCTTGTGTATTGCTATTTTTTTAAAGGACCTCACCCCCCCCTTAAAGTTTGGTTTAATTATTTAATTTATCTAAATTTGCAAGGAATGTTTATTCTTAGTTTTTCTTTTTATTTGCTTTGCTTTGTTAATTGTTATGTATTTTGCGTTGTTGATTTTTACTGCTGCTGATTTGCTATGTATTTTTGTTTTTGTTATTTACTGCTATTGTTAATTGTTATCTTATTTTATTATTATTGCTTAATATATTGCTGTGTTACATCTGTTTTTTATTTCATATTTATTGTTATTGCTTTGTATAATCCCCTCTGTTGTAAGCCGCCTGGATTCCCAGTGATTGGGCAGCATATAAATTATTATTATTATTATTATTATTATTATTATTATTATTATTATTGCATCAGTATATCTGAACTAGCAAATTTGCATGAAACTGTTTATTCATTGCCTCCTGAATGGGGGCCACCAAGAAACAGCAGCTGCTGAATGCTGTATTTCAGAGGAAGGCAATGGCAAACCACCTCTGAGTATTATTATTTTTTGTCTAAGAAAACACTATTAAATGTGTGGTCATACTTGATAAATTGTCCTGCAATGTCAAAAATTACAGTAAGAAAAGAAGGAAAAAGGATTGGGAAAAAGTGTTAACTTTTTGGGAAAAGGAATGGAATCTAAATGTTGCTCTTATTGAGCTATAGGAAACATATCAGCTATTGGCTTATTTGTATTTGTTATACATAATGGCATGACAGAGTTAGAATTGTACTAATACATTTTCCTTTTATTTCTATATTCAAATTGATAATTTAGGTCAGCTGCTGAATAGGATTTAGGAAATTCTTATCATAATATAAGTAAAAGCAGGGACTTTACCGCTTAAAACTATTGCTGTATACATAAATCTTTACTGTGAACTTCTATGTTGGGTATACCTGAATAAGCTTAGTATTATTTGATATCATAGTAATGTAAACTTTGAATGCAAGGGACACTTTCAACACTTGGATTTAAGTCTTAATTTTACTACTGATAGTGTCATTGTAAAAGCTAATACAGCAAGACTACTACTATAGATGGGGGGATCTAATGGTGACAAGAATTGAGCTCTTCAACAACCTGAGTCGGGAAGGGAGAAAACCTTCGTATGGGTCCTCAAGACAAGAAGACAAATTATATCAAGATATGGAAATGGCTTTTTTTATGTTACATACCGTAATGTGGTTTTTATATGTGTTTACCATATTGTAAGCTTTCTTTTTTATGTGAAAATTTAATAAAGATCATTAAAAAATGTGTGGTCACCATAAGTTAACAGATGTTTTGAAAGCATGTACACACACCAGGTGTTGCTTTGTAGTTCTCTAAAAGGAAGCTCATAAATAGTAGCCCTTCAATCAATGTTGCTGTTGTTTTCCATAATGGTTGACTAGTTCCAGTTTTTGGGCAATATCATTATAAGCACCTTGCAGTTATTTCCTAAGTATCCATAGGAATGAAAGGCATTTCCCATTGACAAGGACATCTTCATAGGGTCACATTTCCTATTATCTGTAAGTGACCTTCATGTAGAGAGAAAAAACATGTGTGCCATTGCTTAGGAAGTAAAACATGAAAACCTATTTTGCCATTCACAAGTATGTAGGTTACATATCTGGTCCTAAGTACCAATACATCCAGCATAGTTATAAATAAAATTCCAGCATTTGAAACCATCATGAAACAAATCAGGTGCTCAGAAGAATTACATACCTCCAAGACATAGGCAGAGGGACTCAGAGGGAAGCTGCTTCCACCAATGACAAATGTGATGGTGGGCATGCTCTGAATGTTGCTGCAACTGACCACATACTGTGGAAGAAATAATGAGAGAAGAGCAATGTTACAAGATATTTCAACCATGGTTTTATTTCAGGAAGTCTAAAAACCATAGGGATTCTGAAGCTTCTCTCCCTCATCATTAAAACTAGAATCCAGATCTACTATGCTTTGTCCAGTGCCACACTCATGACAAGTTGAAAGCCACAGACGAACTGCCAAACAGTGCCAGAACTAAGCAGATAATTGAGGAATTTTCAGACATCTGGCTAGTACTCCCAAATCTCACCTCCCCTTGTTGCCCAAATAAATGATTGTTTAGTCACACTGGAATGTATACCCACCTTATGGGGTGGAAAAACAAGTCAACACTAAGGCCTGAATCAAATCGCTTAATCCCAGTTACAGTAATCCATTGATTCATTTATTTAATGTTGAGTCAAAATGTTGGTAAATTCCAGTTATTTTTAGCTGGAAATAAGAATAGGGTTCAACCCTAAACTTTTTGCTTAATTAAAACTTTTTTTTTAAAAGAAATTTTTTTTCCTCTTAATGCTTGCTTGGAGTCGGTAATGGGCTGGATGAGGGAAAACAGACTCAGCCTGAATCCAGAGAAAACGGAAGTACTGGTGATTGGTTCTCCTGGCCTGGGTAAGGAAATTTTTCCACCTGTCCTAAATGGGGTCACGCTCCCTGTGAAGGACTCTGTTCGCAGTTTGGGGGTGCTTCTGGACTCGTCGCTTCACTTTACTGCTCAGTGGATGCGACGGTCAGGAGCACCTGTTATCAGCTTCGGCTGATACGCCAACTGCGACCCTTCCTTGGCCGGGGGGACCTTGAAACCGTTATACATGCTCTGGTAACCTCTCGATTAGATTTCTGTAATGCGCTTTACATGGGGCAACCCTTGTACCAAACCCGGAAGCTTCAATTAGTGCAGAATATGGCTGCTCGGCTGGTTACTGGATGTTCCAGGGCCAGCCATATAACACCAGTCCTAAAAGATCTCCATTGGCTGCCTATTCGCTTCCGGGCCGAATACAAGGTGTTGGTTATCACCTATAAAGCCCTAAATGGCTTGGGCCCAGGGTACTTGGAGGACCACCTCTCCCCATACAATCCGCCCTGCACTCTCAGGTCGGGTGAAAAACATCTTTGAAGAGTTCCAGATGCTCGATATGTATCAGCTCAGAGGGCTTTCTTTATTTCAGCCCCTCAGCTCTGGAACTCCCTCCCCAATGAGCTCCGTACTTCCACCTCCCTCGATGCTTTCAAGAAGAACTTGAAGACTTTTTTGTTCCGCCAGGTTTTCCCCCCATGAGCCTTGTGGTCATTCTCTTCCCCTTGGAAATGTTTTTGTGTATTCCATTCTACACAGCCACTTGTATAGGGTGTTGTTAGTTTTTACTGTTCTTAATTGTTAACTTTGTATTATTGTCATGCTGATGTATTAATTGTCTTACACTTTGATGTACACCGCTGTGATCGCTGGAATAGCGTTATACAAATAAAATTTATTATTATTATTATTATTATTATTATTATTATTATTTTGAAGGTGATATTTAGTATTGTCTGGTTAGTAAATTCTCCTGCTCATTATACATAGTTATGTACCCTTACCTGACCATTGCTGTCCTGCTCAGCTCCAACATATTGCATCAGTTCACCAAAGACCTGCTGTGGAGCAGTGAGGAGGGATGTGCCAGTGTCCACAATTGCCTGGCATCCCTGGCTGCACCAGTCACTGATCTGGTTGCCAATGTAGAAGCTAGAGAAAGAACATTTAAGAGCTGTTTTTATTTATACTTGTATTAGATAATGGTACAGGGAGGTTTAATATCAAAGATTTCAAATCTCCATGTTTGCTTTCAGTGTTTTCATGATTTCACCAGAACCACCACTATGGTCTTCTCTTAGTTTAAAACAAATGCTTCAAAATGAAAGCAGGATTCATGTTATTCAGCTATAATAGTCCTATTTCTTGTTTCCAGATCTTAAGACAAGAAGAGGGTGTTGCACCACAGTCCAAAATAAACTGAATAAGGCATGTCTCCTTTTTTTTAACCATGGTTTTTAGAGGGGCTATAAACAAAGAACATATGCTTGACCTTGTTTCACACTATACAATATACTTTGTTGTTGGAAATGTTCGAGTGAACCAAGAGATCTATTGGCTGAGCTCATGGAATGGAAAACCTGCAATAGATTTACATAGGACTGTCAGCTTTAGAAAGAGAAGTCAAGTGTCCATTCCTGGCAGTAGGCAGTTCTGGCATCTACAGAGCTGGCTGGGAGTTTTTGCTACCCCCTTTGGGCCAATCAATAATTGTGTTTGCTCATGGGCAAATTGCTCAGAGGTTGTGCCTGGGTGCCTGACTGGCATGCAAGTACCCCAGTGTGCCATCCAGAAAGGTGGAGAGAAAGCATGTTGAAGAGAGAATCACTTGTCCAAGGAGACATCTGAAAAGTACAACTGCTCATATAACCAGGAGTTGTGCAAGTATATTGCTATTTTTTGGATCTAGCTCCTTCTCTTTTACACACACACACGCACATACACTCATACTAGCCATTATAAGTGAAAATTGCTTTACCTTTCAATCCCAATTTGCCAGTAAGCTTGTTCGGTGACTGGAGTCCAAACAATTTGACCAGAGTACAGGCTGGTATCAACACCTCCCAAGGCAAGTTCACCACCCTGAGAACCCTCATTCCTATTAAGAGAAATGTGCAAGAGATTAAGCATTTCATTAGTTCTACTAAGAGACTGCACCATAACTGAGACATATATCAGTCACCAGACTTAAAGGAGAACGTACAGAACATAACCCTGATAGGGACAAGATGTCCCCACTGATTGTGTCTAAACTGGAAGATACAGAGAAAAGAACTGGCAAAGAACTGTAGCTATGATAACAATTTCAACTATACTGTAACTAAATTCTATCACTGCAGGCTGTATAGTGTGGGCTTTAGAGTATTACTCATCATCCTGGAAAATCAGGGTTAAATGCCCACTTAACCGCAAAGTTTTCCAGGTGATTTTCAGCTAGTCTTTCTCTCTCAGTCTTACCCATTCATAGATGTATGCTTAGGACCAGCAATTGTACTGAATAGTGATGTATATTTGAAATCTTTGAAAATTCTATTGTAAATTATGTTCGAAGATTTTTGCATTCTCTCTTCCCCTCCTGCTGTCTCCTCTCATCCAAAGATCCCATTTGCTCCTACTGAATCACAGGGCAATAAATGCCTTTGCAAATGTGATTCAGGTCACTCCCTCTTTTGGTAAGCTCTCTCACACAAAGATTTTCTCGTTTGCAAAGGTTCCCCATCTTCCTCCTCTCTCAACTTTCTTTGGAAAGATGTTGAAATAAAGATTTCTTCTTTACCTGAACTATTCATTAGCTAGTTTAGGATATAGCCTCTATGCATATGTAGATTCAAGCCATTAGTAAACTTTTGTTTAAGCTACAGTCTCAGTTCTTAGAGAAGCTGTAGTTAGACCACTCTACGCTGCTGATTTAAAGCTAGACCCTAACAGGCTTGGTTTTGATATTTTCGATATTTAAATATTTTTGTTGCCTTAACAAAGGCTGAAGCCTTAGGAAATTTGAATTGCCCTACAAATAATTGTCTGCTAAATGTATCTGTTTTCTTCCTGAAAATCAAAAGACTTTCATGGGAGAGAATGGGGCATGTCCATGCTTACCCACTCAGATAGAAGCCAAAAACAGGAGCATCAAGAAGGTTTTCCTGCAGCAGTCCTTGCAGTACAGTGGTGGCACCACCAGAAGAGATGGCAGGGTAGGCCATACCCAATATGCCATCAAATTGGGCATAGACAAAGTTAGTACCAGGTTCAGTCTCACTCAAGCCAAATTCCTGATTGGTAATGGAAATGCCTTGGATCTAGAGGGGAATGGTAGGAGAAAGTCAACACAAAAAAGCAGGAAAGGGTTATCACTACAAAGAATGCAACCTGTCAGAAGAGTGTCATTATCTGACAGACCAAATGATTTTACAAATTTTCATGATTAAAAAGAAAATATCATATGCAACAAATGATCTAAGGGGGCCTGAGCAATTCAAAATATATGTGCAAATATGTACAGTCATTATCAAAAAGATGAAGAGACTGCAGTCTTAGGAGTTCATCTGCTGTTTTTTTGTTAATTTGGCATAAAGAGAGTCCAAAACAGAGCTTAGAAAAGTTATGCACTAATGTATTGGCATCAGTTAGTTGCCAATGCAGAAAAAAATTATCTGTCAGTTGAAACAAATAAATACTTTCCTCTTAGAGCTCTGATACTTACAGTTACGGTGTCATAGCCAAAGATCCCAGTGAGACTACCAGTTCCATATTGCAGAGAGAAGGTTTGGTCATTGCTGGAGTAAGTAGAAGATTGGCTGGGGTTGAATAATGGATGGTTTGCTAGTGGTGGAAATTGCATGGAGAAGATAGAAAGGTATCACTTTTGAGCTCAAGGTTATAATTTCACAAGCAACCAACCGTCTCCCCACTCATTACTGAAAATGAGCCTGCAGCTACATTAACTTTTTATCTGCTATGTATTGGTATCTTCACTCATGCAATGTTGCTCAGTCCCACTACTGACAAGGTGAGAAATACTCACTGCAGGCTTGACTCTGACAGTAGACTGAAGGCACCCAGAGGTTGGATGATCCAGTATCAAAGAGAACCAAGAAGTTCTGTGGTGGGGTTCCAATGCTGATCTCTCCATAGTAGGACATCTAGAGGAGGAAAGACATGCTCTCATCATTGGCTTTCCCCACACTGTTATCCACAGAATTTTTGCAGGATCAACACAACTGTTTGAAATAATTGAAAACAAAATCCTCTTCCCCAGTTATTTTGTGAATGATCTTAAGCAACAACATTTAAAAGAAATGATACATACTTCAGCATTAGTAGTTTTAGAAAACACTCCAACTGAAGTATACTTTCTAAAGTATAGCCCATTTGAGAACACTACCATTACTATATATATTACAACCATGTTTTCAGATCTGGTTCACATAACATACATGTGACATACATGTTAAGTGTCTGCATAATTTCCAAATTATAATAGATTTTCCCCATTTGAGGTCATAGTTCTTCCTTCTCTTTTAATTCAGAGTCATAAACAGTGAAGGCTAAAATTCCACTCTCAAAACTTAAGGTAAAAATTTCCATAGTTAAGATTTAAGCACTGGGCTTCTAATTTGTTGAAACACCAACTATTTCTCTTTCCCTTTTCCTTCTCTCCATAATTCTAGTAGTTTTGCTCAAGCAGCCAGACACTTACATCCATGTAGTTAGCCAGAGGCTCATAGGCAGAGGCAAAGTTGTTGAAGTACTTGCTTGCTGGATCAAAATGATTCTTCTGTAGGAAATGTTCAAGGACACCTTTTTCTTTCATCACCTCTCGCATGGACTTGCATTTTTTCAGAGGAACTCTGTATGGGATATAGAAGCAAAGAGTTATTCACTGACTTCATCCCTATGAAAGTTACGATTGCAAGACAGAATCCTGTATAGGCGTTACATCTTCATAAGTGGACTTATGTATGCAGGTCAGTTTTGTACAGTCCATATCCAGTGGAGCTGGCAAGTGACCGATGTGCATTGCTAGTGTCTTGATACTCATCTTCATAATTAACTAACAAGGTTTTTTATAACCTCTGCTACTTAGCTAAATATGCATAAAGTTACATTAAGTAAAAGGTGGCATAGGATTCTGGCAGTAATGTTCAGAGTTTGTTTTAAATAAATAAATATTGTGGCATAGTGGTAAAAGTGATGGGTTGGACTTTGGTAAATTCAGGTTCATGTCCACACTGAGCTGTGAAACTAACTAGATTATCGTGGGCCGGTCACTTGCTCTCAACTTGTCCTACTTCATAGGTTTGTTATAGGTAGAGTGAAGAACCACATACACTAACTTGAATTCATTGGAGAAGGTGGGGAAAATATTGTTGTTGTTGTGTTGATAATAATGTCTCAGAAGTTTTCTCTTCTTTCATGTCTTCATGAAGAAATCTATCTTTAGATTTTTCCCCATCTTTAAAGTTTACTTATTATTCTACTGACACAATTCCACTATTAAAAGGTGTTATGTCAAATCATTTGGGATCATGACTTTATAGTTTGAATAATAATAATAATAATAATAATAATAATAATTTTTCATTTCTCTCCTTTCTTTTCACTCTCTAGTTTATGATAGCCAAAGAAAACAAGTTTCTGTGATCATTTTATAATAGGATGGTTCAACTGTTAACTATCATAGCTAAAACAGAGCCTCCATATTCAAATTTCTCAGAGGATATGCTGCCTTCGTCTGCAACAAAAGAAATAAATAGTCTTTCAGGGGCCCCAAGATTGTGTTGTGTTGTTTCTCCTCCATATTCACACATGGGATAACTGATAAATTAAAGAAAAATAAAGTATAGCTATAATCCCCATATTTTCCTTGACCAAGGGATATGTGAGTTTCCCAAAGATAGTTGGCTTGCTAGTTTTTAGAAAGAGTGCTAAACTAAGTTGATTATCATTTGTTTCATGAAGCAAAGCAATTTTTAGAATGAGAAAGTGAAAAAAAGACTCACATGGGAAGTATAGGTGCTGCTCCTAAAATCAACCACATATGTAATTTGAGCAGCTCACCAGAAATGCAGTTGAAAGAATGGCCTAAACTTTTACATATCAGCTCAGCACCTAGAGCCATTTCATTCAATAGGGCTTACTCCTGAGTAAGTGGATAAAGGACTGCAACATATATGTATGTTTTGTAATAAGAAACATTACTGGAAAATAAGATAAATTTTGAATCCCCTGTCATCTGTTTTATTCGTATGTCTTCAAAAATTCCAAATGAACAGGTTTTCTGTTTGAAATCCCCCTAAAGCCCCTGCAGTTTCATTTGTTTACTGAGATTGTTGGGGTTTTTTTTTTTTTTTTAAAAAACCTTCTTTTTAACATTTCAGTAAAGTTGCACCTTGTGGATATATTTTCCACCTGTCAAGTCAAGAAAAAGTCAGTACTATTATCTATATTTTATGACCTAGAGTGGCAGTCAGCTATACAGTAGTTTAATTTGAACCTAACAAGTTCCATTGATTTTGAATAATTTTTAAATGCTGGTTGGGTGGTCCTGTTATGTTGTGGTCCAAATAAGTAATTTTTCAAACCTTTGTTCAATTGTCAGGTGCCAACCCTGGTGAGCTAATTGACTAATTGGAATAAACACAGCTACGACTAAGTTGCATGTCCTGTCTCCCCTTAGCCAGGCATATAGGTGGAACCCTTAGGTGATAAAACAGGAATGGGAATCTTTGGCTCTCCATATGTATTAGAACTTCAGTTTTCAGAAGTCTCTCCTTGAGTAATCAAGAGTAAGGCATTGTGGGAATATCTGGAAGTCCAGGTGATTCCTATCCTTACACCTGATTTAAAATATTATTGTAAAACTGCTTTTTTAAAAAAGGGGTTTCTGACGTCGCAGACATCTTTGAAAAGTTGGGCAAAAGACTGGCTCCTTCCTAAAGCAAAAATTACATTATTGTTATGAATGATAATTTTTTTAAAAATGTATTTTTGAAAACAGAGTATTATTATTGTAATGAACAGTGGGTCCTTGTTATTTGTGGGGGTTTAGATCCAGGACCCTCCATGAATAGCAAAATGTTGTTCCTTATATAAAATGGAAAATCAAGGTTTGTTATTTGGAATTTATACTTTTTTTTGCAATATTTTCAAATGGTGGATGCCTGAATCCATGGATAAAAAATCCGTGGATAAGGAGGGCTGACTGTACATGCTTAAACCATATTCACATCCCTCCCCCCCTTCCTTCTTTTTTCTTTTTCTTTCACTTTCTTTTCTGCCTCTGCTCTTTGCAACCATGCTTTAAAAATCATGCCTTAAAATTCAGTTGGTTTTGAGTGTGTAGTTTTATATATATATATATATATATATATATGCTTTTTAAATCAAATTTAAAATGACCTGTTGACTGACATGAGGTTTAGCTGCAAAGCTGAAGTGAGTTGGCTTAAAATACATAAACGTGATAACACTAATCCAGAAACATAAGTAATAATTTATACTTCACTATTGTTACTATATAAACCTTTTCTTCTAGTTTACAGGGACAACTGAACTGCAAAGTAACTGAGACCACGTCTATCTTATTATTTCATACTCACTTGATAACGGCACCCTCACAAAGGTGAAGGCACACCAGGGCAAGGATTAGCCACTTCATGGTGCTCTTTTCTTAGCTGCAGTTTCTGGAGTGAATTCCTTAGCTTCTGCAGTTTGGTATTAAAATACCGTATGGGCATTAATGTGCCAGGGCCTCTTCTTTTATAGCCTAAATGATGCTGTTTCCTCCACCCACGTGTAGCAATGCCACATTCACAGATCCAAACGTTATCACTGGGTCAACAACACCTTACACTGAGGCTCTTCTCAAAGCCATTAAGAGCCCTTTTATCTCTAGAATAAGTGTTTAATTAAAAAATAAACAATAAAAAACAAATTCAGATTAACACTAACCCCATATTTTAGAGGCAGAGATCCATACTGGGTCTTATCACCATGCATGTAGTTCTCTTTTTTAAAAAAAACCCAACAACTTTGCAAACTACATATCTAGCTTGCTTTATCTACCATTTGACTGATGTATAATAGTTATACTGGTGTGTATTTTCTCAAGGGGGAGTGGAGGAAATGGTCTGTAGATGGACCTAGAGCAGAATGGAAAAATTCTGATTTAGCCATAATTGGTCACGTCATTATTAATGTTTCCATTCAAAATCTTATCAATAGTATGTCAACATCATATCATCCAAATGGAATCTCCAGTTCTTTGAGGACAAAAAAGACTCTGGCTTAGATCCTGTAGAACTGCAAACATCATCACCTAGGACTTACCGGAGTTATAGTCCAATGACATCTAGAGGGCCACAGTTTGCCATTCCTGGATTTAAAGTATGCACTACCAAAGTGGGCTAAATGTTGACTAATCCTGGCTAGAATAAGCCCACTAAATCAATTGCTGAATTGTAAATCAATGCTTATATAAATCTCATTATTTCAATAGGTTGCTCTTCTAGCAATTGGATTTAGGCCATAATGAGCAGCATGGCAAGGCAGAATATGCAGTGGGATGCAGTGGCCCTATGTAGAGCCACGAGCAGACACAAAAGATTTACTTATATTCATTTAGTATTGTAAGATTATTTGGCAGAAGTTTGTCTACTCTGACTAGCAATGGCTGTCCCGAGTCTTGGGTACAAGTCTTCCCCATCACCTGCAGCTCCTGATTCCTTTGTGGAAAGGCGGGCTATAAATAAATATTTTATTATTTATTTTTATTATTTAATTTAAGGGTAGGCAGAGGGTGACTTTTCAAATGTTGTTGGACTGCAGAGCTCAGCATCCCTTATCATGGACTATACTAAACAGGGCCTATGGGAGCTGCAGCCCACTAATGTCTGCAGTGTACTAGGTGCACTAGGTTGCCTGGACTCACCTGTTTTCATAAGAAAGCATATGGACTAGTGCTGCACTGTGGGGATGAACTGCAGTTCAGCACACTAATACTTAATTGACTCTTGGAATATTTGCAGGAATGAGCTAAACTGAGCATTGTGTTCTTAGCAGAGCCATCATACACCCACTTACTTGGCATTAGCAAAGCAAGATTCCAGAAAGAAAAGAGAGGCAGCCACACGACTAATAGTAATGCAAGCAAACCCTCCCACAAACATGCCAGAGTGACTATATATAGACAGAGGGATACCCTGTTCATCTGTTCCATTAATACCAGCTAGGGACAGCACAGCTATCCATTTATTCTTCATGGTGTTCATCCTCCCAGATTTAGGACTCTCTTCACTATGGAGGCTCTCCCCCAACCCCTATTGCTTTCTGTCAAGGTGGGTAAAGTATAGTCACCCATGTGGCATCTGAGGCAGTTTCTGTGGCGCCCAAACCCCTCCATGGGTTGAAATAAAAACCTATATAATTTTCATGGAAGCTTCCAGAAGCCATAATTTTCCACTCAAATAAGTATTTAAATGTGTGTGTACATGCACTCAGGCCTGGAAGCATTGGTTCCCCTTTCCATGAAATAGTGAAGCAAAGCACAGCCATCCAATCATTGTCACCGTCGCTGTCATCGTCATCCCAACTTTCTCCCAATATAGGGACTTGAGGTAGCTTACAACAAATTTAAAATAATAATATTAAAACAATATAAAAGCATTAAAAAGTGTGTGTGTGTGTGTATAATATTTAAAAACCATTTTAAAACTATATATATGTGTGTGTGTGTGTGTGTGTGTGTGTGTGTGTGTGTCCCATGCTGTTTAAGATTTACATGAAGTCGCTGGGTGAGATCATCCCGAGACATGGAGTGTAGTGTTATCAGTACACTGATGACACCCAAATGTATTTCTCTATGTCTTGGACTGTTTCAGTGACCAAGGAGGGCATCTCCCCCCCTGAATGACTGCCTGAAGTCAGTAATGGATTGGATGAGGGAAAACAGACTTAAACTGAATCCAAATAAGGAGGTACTCGTGATAAGTAACCCAAATCCGAGTATGGAGATAAGTTCGCCAGTTCTACATGGGGTCAAACTTCCCCTGAAAGACTGCGTCTGCAGCTTGGAGGTGCTCCTGGATTCGTCACTTCAACTGTCTTCTCAAATTGATGTGACAGCCAGGACAACCAGCTTTGGCTGATACACCAGTTGTGCCCCTACCTGGAACAACAAGACTTAGAAACGGTCGTACATGTTCTAGTAACCTCGCGTCTTGATTTCTGCAATGCGCTCTACATGGGGCAACCTTTGTGCCACGTCCGGAAGCTCCAATTGATACAAAACATAGCAGCCAGACTGGTCGCCAGAAAATCCAAGTGCAACCATATTACACTTATTTTAAAATCACTACATTGGCTGCCCATTAGCTTCCGGGCACAGTACAAGGTGTTGGTTATCACCTATAAAGCCCTACATGGCCTGAGTCCAGTCTACTTGAAGGAACGCCTCCTCCCATACAATCCTTTCCGTACACTCCGATCCTCGGGAAAAACCTCTTACAATCTAGAAAGACCAGACTGGCAGTGACCTTTCGGAGGTCCTTCTCTTTCACCGGTCCAAAAACTTGGAATGACCTGCCGGAAGAGATTCGCCAATTATCCTCACTCGAGGCTTTTAAAAAGGCGACAAAATCCTTTCTCTTCCGCCAGGCCTTCCCCGATTGATAATGTCCAGAACCAACTGAATCCCCTTCCTTTTATTATTTTTCTTACTTATGGTTTGTTTATTAATTTTGTCATATTGTTATGTATTTTTAACCATGTTTTATTGTTTAATTTTATACTTGGGAAGGAGGGTTGGGCCGGGTTCTTGTGGGGCTTATTGTTGTTATTGTTTTATATTGTATAAACTCTGTTGTTACCCGCCTCAATCCTCAAAGCGGAAGAGGTGGGATATAAATAAATATATTATTATTATTATTATTATTATTTATTAATTAAACAGTTTATAAACTTTAAAACATTAAATATTAAAATGTATTTTAAAACTATATACTGTACAGATCTTAATATCTGAATCAACCAGCATTTAAAAGCAAAATCCTCATCAGTCTGAAAAAGCCTGATGGCACAAAAAATGTTTTTACTTACTGCCAAAAAGGAGAACAGGGATGGGGCCATCCTGGCCTCTCTTGGGGGGAGTTCCAAAGTCTGGGAGAAGCCACAAAGAAGGTCATCTCCCTTGTTCACAATAGGAATAACTGTGTGGCCACATCCAATTTTGAAAAAATAATGTGAAAATTCACATTTGGAGTTGGAAGAACTGCCTGCTTGTCCATCCTCTGAGGTATAGAGATGGGAGGGGACAAAAATTAGGGCATTGTCTCTCCCCCCCCCCTCACCTCAAATAAGAGGCCTGCTGCTCAAATAAAATTGTCTTCATCCCCAAATTACTACAATGGTAGTAACCTAAAAATTCAGTTAAACATTTAGAAATACAGTTTAGTCATTCAAAGAAAAGAGGCAGACAAAGTTGCTAAGGGAATGTGAACCCAGCAATTATAAGAGGTCTAAGTATGGATGATTTTCAAAGCATTCTCTCGCTTTTCAAACAGAGTATTTCTCTGAAATATTAGAAATTTATAGGCTAAAAGAAAATTTCATAGGGAGCAGAATTCCTGTTTAAAGAGCAATTCTTCATTTTGCCCGTCTCCATAGCTATACCCCATCCAACCTTGCTTTAAATCATTCAGTCAATCCATAAAATCAACATATTTGATTTTTACTTTTTTTATAAATGATTTTTATACTTTTATATTATGATTTAGATTATTTGCTGTTTATTAAAGCACTTTAAAATCATGCTTATCCTTACAGGTAGCAGGTAGCAAACACATTAAAACAATAAAACACAATAAAAACTATACCGGAATGTCTTCTTAAGTGTATCATTAAATGAAAGAACAGCAGCAAAAAATCAATAAAACAGACTAAATCAGGCTCTACATATGTCATAAAAAACAAAACACATATATTGAGGTAGTCACTGCCAGTCATATTTCCACACGGAGGGTGTTCCACAACCAAGGTACCACAATAGAAGCAAGGGACATGGGAAATGATGTGGGAAAGTCACTATGTTCTGAACTATGTAGTCCCTTGAAAGTATCTTAGAACAGGGAGCAAGACTACCCAGTTACCATATAGACACATAGGCCTGTTACAGACTGCCAAAATAAAGCTGCTTCGGGTCTCTTTGGAGGTATGCTATTTAAATGATGCATGCATCCCAAGAATCCAGAAGCTGCACCAAAGCTGCACTCAAGTGCTTAGGAGTGGAGTGTGGCTTTGGCGCAACCTCCGGACTCTTAGGACCCATGCATCATTTAAATAGCATACCTCCAAAGAGACCCGAAGCAGCTTTATTTTGGCAGTCTGTAACAGGCCATAGTTATGTGAATTTGTAGTGACAAAGAGTAAAGGGGTTGGTTGGATGGAAGGAGTGTTGTGGCACCTCAAAAACATTCCTAATGTACAGTGGGCCCTTGGTAGGCTGGAGTTTGGTTCCACCGTCTCCTGTGGATACCAAAATCTGTGGATGCTAAAGCATGTAACAAGAAAACAAGTACAGTGGACCCTTGTTATCCGCTGGGGTTTTATTCCAAGATCCCCCCGTGGATAACAAAATTTGTGGATACTCAAGTCCCATTAAATATAATGACACAGCAAAATGGTGTCCCTTATAAAAAATGGAAAATCAAGGTTTGATATTTGAAATTTATACTTTTGAACATTTTCAAACCGTGGATACTTGAATCCATGTATAAAAAAATCTGTGTATAAGAAGGGCCGACTGTATGTAACAATAGAAAAGAAAAATAGAAGACAGTGGCTTCACTTTCATGCCACTTTCATGTCAATGCCCTACTATTTCAATATCATTTATTATTTTCTAATTTTCCTATTTAAAAATTGTGAGTTCTCCTTCTCCTTCTTCCTTTTTTTCTCTGGCCAAGGCTGTCTCAATGGGGTGTTTGTGACCAAACAATACTCTATCTTATTTCTGGAGCTGACTGTTTTAAGTTGTGGTAATATGTGATAACTCTCTTCATTTCCCCCTCTATCCTTCTGTGATACTGAAAGGATACTTGTGAGGGCTAGGAAATTGTCCAGGTCAGGTTTTTAGGATGCATAGGGAATGTCAGAAGGACAGTGACCTCTCCTATCCCTGTGCCACCAGCAGAAGTAGCCACCACCAGTGGAAACACCAGTGTCAATATTAACCCTAGTTTTTCATTTTAATACTTGGTAAAGTACTTCTGTCCTGTCCCCAGAACACTTTTCACCTTTGTCAACTTTCAGGCACATTAAATCTTATCCATGATACAGAGCAAATCTGACTTCGACTGTGCAAACTCACTCAGAAGCAGTGTGGCTGTCAGATAAGAAGCTACCAGTGTTCACCTGATACCATTGATCTCAACAGGATTTGGCATTTAATTTCAGTTTGCATGCCACATGGCACATTTATTGCCTTCTGCAGTTTTAATTTTAAAAATGGAAAAAAGATATACAGCCATTTACTTAAAGGAAGCCTTATCACATATGATATGCTGTGGAAACATGTCCCATTGTGGTTCAGAATTATAGTTTACAAGGTAGAGCTCCAGAAGGCAAAGTATATGCATATACAGCCACATTCCATTATATAAGCTCTCATCTGATGGATTTCTGCCAAATTTCCAGTACAACTGAGAGGAATTACCCTTTCTTGCAAATATAGGGAATAAGGCAGTTGCATGCAGCATCAAGCCAGTACAGGCTATCACCACCACTTCCCTCAGTCTTGCAGTTCGTGAGTCTGTGGGATGTACCAGTTTATAACAGTCTGAATCTCTACAATGACATTTATTCCTCAAGTAAGAGAATATTGAGTTTGTATTCTGGTACCCTAAACCAAGAGTGTTTATAAGTCTTATTCATTCTATGTCCTTCACTTGTTCCATATTCACTGATCTAACAGTTTCATCTCCAATAAAGTATTGGTTAATTTTGTTTTTATAAGGTTTAGTGATGCTTTTGTAGCTGTCTTATAGATACAAAAGTAGAAGAGAAATCTGTTAAGACTAATAGTCTTCAGTACTTTCAAACCAGGACCCACCTTTAACTGAACTTCTTTTATATGACCCTCTGTTTCTCCAGTCCACCCCCGGGGTTGAAATCTGAGCCTCTCTTCCACATCTCTTCCTGCTCCTCCTCATCTGCACTGCAGAAATAACACAGTTTGGTAACACTCTCACTGCAATGACTCAATGCTATAGAATCCTGGGATTTGTAACTTGTTGTGGCACCAGAGTCCTTTGACAGAGAAGGTTAAATAGCTCACAAAACTACAAACCCCAGAATTCCATAGCATTAACCCATGGCAGTTAAACCAATGTCAAACTGCATTATTTCTGCAGTGCAAATGCAGCACTCCTCTTCCTCTTCCTCCTCATCTTCATCTTCATCTTTTCTTCTCTCTCTCTCTCTCCGCTTCTCCATCTTTTGGACTTATTCTCTAATTGACTATCTCTTGAAAAGAGAGAAATGGCGAAAGAGATTAAAATGGTGCTTGTAGCCCCATTGCAATGCACCTTAGGTTGGCCTGCTATGACCCAGTTTGGGGTTAATGGAAGAGTAATAGATTATAGAAGGAGAAGATATGGATATCCTTATACACCTTGCCCTGACAGGTTTGTTTGCCACTAACAGTGACATGGCATGGAGAAGGAAGTCTAATCATTGCTGCTCTTCCCACCATTGCACTTCCACATGACACAGGGTGGACTCTCTTGTGCTACATAGCCTGTGTCAGAGTAAAAAAAAGTATAACTACTCTATGCTGGACCTTTATGTACAGCAGCAGTTCTCAACAAGAATATATTCTTATATATACTTCTAAACATCTTTAATTTGCAAAACATAGGGTACACTTCTTAGGGGCTCCGCCATAGAAATAAGGGCTCCACGAGTCAAAAAGTTATTGATTGATATTGTAGTTTGAAGGCATAATTTTAATTTTGCTAGTTGTTTATGTCACAACTATTAGCATTACACTCAGTGCTATATGGGAATTATGATGTAGGAGTAACTTTAGTGCAAAAAAGCATTGTTAAGGATTCTGTATGGTGTGAAACAGGAAGAGGTCAATGGGGAGGAGGTGACACCATGAGTTATCACACCGGGTGACACCAACCCTGGAGATGCCACTGCCCTGATGTACAGGATTATATGAGGAAGCAATACACAGGAGGCAGAGTGCTTACAAGACAAGATTCTTCTTTGCTGTCCCAACAAGCCATTAACTAGGTGTCAATCATGCATACAGTAGCCTTTGGTATCTGCTGGACTTTTGTTCGAGGACCCCCTATGGATACCAAAATCCATAGATGCTCAAGCCCCATTAAATACAATAGCATGATAAAATAGTGTCGCTTAAATAAAATGGCAAAATCAAGGTTTGTTTTTTGGAATTTCTATCTTTTTACAATACAGTATTTTCAATCTGTGGATGTTTGAATCCATGGTTTAAAAATCCATGTATATGGAGGGCCAACATTACATAGAAGCTGGATACACAGCTAAGGCCCTCATTCTTTATATAGGCATCCACTTTGATGCCCCTTCACATTACCACAACACACAAAGACTTACCCATTCAGAGTTATAGCTCTTTAGTCTCATCTAAAGGCATAATGTTGATTAAATACACATTATTTAAAAGTCTCTACATTGACAGAAGGGGTGGTGTGTTTGTGAATTAAGAGAGTTTGGTAACTTGGCAGGACAAAATGTCAAACCCTAAAATGTTGTGCTTATTATTTCATTGTATGTTAAATAATATGCCACCTTAAGCAAGTGAAGGCAACTTGTAAATGGAGTGACTGGCTAAATTAACATTTTAATGCCATTTTTCCTTATCAGATATTTAGAACAGAATGCGTGCCAACTAAAAACTGTACCAGGGAAAATTACGTTTTTGGACTACAACTCTAAAAATCCCATGGATAATTCTAGGAGTTACACTTGTAAAAAATGATTTTTCCCAAGCTGTAACTTTTTTTAAAAAGCACAAAATTGAAGAAGCAGCCAGCAAAAGTGCAGTTAAACAGATGTATGCGTACTTAAAACCAATCTGCACCACATGTCACAATGTCTCTAGGGTTTCAGCTGGCATTGAGATGATAATAGTCAAATGCTGGATGAGTTTTCGAAGGGAAGACATTCCATAGTGTAATCTTCCACTATTCTGCTGCTGTTTATTGTGGTTATGTTCATTAACATGGGTTGGTGTATCTGTGTGTGTGTGCAAACATACCTTCAAGTTGCCAGTTGATTTGTGGTGACCCTATGCATTTCTTAGGGTCTTTTAGAACAAGAAATATTCAGGGGTAGTTTGTCATTGACTTCCTCTGAAATATAACCTATAGCACCTGGTATTCCTTGACAACCACCCATCCAAATACTAACTAGGTCTAGCTTCCAAGATCAGACAGGATCTGGTACCTTCATAATATTTCAAATGTTGTTAAAACGAATAAAAACATAAGAGACTTGCTAGGGCAGACCAAAGGTCTATTTAGAATAATTCCTACCATAGCCATACAGATGCTTCAGAGAGGTTCACAGCTAGGGGTATGGATGTAGTAGCAACCTCCCAATCATGTTCCCTTCTGTCCAGTGGCATACTGAAGGTAGTATACAGCCATCATGACTAGTAGCCATTGATCTAAATGGATTCCTTAATATCCTTTTAAAATCATCCAAGTTTGTGGCCATGATTTTTGAAAGTGATATTTTAATGCATTTTAGGCAACTGTGTTGTATAAAGCAACTGTCTGCTAAAAACTGGTTTTGAAATCTTCTGAATAATACCAACAGGATCCCATAAAAATGGAATTAAGGCACAAGCTTTGTGGATTTGTTTGTGTATTCAGTACCAATACAAGAAATCAAGACATGAAGAAAACCACAAAATATAGCAGATATTTACCTTTAATTCACAACCTGAAATCATTAAAAGAATATAAACAGAATTCAGAAACACTGGATTAACATGCAGCGTTGGTAACATAAAGAGTGATGTTTAATCAGATCATCTAGCCCAAAGTTTTGCTTCCAATGCTGGCTCCAAAGAGGTTGTGGGGGGGAGGAAGAGCTCTCCTGTAGATTGGCCTGAGTCTGGTACGTATTGTTGAAAGTGGAATCTATTTATGCGCCTGAGGAAGCAGCAGCTTCTTCTTGTCCATTAGGGGAAGTACCTTTGGAAGTGAAACAACACTATGGCATTGACTATGGCTGCATCTGCACTGCAGTAATAATCCAGTTTCATAGAGTCATAGAGTTGGAAGAGACCTCAAGGGCCATCCAGTCCAACCCTCTGCCATGCAGGAACTCACAATCAAAGCATCTCTGACAGATGGCCATCTAACTTCTGTTTAAAGACCTTCAAAGAAGGAGACTCCACCACACTCCGAGGGAGTATGTTCTATTGTCTAACAGCTCGTTCCTCCTAATGTTGAGGTGGAATCTCTTTTCCTGTAGCTTGCATCCATTGTTCCGGGTCCTGTTCTCTGGAGCAGCAGAAAACAAGCTTGCTCCCTCCTCAATATGACATCCTTTCAAATATTTAAACAAGGCTATTGTATCACCTCTTAACCTTCTCTTCTCCAGGCTAAACATACCCAGCTCCCTAAGTCTCTCCTCATAAGGCATGATTTCTAGACCCTTCACCGTTTGAGTTTGACACAGGGTGATCACATGTCCCCCTTTTCAGGACATGTCCTATTTTTCAACCTTCTGTCCAGGAGAAATTGCAAAATGTCCTCCATTTTAAGCATGACTAAGAAGCATGAATTTACATTAATGGTTGTAGCTTTAATTTTGTAATGCCTGAGAGTCCTTAAACGCCCTACATTTTATAGTGCCTTGTCCTCCTTTGTGATTATGACATCTAGTCACCCTGAGTTTGGCACCACTTTAATTGCCATGGCTTAATGCTATGGAATTCTGGGAACTGTAGTCTGTTGTGGTTCCAGAGTTCTCAAGTCATGGCAATTAAAGTGGTACCAAACTGGATTCTTTCTGCAGTGCAGATACTTTCTATCTGGATATTTCAGTGCTAGACTAAGATCTGTTGATGTACTGAAGGTGAAAATCTTCAGATGTGGCAATGGTTGCAGAAGCCTAAATTGGCTACAGCTGGAGTCCAGAGCAGCAGCCGGATGCTCAAGGTCAGCTAAGCAGGACTAAATGTCAATATGCTATGTCTTCAGTCTGAAGAGGGATTGGTGTCTATGGTGCATAGCAACTTATATAAGAAGAGGCTGGGCTTAGTGGTCACCTCATGGTAATTCTGTATACAGTTGTCCCTCCATATTCGCAAGGGTTAGGGGAACAAGACTCCCGTGAATATGGAAAAAATGCAAATAACAAAAACACTGTTTTTACCTGAGAGGACACCTCTCTAAGAATCTCTAGGTCCTCCAGTGCAACTCTGTGGTCAATGTCCATCATACACTGACCATAGAATAGCACTGGAGTAGCTACAAATGGTCTTTCAGTGCAACTTTTAGTTAAAGTTGACCACAGAGTTGCACTGGAGGACCTAGACAGTCCTAGAGAGAACATATTAATGAAATCCGTGAATAATCAAATCCGCAAATATCAAAGCCACAAATATGGAGGGATGACTGTATAAGCAAAAACACTGTGCTGTGGGATTGTGGGAGTTTGAGATAGTGTGGTGTGTCAGTCAGTAAGAGTTTTTTGGTATAGTGGTGATTAGCTCGTGTTATTTGAAACAATGCAATAAAGCCCTCTTAGGAGTGAACTGCTGGAGAGTGATTCTTTGATCTAGCAGCTGTTTCTCCAGGCATTCTTCCAAGCAAGCCGAAAGCTTGTGTTTGGAGCTTCGCTCTGTTCCTGTGTTGGAGAGATAGCCGACATCTTCATCCATTTGCCACTGGACTGGAATCACTGGCAAGATTCATCACCCAAATATCAACAAGATCCACCTATTTACTGCAGTTAGTTGTTGCTGTCGTGAATCCTTCCACTAGCTGTTTGCAGGTATTATTACCAAAAAGCTCTTGAAAGAAAGGGAATCTTGAATCTGTACAGTAGGGTACCCTTTGTGTAAACATCTACTATAAACCAAGTTTGTCACTTGAGATCCTACCCTTTGGATTTGCTTTAGAAGGGAGTATTGACACCAGCCTAGATATATTTCTTCACTGGTGTTTGGAAAGAGTAAGGCTTATGACATGGGGTGACCCTAAGGCACACACATTTTAGTTCTCCCTGCTATTCAACATTTGCTGCATCCATTAACCACTTGCATTAGGTGTTTCCCTGGAGTCCTTGGAGGTAAGAATATTTTGGATCTTGCTAATCCCCTACTCCCATTACATATCTATAAATAGGGCTAAACACTACCCAAGTATAAATTTCACAAGGACTGCCAATATAAAATCTGAAAAAAGGCTATGTGAGTCTAAGGACAAAAATGATATAGAAGTCTTAGACTACAGAACAAAAGGAAGAGACTGTCAGAGTCACAGTTGTCACAACTAATTATGCAGCCCTTGCTCACAAATCAAAACAAGCCACACCTTCCAAAAGATAATCATCAGATTTAATTTATTGTTGATACATTCTTAGTGCACATTCAAATAAGACACGAGCGCTCCTCAATCACATGGCACTGCTAATGCTCTTCGCTTGGAAGGCTACACTCGGATGAGATACAAAGAGGGAATGAACAGATACACAGCAGGAGCCACTTGAAGAAAAACTGCAGAGCAACTTGTACAGCCAGAGCAGCTGGGCATCCCCAAGTGCCTTTCCTGCCACATCAGAGAGTCAGCATTAAAGACATCAGTACAAGTAACGAGGAAGAAAACTGCACATGATAAAAGCTTGAGATCTGCCTTGCAGGCTGGACTTTTCAAAATGAAACACTTACTAGAGAAATAGGAATTCATTTCTGCCATGATATTTATTCCAGTATACTTAGCAAATTAATCACTGGCTCACATTTCCTAGTCAAGTAACATCTCCAACCTGTAACTTCCAATTTTTTCCTCTGAACAGGGCCATTCAACCAAATAATGTAATTGGAGGAATTTAGAAATCCAGGAGACTAGAACTGGAAGTTCCTGAAGTCATGAGTTGGCCACCTTCATATAAGGAAAAATACTGCCATATGCAGATTCCCTTGCCACTGGAAAGAAAATGGCACCGCCCAACATTGTCACAGCTGTTATAGAAGCAGCATTGCCTTGTCTTTCTGTCATCCAAGAACACAAGAAAGGACAACAACTTCATGAAACACATATAAAATTGGGGGAGGGGTGTTGACAAAATTTACATACAAATGAATAAGGCCCCTTCTTTGATGAGGGGGAAGACAGCTGCCCAACCTAGAGATACAGAAACATCCACTGTGAGGTGACTGAGCATATGTCAAAAATCATACCAGATATAAAACAAAGTAACAACCAATTAAGGATTATATTTGATGTGAAAAGCAAGGTCAATAATAATAATTCTTGGCACTTATGTCACACAAACCTTTTGTAAACACCAGTTAATCTTCATAATGTCCTAGTAAAATGAGTTAGGTTCAGTCATTATTCATGTCTGCAGTTCTAGCCTAAGGTAAAGTGCTATGTACAATGAATCTACATACAGACATACTTACTAAAAATTCTCTGACAAATTGTGCAAGAGTAATCCAAATACTGATGGTTTAGACACTGAAAAATGAATAAAAGTTTGAAAGCTATACAGTGTAGACACAACTTTGGGTGCAAATTATCTTTACTATGCTAAAGGACAAAGGGGATGCAGACAAACATGTTGGCAACCATATATGAATAACAAACACATGAGTCTAGCCTAAGTTGCCATTTTACCTTTCCCCCAATAACAAAAAGCCTGTATGTATCTAGCAGCCAGGCGACTGCAAACAAATTGATGTAACCTTCCACATTACTGCATGGCCATGCTGAGGAAACTTATTCTGAACTAATTTTTGCATGCCCCAGTGTTGGTAAAGGCAAGGTAATCTCTTCAGGGGAAATGATGGCAATCCAAGTTAGTCCAGCAAAGGACATTGCCTTGGTAACTATGTTCAGCTCAACTGTCCTTCTGATAGCACCTTAAAAGTGGGTAAATATCCACTTTGGATGCTGAGCACCTTGTGTCAAGAGATGAGGCAGCATCATGCTAAGCTCAACCCATTATGCCCATGAGATTTATAGCGATTGCCTAAAAGGCCACAGAACTCTCTCTTTTGCTGTGTTATTATTAAGGCTAACGTGGCACATGTAAGCAAATGGGAAAATAACAATTTCTTCTTGCATCTCTGAACCACAAATTCTGTAAACGGTTTCAAATGTGCAACTCAAAAAATAAAAGGCATAAAAACCAACACAGAGAGTTCAGGAAACAGAGAAATCCTTTTCTTAATGACGAGGACTACTAAAATAATGGTCTTGGAAGTTAGAAGATGTTGAATGAGGGAGGAATAGAAGCATTAACTTTGTTGTCCTAATTTATATTAAATACATTATTACAGGTTTCATAAACAAATCTGGGCTGAGGTGGAAATATAGAAAGATTTTAAGCTAAAGATGGGTGTTTCCCCCCACTGTCTCTTTAGAAATGTTGCCTTTTACAATTCTTCTGAGGAAAATAATATGGTATCTCTAAAACGTCTATGAGACAGACACTCCATTTGCATAGCTTTCATCATCATTACATTATTATAATGGAGGAAAGTGCCACCTCTTGACGTTCTGCTTGTCATGTACCTATTCAGAGAACCTCTGTCAAAGAGAGGTGATGGCAACTTTACACTTCTTGTGAACTTTACAATCCTTGTCTTGGCACTAATACCAATAATAACTTGTCTTGGCAAATACTTCATTGGTCTAGCACAGGTGGCTGTGAAAACTGCAAGGTTTACCAAAAGGAATAGTAATAAAATAAAATACAAGACAGATTGTTAGGAAAAGTTAACAAGGGGCATACATTTCTGAACAACAACACTAGAGGGCAGTAAACTCTACCTGTTTCATTACAGCTGATTCAGTGTCTCCACGAAACAAGCTTTAGCCATGCTAGACACAATCTAGTGTTCTATCCTCTAACATCTGGGCTGCATACATTTCATGTCTTCAAGCTTCTGCCTAGAGGACATCAAATTTGCAAAGCAACGTTCTACTTCTTCTGATGGGGGAACAATGCCAATAGCTCAGGCTGTCTTATCAGGAAACCCAAGGGGGATGTCTGTAGAATCCTCACCTCTGTCAATTATTCTTTTGCAAACTCCTCAGAGTAGAAAACCCAAAACAGAAAGGAAACAGCTGTGCAATTCGTTCTTCCTTTTCTTATACACTTATCCAATGGTGATTATTTGTGACCAGGTATTATTCCATGGTCACAAATAATAGCCATCAGATAAATATTAAAGAGAAGAACAAATAGCACAGAGGTCTCCATGTGCTATTCTGCTTGGTATTAGAATCACAGAACTATAGAATCATAGAGTTGGAAGAGACCACAAGGGCTATCCAGTCCAATCCCCTGCCATTCAGGAACACAGAATCAAAGCATCCCTAACAGTTGGCCATCCAACCTCTGTTTAGGAGACTCTACCAAATTCCAAGACAGCATGTTCCACTGTTGAACAGCTCTTACTGTCAGGGACTTCTTCCTAATGTTGAGGTGGAATCTCTTTTCCTCTATTTTGAATCCATTGCTCCAGGTCCTATTCTCTGAAGCAGCAGAAATCCATGCCCACCAATGGCTCTACCTATCCATGATGGTGGAACTGTGTGCTCCTGTGCAGCAATAGGCTATGCTGATAGGAGCATTGCTGCTGGCATGGTCCCCCATGTTTGACAGGCTATTGCTGAGGAGCCAAAATATATGTGCCAAACTACTGGGCAGCAGTAGTAGATCTCTCAGAGACAACGGTAGTGACATCATAGCTAATGCTTGTTGGTAGTGCACAGAGAGAGGCACAGTAAACCTCTTTTGAATGTCTTTTACCACAAAAACCCTATGAATAGACAATCCAATGAAACAAGAGATAATGCCAGAAGAGCACACTCCCAGGTCAGAAGACACTCAACAAGCTACTAGGTTAGAGCAGGGGGCACCTACAACACTGTGGCTAATGACACAACTAGAATCAAACTGAAAGGACCTTTAGTTGTTGTCATGCTTAGAGATGCAACAAAAGTCCTAAGCTGCACAACATATATTATAGGAAGATAGAATGTGAGAAGCATGAATCTGGAGAAGCTAGAAATAGCAAAACAAGAAATAGAATGCATAAGTATTGCAATACTTGGAGTTAGAGAGCTAAAGTGGACAGGAATGGGACATTCTGAGTCAGAAAATTACATCATGGTTTTACTCAGGAAATGTAAATCTCAGAAGGAATAGAATGGAATAGTGAAGAGAAATGTAGCAAAAGCAGTCAAAGAATATAATGCAAAGTCTTAATGAATAATAATAATAATAATAATAATAAT
>NC_056525.1:62828673-62875626 GCF_019175285.1 Sceloporus undulatus | reverse complement strand
GCTGTTTTAGACAGCAAGCTTTCTACCTCTTGCCTCAAGATGCTGGGGAATAAAGCTAGTAATCATAAGTGGAAAATATGTGACGTACCAGCAAACCATTAACTTTTTCTCCTGAATATCAATATATGGCAATGCAAAGAAGCAAACATACCAGAATATGGGCCTGCAATACAATATTTTATTTTAAAAAAACTGTTCTGGAATCATAACAGTCCTAATTTTTGAACAGTTTCCAAAAGGTCTACAATAGTTTCTTGCTTGGATAGGCTTTAATGTTAGGATTAAGATGACATGCAAGAAAGTGTAAAGGACATCATCATGGGTATTTTATATAGTTGGTTACTCTGCACTAGTTATTTCAAATACTTCTACAATGCTCTCCCTAGTTCTGGGCACCACTGTTTAAGGAAGATATCAAACATGGTAATATGTCTAAAGGAGGAGGATTAAGACAGTAGAGTATGGAAAGCAAGCCCTATGAAAAGAGTGAAAGGTGATATGATAGCCACATTCAAACATCTGAAGAATTGTCATGTGGAGTGCTCCTGTGAGCAAGCTTGTTTTCTGCTGCTCCAGAGGGTGGACTCAACCAATGGACTCAAATTACAATAAAGGAGATTCCAATTAATCATGAGGAAGAAATGTCCTGGTAGTAAGACATATTAGCCAGTGATTACAGACTATTCTGGAAGCTGCTGGATTCTCCCCACTTCAAGCTTTTTAAACAGAGGTTTGTTAGCCAGGGATAATTTATGGCAGGGGGTCAAACTGGATGACTTTGGGGTCAACCCTTTAAGTCCTTAGGATGGGCTGAGCTAGAAATAAACCAAAAGTTAAATCTTGTGTTTTCAGATAAAAATAACACCAGCAAGGAAAATAATAAAAGCAATGAAAATGGTAAGAAGAACTGGAGACATAACCTGGAGGTGACAAAACCTCTGACCTTCACAAAAAAGCAGTGTATTTACAGCCTGTGCGCTATCAGCAAGGAAAGACTACCACCACTAATGGTCCTGAGGAGGAGACCAAAGACATTACAATGCGCTACTAGAAGGCCTTCTATATCTCAGTCCTATAAAGGCCTAATACATGATGACTTTTAATAGTGGCTTCACTAAGACAAGCTTAACTGATCTATAAGTCAAGTAGTAAGAGACCTCAAAGAGACTCTCTTGGAGGTTTCTCATTCATACGGTTGCCATACAATTGACTGGTAGTTGACCTGACAGGACATAACAAGAAAGGCAGGTACATAATTATTCTTGGGGGGGGGGGCGCTGCCTTGAGGAAGGGGAAGGAGGAGAGGGAGAAGACTGAGAAAAGAAACAAGAAAAACTGCCATGTGCACAATCTTACTGAATGGTTATTTTCATTCTGAAGCATGGACCATCAAAGCTTCACTTGTCAACAAGGTTATGTAAAATATTCTGTTTAGTCTTCAATCCCATTATTCACAAATGGTGGGTCAGGGTCCACTAATGTATTCAAATGAACTGAGGGCTGGACAAAAATGACACCAGCAAAGAAGAAAACCACACTTGTATTTACATCTCTTCCTAGCACTGCACTATTAAAAGGGTGGATTCTCACAACGATTCTCCCAGATGAGTAGGAAAGGAGCAATAGTAATTGGATGGGATATCAGAGACTTTTTTTAGAGGTTGGCAATATTTACAGTCCCATGGTTCGTTTTAATGAAATGATAGAAAGGTAAAACTTAAGAAATGGAAATATGAACTAGGAAATTGGCCTTGTTTACATGTAGAATCATCTCTGTGAATTCATGGAGTCAAGAGCATTCTTACATTCACTTCCCAACTGCAATGGATTCATGCTAGATAGGCTCTTCCTCCTCCTTACTGATAGCTCTTAGACAGGCACCATTAAAGCAAGTGGAGTTCTAACCCAGAATTGTATGCACACTACCTTCCCTCTCACAGAAAGAAAAACAGCAAAGCACGTATATTTTACTTGTGCTTGGCACCTGAACTATGAGGCATAAAAATAAATAAATAAATAAATAAATAAATAAATCAGAAGTGTACCATCAATAAACACACACGTGTGCATGCACACACAAAATAAATAAATAAATAAATTTAAAATAAACATCTCTTTGTATACCTTCAGAAATAAAAAGGGACAAATAAATCACTCTCCAGCCATAAAGTTCTACCTGTACCACTGAGGTTTTGGATAGCTTTTGCACATTCATTTGTAATGTCTTGATATTTTTTTCAGATACAACACATCCTACCACTAGGGATTTAAAAATAATCCCACAAAAATAGAAAGGAAGGATTTCCAAATATGATTTCTATACAAAGGGGGAGAGAGAAAAGAACAGCTAGTATCAATAATAGTACCCTTCCTGTTAACAAGCAAAATCAAGTTTTCATACATTTGGCTTTAAAACCTACATGGCAGGAGAAATGGAGGCAGGGTGGAAATGGGAAGAGGCACAGAGAGGCTACATTTCTCAGATTAACTTTATGGAGCTACCCAAGTGAGTCACACTGAGAAACACAGGGCACAATGGAAAGATGTCAGTTATGCAACATGATTAGCTGAAGATCAGGAACAAAAGCCACAATGTGGTGCTTGGGTTTGGCATCCCTCTTACAGAGGGAGGTCAGTGCTGTTATGCCGTGTTTTCCTAGAAGTCCCATCATCCCTAGGCAGCGCCCTCTGCAAACTGGACATAGCTGCTGTCTTTTTAAGGTCAATGACTGCATACGAATCCGTCCTGCGGGCTGGATGGGAGGCAGAACGTGGGGCACGGGGGACCGGTGTGCTTTGGCACCCTTTGTGAGGGTCATCCTCCAGTTCTACCTGGATATAGTTGAGCTGCCTTGGCTGCTCCAAACAGGGCCGGTGGAAGTCAAAATTGAAGACATTAGGCGTACAACTGCGGCGACGTTGTAAGCAACCCCCCCTATGCCGGCCTCCATGCAGTACAGCACTTTCTGAATTCATGTAGTTCCTCAAAGGGTCCTCCTCCTCAGGCTCAGGATAACCATTGGGTGAAGGTGTCATTGCGTCTCCAGAATCCTCCTCATCCTGGTTTTGTCTCAGTGGCTGGCATTCCCACACTGGTGGCAATGAGGGAAGGTTCTCATAGTGCAGTAGGGTGGTCCGACGGTGAGAGCAGCTGGGTGGGTTAAGATCTTCTCGGGCCATTTTCAAGCGTGCATTGCCCCGGCGAAGCAAGGTACCTCGAGAGGGCAAAAGACCATTGATATTCTCATATACATACTTTGGGGTGAGACACTCATCTTTGCAGTCATTGTTGTTGTTAGGGACACAAATATGCCCTGTGCACTCCCAATGTGGTCGGCAGAAGCCATCACATTTCATCATGTGCCTGTAACCAGGGGCAGGCCCCAAGACAAACTTCACCTCTCCTGGCTGTAGGTATATCTGAGGATTCCGGTCCTCTAGGGAGCAGCTACGGTTTGGATGGGAAAGAGGAGGATGGACTTCAGGTAAGGAGTGCATGCAGTGGTGACCCCTCATCTCTTCCTCACCACCAGTTGTGTTCACATATGTGTGGGACTGCAAGGAGAGAAGAAAAGTTGGAGGATGGTGAGGAGGAGAACAAAGAACAGGTGCCAGGAAACAAATTCATGAGGATAGGATGAAAAATCAAGATATCAACTTAGATATTGATACAGTGAGGAACGAGTCTGCATTCAGAAGAAGAGGGACTTACAGCTATGGGATCAAGAGATGAGGTAAACACATGGTAGAATGTTACATCTCTGGTGCAACCTACCTTATGCTGAGCTTTAAATTATTCTGTTTTCTGGGGTAAAGGGAGATTTAATCTAAGCTTAAAACTGAAATCCCAAACACATTTGAGATTAAGCACTCATTGAAAACCATGGGACTTACTTCTAAGGAAGCATGCACTGGATTGTGTTCTGTAAATCAGTTTTAGAAATCTGTGAGTTCTCTTTGAATCAGTATTAACTGTGGAAGTTCAAGTGGCAGTGACAGCTGGGAGTACTTTTTTCCTGCTGAGACCAATATATCAACAGCAACCCTATCTGGAGGGAATGGACTTTCCTTCAGTTGTCCATTCTGACTACTGAGCTGCTATAAAGCATTCTATACAGGATTTCTTTTGAAGACATATCAAAAATATCAGTTAGTGCAAACTGCAGCTGCTTGCATATGGAGAACAGGGTAACAGAACTAGTACATTTGGAATTTATATTATGTCCACTGCAGTGGTTGCAGATGCTTCTGGTCCCCATTTAAAGTATTGCAATTTAAAGTCGAAGGCTTTCATGGCTGGCATCCATGTTTTTTTGTTGGTTTTTCGGGCTATGTGGCCATGTTCTAGAAAATTTTCTTCCTGACATTTTGCCAGCATCTGTGGTTGGCATCTTCGGAGAACGTCAGGAAGAAACTCTTCTAGATCATGGCCACATAGCCCAAAAAACCCACAAAAAACTATTAATGAATTTATTTCCCCTAGAGCTGGATTCTAAGAATGCAGTTGAATTCTAATATTAGAGCACTCTTAGACTGTAGTGCTGGGAGAAATGATGATGCTTCCTGCAGAGGTAACGTTCCAGCAATGGCATTAGGAAACAGTAATGTTACTCTTGTGCACCTGGAAATGGCTCTTTGGCAGTGAAACAATGTGTTCCTTTTTAAAAGTAACATTCCACATTCTTATTTTGAGGGATGAGTTAGAGGGCTGATGAGATGCTTGAGACATCAAGAAACAGAGTTTAGGGGATATCCTGTGTATATCCTACTCCCATCACATACATATACATGCATCTCTTTCCTTCACATTAAGTTGTTCTGGCAGTTGTCCATAGGGAAAACCTGACTGCATCTTCAGTTGCACTGATCTTTCTTGCCTGTCTCATTTTACTTGGGAGCCAGCCACAGATGCTGGCGAAACGTCAGGAAGAAAATTTTCTAGAACATGGCCACATAATAATAATTAATAATTTGTTTTATTTATATACTGCTATTCCAAAGATCATAGCGGTGAACAGCAAGTAAGCTAATTAGCAAGTAAGCTAATTTGCCCCCAACAGTCTGGGTACTCATTTTAGCGACCTCGGAAGGATGCAAGCCTGAGTCGAGCTTGGGCCCTTTTGCTGGTGGCTGCAGTACAGGCATTTAACCACTGTGCCACCAGGGCTCCTTTTTTTTTTAACATAGCCCGAAAACCCCACAAAAAACTATTGCAATTTACTTTTAAAGCTTAAAACAAGGTGGAACCTAGTTACCTGAAGGAACCCCTTTATCTGTATCAGCCTTTCTACAACTTGAGATATACATCTGAAGTCCTACTTACTTACCTATCTGTAAAAGTAACTAAATTAGGGACCACAAGGTAGAGGGTGGTGCAGCAGGGGCTCTGTGTCTGTGAAAAGCTATGTCAAATGAGGTATGGTATATCAGAGCTAACAGTTGAAAACAAGAATAATTTGTTTTCCACTGTTTCTCCTAATAAGATTTTATTAGGTTGTTGGTTATATTATGTGGTTTTAGTTATAATTATTTATAGCCTTCTAGAATTTCTACCTGGCCAGATGTTTTTGCTGTTGTTTTTTTAAATTACCTTTAGTCCTTTTAGTAATTTAGTATTAATGTTTGCAGGATTTATTGTTATATTATATATTATAAATTAGAAGCTGCCTTGAGAGGATTTTTCTCTAAAGGCAACACTATAAATATTTTATATAATAGATGCCTATATATGTTAAATTTAGTTCCTAAGAACAAAGACAGAAATAACACATTTTCAGGTTCAGTCTTGTGACATGTCTCATACAAAAACAGGATTTCTTTTAAATAATCAATTTAATTTCTAATAATAATAATAATAAAACTTTATTTACTTATTTCTCTTCCCCTGCCCACCCACCCATCCTGCAGTGTTCATTGCAAAATAGCTGTATTAAAAGCATTTAAGTAATAGGATTCCATAGACAAGGTGATGTATGCCTGCAGAAAAAATTGAAAGAAACAAACTACAATCAGCAAATATGAAAACGTCATTAATTATGCAGAAAAAGAAATTAGGTTTCTCTGAGATACAACTTCCCCTTTAATTCAGTTTTCCCATAATTAGGAGTAAATGATACCTCACCTTGCCTACCAAATTTTAAAGAAAAATAATAGATTTACATGGACGCAGAACAATGTAACTGACAAAGAATAGATGTGTATTTCCTTCAACAGTGCCTCTTTCCTGGTATTGTGGGACACATTCTGTGTGCCATAAGGAGAACTTACTTGATCATCAGGGACAATAAGGGCATGTGTGGAGTCTTCACCAACTGAAGAATGCCTTAAACTGCCCATGGAGGTATGTCGGACTGCAGGGCAGGTTGTGGCCTCTGCAGGGAAGCTATGGAACCCATTAGGAAACCCTGGAACTGTGTATCCTAGAGCTGCAGAAATATGATATTAACATTAAAGGATTATCATGATTACCAGAATTCCAGAACTTTAAATTAGACTATATATCTACAAAGAAAGCAAGGATTCTCTGTCCAGTAAAGGTAAGGAACACTGGGATACTGTGCATCTTAAAGATCAAGCCAGATTATTTCCCATGGTGAAATGCTGAATTGCCTAGAACACAGAAGCTGTAACCAAGACACACATTAAGAACCTATTAATTTTCTCACTGATACATTCTACAATAACTTTGAGAGTTCCAACTGAAATTACACAGAAGTCTGCTTAGAACATATCTGAAATCTGCTATTTAAACAGTACCCTTGGAAACTGTTTACAGTTTCACACAAGCATACAGTTTAAGGTTTTATGATAAGCATCCCACATGGGACTGGATTAACTGCTAACATAATCTACATGGTGATTTATCATATAGACAAGGATATCAACTGAAACTGGGCCCATGAGTGGTCTCACTTTATTAAGAGTGAATAATAATAATAATAATAATAATAATAATAATAATATACTGATGCAAGATAGTGAATTGCCTGCATGGTACTATATTATTAGATTGGTATACTGGAAAAGCAGACTGGCCTTCTGGTTTCAGGTATGAGCATTGTACAAGAAAATGTGATGCACCTGCCGAATAGTCCAGTTCCTAGTGGAGTAAATCACAGTTCAGATAAAAAAAATACGTAAATGCATTAGCTAAAATGTAACTATGGCTGCATCCACACTGCTGAATAATCTGGTTTGACCCACTTTAGCTCACATGACTCAGTGCTATGGAATTCTAGAAATTGTAATTTGCTGAGGTATCAGAGCAGAGCTCTGGTGCCTCAACAAATCACAGTTCCCAGCATTCCATATCTCTGAGCCATGGCATTTAAAGTGGAGTCAAACCAGATTACTTTGGCAGTGCAGATGCAGCCTATGTCTCCCCTCTCTGCCAAATAGCAGGAGAATCTTACTATTGGGTGTCTGGGGTGTCCGAGGCAGTTCCAGTTCAGCAGCATGACTGTTCCTTGTGATGACAACAGGCTCCTCCACCACATTAATGCTGTTACATTGCATCAGGTCCTGCAGCAAGTTAAAAATCTCCTCTGCTCTTGAGCATTTGAATGCAAAAATTCCTAGGCAAACGCCAAAATGGTATTGAGAAAAAGAATAGAAAGATTAGTTTTTATACCAGCTTGATAGATATGAACTTGAAAGGACAGCATTTCATTTACAATATATGGATTACGTGCAAATCAAGATCTAGAAGCCTGATGTTAAGAACATATCTTGCCTTATGAGGTTTGTTTGTTTGTTTGTTTGTTTGTTTGATTGATTGCTTTTCTGCTCTGCTTGGCAGATATCATCAGGCCCACAAGGAAAGTTCAGCATAAAGACAATATAGAAGAGAACCTCTTTAGGGAAACAGTGCTCCCTGGGGTATTCTTGGTCCCAGACCATTTAAGACATGAAAAGGAAAAATACATTTCTTTGTTGTGTACAGTATGCAAAGGGATTTTGCAACACCTTTGAGACTAACTGTGAAAAAGCAGTTGTAACATAAGCTTTTGTATATCCTCAGATTCATGAAAGTAGACCAAGTCTACAAAAGCTTATGCTACAACTTCTTTTGCACAGTTAATCTCAAAGATGATACAAGATCCCTTTGCATACTGATATTCCAGACTAACATGGCCATGTCTCTAGATTTTGTCTAGGTTTTTTCTGTACATTTTCTTCAGAACAAATCAAACAGGAAAGGGAGGACTGACTTGTTTCATGTACCACTATGTTCAGGAAAGAATACATTCCATAAAGTATTTGTACATATTTAAGCACTCCTCATTGACATAAACATACAGACTGCAAATTGTCTTGTCCCAAGCAGAGGACAATCAACAATTTCAGACTAATGAAACTGAATGCTTTTTCATTACAACCATGCTATTGGGGCTTTTTCATCCTAAACAACTTCTGAACAAATAATTCAGATTCCATTTCCACCCCTGGCTTTATCCATTCACCCCTGACATAGCACAGTCGAAAAGCGGGAAACATAGGTCTTTACCATACGGCGGAAACTGGGGGGAATTGGAAGGTCAATGCAGTGTGATCCCAGATACAATCATGCGGATTCACATTATTGTGTGAGAGGTTATCACACGTAATTGAGGTCAATGCTACATCAATTTGAACCCAATCCAGGATCAACCGAGAGATGTGTAAATTTGGGGAAATACAGAATTTACAAATCCTGTTCCACTCCAAAGTTGCATTCAATTCAAATTTGCCAGGTATGGAACACATGTTTCGATTGCCCTTGGATTGCCTTCAAAAGACTACAATTCCCAAGCTCCTTTGCTGGCTGCAATTTTTTTCCTCTCTCCCTCTCTCCCTCTGGGTGTGGGGGGCTTTTCTCTCAGCCTCTCGGAGTACTTCTGGAGTTGTTTTGGGGATGTAGCAACCCTCCCCACAGAGACACACACACACTGCCTCCCTTCCTCCTCCTCTCAGCCCTATTTCTTTCCCTTTGCAAAACTCATCCTCTCCAACTCGAGGGAAGGGATTGGCTCTCTCTTTCTCTCTCGTGACCCTGTCACAAAGTTTTCTTGGAAGGTTTATTCAGATAGGGTTTGTCATTGCCATTTTCTGAGGAGGCTGAGAGAGTGTGACTTGCACCAGGTCACCCAATGGGATTCAATCCCTGCCTTCTAGAGTCATAGTCAAGTACAAGGTTGCTTTGGACTGATTTTGAATGGGTGAATTGCACAAATAATGTGAAATAAGGGGTAATGAATGAACAAATAACGTGAAACAAAGCAAAATCACAGGAACCGGAGGCAAGCCCCACCAGAAGTGTAAAAAGGTCACGATCTGATTCTGCCCTCACTGCGCATGTGCAGGGATGCTAATTCGAATTCTAGACTACGAAGTGTATGTACTCATACAGTCCGTCCTCGCCTTATGCGGGGGATCCGTTCTGGATCCCTCCACGTAAGGCGAATTCCGCCTATGCTCGAGCCCCATTGAAAACAATGGAGCTCGTGCGCGGTGGCGCGGTGGCGTGGGTGCGCGTGGGGCGCAACGGGCGCGCGCACCCATTCAATTGAATGGGACGCGCAGCCCCTTCCGCCCCGCGCGCACCCCGCGGCTTGAGCGCGTATGCTCAAGGCCGCGTATGGCGCGCCCGCGTATGGCGTGGGTGCACTGTATGATAATTTATTTTGCATTTGCATTATTTTGGCTTTGGGATGGGCGCTGTGTTCTTCTGTGGTGTGATAACCATCCACATACTTGTGTTCATTTCTGAATTGGCCCTACTTTCTTTTCTTTCAAAATTGAGAGACATTCCTCCCATGTGATAACATTCATAGTAGAAAAAAAGAGGGAAGGGAGAAAGTGAGAAGGGGGAAGACTGAGGACTTAATAAGGTTGTTATTGCTAGTGTTACTACGTAAATCTTGGTGCAGCTTTTGAAATACACAATACTTTAATAACACCACCAGATGTAAGAGCAAAATGTAGTAAGAAATAAGGACAGAGTAAACCCACAACAGTAGGGGTATGGCAAAAGGAACAGAACAGGCCATTTCCCATCTCATTTGTCAGCAAAATTTGAGGGCCTGATCCCTTCCTGTGAATCAATCTCTTTATTGATTTACATGAAGTGAAACTGGTACAAGAGGGAGAGAGAATATATCAGTTTGATAGTATATTAAACTGCAACACTATCCCTCCGCCCAGTAAAGTATTCCTATCAATTGCCTGACTATGTTGAACAAGCCAATCGGACACAGGCACGCACCAAGTACGCACAAAAACCCCATAGCAACAAGGACAAGAACATGGCAACGACAGTTGCTATTCTAAAGAAAACTGTTCTTAGTGATGTTTTCCTTTTTCTTTTGAAAGCCAGATCATACACACATATCACTCCATTTCTACATTATCTTCCCTAGTATAAAAGGAATGGCCATTCAAATAAAATAAGTTTGTACAACAAGGGCACAAGGGAAATAAAGGGGGGAAATATAGTTGAGTGGGGAAAAAAACCACTCATGGAACCTCTTTACAGACCAACAAAACAGCAGAGCACATGGCCAACATAATACAAAACCTTCCTTTCTAGCTCACACGGTTTTAAACTAGGGGAGGGCTAGATGTTATTGTTTTTGTCTGGGGATTAATTTACGCATTAGAATCGTGCAGACAGAAATTGCTGGGAGAGATCGGTGCACTGCTCTCTTACAACTTTCAGATGGGGAGACAACAAGAAACACCCCCATACTCCCTCTTTCACTCCCTTTCCCCATATAATACATGGCATTACATTAAAAGGATACTAATGTAAAGCATATCTACCATAAACTACTAGCTCTTTGTAGGATAGAAACTGAAACTACAAGCTTAAAGAGGACTTGCAGATCATGGTTATCTGATCTGCATTTATCCATACAGAACTGCTGCATGTAAAACATACCTCAGCTGACCCTTGCTCATGGTTCTTAGGCTCTACAGACAGTAATCTCAAGGAATATAAAGGGATGGGTTATATTCGGTGACAGGGAATATTCTGCCCATTAATTCCAATTGTTCACTATTCTGTATCTGGTTTTCTAACTAACTTTAATTAAAACAAACCACCATTTTCAAAAGGAGTAAGTATGGCAGAACTGGGTTGCTCTCAAGTTAAAATGAAAGATTTCACTCTGTACAAAGGAGATGGACTTTAACAAAAGATTAAGCAAATTCATGGAGGATTTCTCTATTAGCCATGATTGCTAAAAATGGAACCCCATGTTCAGAAGGCACTATACCTCTGAAAACTAAACCCTGAATACAACAAGGCATGGTTAATTGAGATACATTTCATTAGCCTCCCAGGAACATCTGGCTGACCATTAATGGACACAATCTACAAGAATGCTGGCAAACACTAGACTTTCATTATAGGACTATATCTCCTACAAATAACAATAATGACTAAAGCTGAGGGGAGCTGCAGTCCAACAACATCTAGACTACATATTCTACACCTTTGTATTAGATTTTTTTTAATCTGACCTAGCAAGAAAGCATTTATCTTCTTGTGCTATGGTGTCACCGCCAAAACTGGGCTGTCTCATCCAAGATCTGCTGAATTTTAAAATCTGATATAATTCAACAGTGAAATAGGACATATTAAAAAAGCAATCTCATACCTGCTATTAGATTACCAGTGCACCTGAAAAATGAGTGATTTCATAGTTTATCACATTAGAGATCTCACTGTTGTGAGACTTAACACAGCCACAAATAACCAGATTTGGAGGGAAAGGCTACTATATCATAATGATTATACATGATGTTCAGAATCAGCATTCTTTCTGAATGCCATTTGCTGGGGAACATAACTGTGAGAATGCTATTTTACACATAACCTGCTTGTGGGATTCCCACAGGTATTTGGCTTGCCATTGTGGTAACAAAATGCTGGATTAAATGCTTCTTTGGCCTGCTCCAGTACAGCTCCGCTTCTATTCTAATACCAACATTTACTTAAAACCAGTAATATAAGTTTATCCTCTGTGCCCCAATAAGACAGAACTGTTTCTACACAAGAACCACATTTGCTGCATGCCCCAGTGTGGGGAAAAAATGGTTATTTGCAATCAGAATACTTGGAAGCCATTGTCACTGGTCAGAAATCAACATACCCTGTCCAGTCAGGCAGCGGCGTCCACTCTCAAAGGAGAAGAGGTTCGAGTCATAGCCATATCGGCGTAAGCAGAGGTATGGCCACCGAACAGCATCACGTTTGTGCGTGTGCAAAACAAGCTCCCTCTGTGTCAACTCCATAATCCCTGAGCCCAGCTCATTGCCCTCATCATCAACATTTGTCACCTGAAAAGCAAAAGCCACTCTGGAGTTCCAGGCATTATGCCAAAGAGCATATTAGTAGGCAGAGCAGATACTGTATAAAATCATTTGCTGGCAAATTGTGTTTGTTTAGGAAAGTACACAGGTTCAGCAATCCTTCCTTGATACAATCCCTTTTGGTCTTGTAAAATGATGAAATCCTTTAAAGGATGATTTTAACTACTGGGAGACTGTATCAGTGTGATACAACTTGAGACTGTGAGTCCAACACATGAAAAGTTTCCAGATCACTTATATTGGCAGCAAAGACTTATGGTACATGCATTTGGTTTTAATATCTTAGTTGTATTTTGGAAATAAGCATACGGTAAATCTACCTAAAACTCAATGCCGAACATTACGTTAGTTGCCTAGGAGGTAAAACCACCTAGTGTACAAGAAAAGTAGCTGTGATAATATGTTGCAGCAAGAATAACAAAGTGTCTTGAGGCATCTTTTAAACAATACATGTTTGTTTTTGCTACAACTGTGATTAAAACTGGGCAATCTTCCTTTTGAGAGCCAGTCAGACAGTACCTTTAATAAATCAGCTACAATATCACAAAACAGTGAGCAAGCTTTCAGGTCCGTCAGAACTCTTCTAAAGGTATATATTAAGTGTGTGTGTGGTGGTGGGGGGGGGGGGGGTGCATGTCATTTCATAAAAGAAAATACAGTTTCCTCTTTCACAGAATGGGTGAATCACATGGTCAAAATATTACTACCATACCAAAGACATACAGAAAGCAGGACTGTTTGCAAATTTACGGGACAGCAAGAAACTCAAGAACAGTAGGTTTAAACTCCTTTAATGTCTCATTGGCATTAAATGGCAGAATGCCTTCATTCATTTTAACTAAAGCTAGCAACAACAACAACAACAAAAGACTTCGTGTAAGGTGAATTCATGCAAGTTACCTTAAATTTGGTGGGGTGGTTGTCTGGAACCCTGTCTTTGCATGGGCAGCTACAACAAGTCCCCATAGTGTCAGCACACTGGACAAGTCCTAGAATGCAAGAAGCGAAAACAGTATTTTGAAGCTTGAAGACTAAAACACATCCCATCTCCACTCACCAAAAGCTTGCAGAAATGTCAAAATTCAACTGTGCAGAGAAACAGGGAAAAGCAGACAAGGTGAGCAGCAGCAGAGTGGCAAAGAAGGGATTTGTTTATCGATTACAATTATTTTTAAACTGAGGACTGCTCATATTCCATCAGGGTTGAGAAAAAAAATGAAAGGGCAACAGATGGTGACTAAAGGAACAGCTCAACTACTCTTGGACAATTTAACTGCCTAGACTGTTTAGGACTTCTTGAGGAGGATTTTTTTTCATTAGGCCCTATAACAAGATTTCAGAGGCAAAACAAGAAGGGACAATAAAATTTCTGGATTTTCATACCTTGCTTAAACCTTACCCAGCCATGGCCGTTAGTAGTTTTTATGGGGAAGGAAGAAATTCCCACTTCTTTCCCCACAGCCCTCTGCTGGGTGTCATAGTAACTAGAACGTCAAGAAGACACCTACACCTTCATAGGAACCATGTCATCTTTCACCTGATGAAAAAGTCAAGAGAAACAGAATGAAGTTGCAACATTTGGTATTCAAAAGGCTGAAATCCCAAAGGTCAGCAATTTTTGTTATCATAATTTTCTTCTTCAGGATTTCAGATCAAAATTCTGCAACCTAATATACACAGGTTTATGTTAAGGGAGAGGGCAGAAAAAAAGGCTTTGATTAAAAGAAATGTTACTTTAATAATTTATAGGTTTCTGGACTACCGGTATTTCTCTACAATTCTATGATTTTATGATTCTCTTTCCCAAAACATAGGGAAAGATATACCTTTATGCTGAGTGAGATTTTTTTTTTTTAATTCCATGAAGGAAAGAATGAGAAGGCTTTTTAAAATGGTAACTGAGAAAGTTGGGCATGAAGGCTCCCTGATCCCTTCTCCTTGGGTAAGTGTTAACTCATATTGTTTGGGAACATCTGAGGAAGTAGACCAAGTCTATGAAAGCTTATGCCACAACTTCTTTGTCATAGTCTCAAAGATACTGCAAGTTCCCTTTCAATACTAAGTAAGAATTATTGGGTTTTGTAGCTACTTGGGCTGTCACTGGAATTTGGGAATAAAAGCCAAGGACTGTTAGGCTCCTTGGATATTGTTCACCTTTATTTTCATTTGGACACTGTTTTTAAGAGTCAATCAAAATGGTTTAAATTTCAGTTATTACAAAACTATAAAATTAACACTTAGTTAATTAACTTGCTGTCTTCCTTACTACCAACAATCAAAACAATTAATAAATATAACAACTAATGAACAACAATTACCTGACCATATCTGGCTAGTTAATGGAGAGGAAACAGTACATAAGCAAGTTAAAACACAATTTTCTTGTGTTGATTTGAGGCTAATTTGTGACAAAGCAGAACATTTAAAAATTTCAAAACACATTTAAATATGCCAATTATATCTGAGAGATTAAAAAATACACACACATCAGATTGCTGTGGGATTTGGGGGGCAATGAGAATAATGAGCAACAACCATGATTCTATTATTCTATGAATCTAACTAGAAAAGATTCTAAACCAAATTAATTAATAAAGTGAGATAATAAAAACAGGGCAGCACAACCATCTCGAAGAGACAACAATATATTTGAGGTCTAAAGAGAATCTTCAGATCACTTAGCTGTTTACTGATCATAGCTTTGAAATCTTCCAATACTGTAGATAATCCTATGTCAATTTTTAATACTCAATTCTCTTGGTGAAGTGACTGGTTTTAACACCTTTAAAAAAGAAGGTGAACAACTAGCAAGCCTATAGCTTCCTGAACATTCAACAGGAACAGTATCCGCACATTCTTGAAGCTCACCTGTCTTCCATGTTTTTGCTGGCTGTTTTCCCTGCTGTCTCCAGCTTGGCTGTAAATTACAGCTTCTTTGTGCAGGGCTGAAGTGCCAAACATTCTGTAATCAATTAATTTACAATAAATATCACTAATATTTGACAGAAAAGCCCTTAAAATGATACTCTTAATGAGACTCAGAATACTTTCACAATGGCAATGTGTACAAAAACATGCCGAATACAGAATAATGTTAAACTAATATGGAAGAGGAAGAAATGGAATTGTAACATATTAAGGAAATTTGAAACAAAATATCAACAACTCCTTTGAATAGATTTGACAAGGTCTCCCATGACACTTGCAAACAAGCTAGAAAAATGTGGGCTAGACAAGATAAGGATTGATAATGTCCAGAACCAATTGAATCCCCCTTTTATTATTTTTATTATTTATGATTTGTTTTTAACTTTGATGTATTGTTATGTACTTTTTAAACATTTTTTTACTATTTAATTTTATAGTTGGGAGGGAGGGTTGGGTTGGGGTTTTGTGGGGCTTGATGTTTTTATTGTTGTATATTGTATTTACTTTGTTGATACCCGCCTCGATCCTCAATCGGAAGAGGCGGGATATAAATAAATTATTATTATTATTATTATAACTGTTACATGGATTTGTAATTGGTTGACTGGCCGAAGCCAAAGGGTGCTCAACAATGGCTCCTTTTCATCCTGGAGAGAAGTGACCAGTGGGGTCCCACAGGGCTCTGACCACAGGCCAGTTCTATTCAACATCTTTATCAATGATTTGGAGGACAAAATTGGGGGAATACTTATCAAATTTGCAGATGACACCAAATTAGGAGGAATAGTTAATACACCAGAGGACAGGATCAAGATTCAAAATGACCTGAATAGACTAGAAAGCTGGACCAAAGCTAACAAAATGAAATTCAACATGGAGAAATGTAAGGTACTGCACTTAGGGTGGAAAAATGAAATGCGCAGATATAGGATGGGGGACACCTGGCTGAATGAAACTACGTGTGAAAGGGATCTGGGAGTCCAAGTAGACCATAAGTTGAACATGAGTCAACAGTGCAATGCGGCAGCTAAAAAGGCCAATGCAATTTTAGGCTGCATCAATAGAAGTATAGTGTCTATATCCAGGGAAGTAATAGTGCCACTGTATTCTGCTCTGTTCAGGCCCCACCTGGAATATTGTGTCCAGTTCTGGGCACCACAATTTAAAAAGGACATTGAGAAACTGGAGTGTGTCCAAAGGAGAGCGACTAAAATGGTGAAGGGTCTGAAAACCATGTCCTATGAGGAATGACTTAGGGAGCTGGGTATGTTTAGTCTGGAGAAGAGAAGGTTAAGAGGTGATATGATAGCCCTGTTTAAATATTTGAAGGGATGTCATATTGAGAAGGGAGCAAGCTTGTTTTCTGCTGCTCCAGAGACTAGGACCCGGAACAATGGATGCAAGTTACAGGAAAAGAGATTCCACCTCAACATTAGGAGGAACTTCCTGACAGTAAGGGCTGTTCGACAGTGGAACAAATTCCCTCAGAGTGTAGTGGAGTCTCCTTCCTTAGAGGTCTTCAAACAGCGGCTGGATGGCCATCTGTCGGGAATGCTTTGATTGTGATTTCCTGCATGTCAGGGGGGTTGGACTGGATGGCCCTTGTGGTCTCTTCCAACTCTACGATTCTATGATTCTAACTGTATAGACAACCCAATGATTTCTAGGACAGCAAGATTCTGAGGGCACTAATTAAACAGCTTGCAATCAAAAAGATTCTCCACCCAACATCTTTAACTCTACTGAAAGAAAGAGAGCCATCTGTGGGGCGTGCCTTTCATTGTCATGGTGCTTTTGCAAGGAGAAACATGTTTTCAAGTGGCCTTGTATCCTATTTTACCCACACATCTGACTGTATTTAAATACCACAGGAAGCTCTCAGTGGCAGCAGGTTTCTGTACATGAACTGAACTAGCCACAAAACCTTCCCAGAAGTTAAATCCATGTTGGAAATGTGGGCCCAGTGTTATTCAACATCTTTATCAATGACTTGGATAACAGAATTGGGGGCATACTTAGCAAATTTGCTGATGACACCAAATTAGGAGAAATAGCTAATACTCCAGAGGACAGGATCAAAATTCAAAATGACCTGAATAGACTAGAAAGCTGGGTCAAAGCCAACAAAATGAAATTTAACATGGAGAAATGTAAGGTACTGCACTTAGGTGGAAAAATGAAATGCACAGATACAGGATGGGGGACACCTCGCTACATGTGAAAGAGATCTGTGAGTCAAAGTAGACCACAAGTTGAACATGAATCAACAGTGTGATGTGGCAGCTAACAAGGCCAATGCAATTTTAGGCTGCATCAATAAAAGTATAGTGTCTAGATCAAGAGAAGTAATAGTGCCACGCTATTCTGCTCTGGTCAGGCCCCAACTGGAATATTGTGTCCAGTTCTGGGCACCACAACTCAAAAAGGACGTTGAGAAACTGGAGTGTGTCCAAAGGAGGGCGACTAAAATGGTGAAGGGTCTGGAAACCATGTCCTATGAGGAACGACTTAGGGAGCTGGGTATATTTAGCCTGTAGAAAAGAAGATTAAGAGGTGATATGATAGCCCTGTTTAAATATTTGAAAGGATGTCATATTCAGGAGGGAACAAGCTTGTTTTCTGCTGCTCCAGAGAACAGGACTCAGAACAATGGATGTAAGCTACTGGAAAAGAGATTCCACCTCAACATTAGGAAGAACTTCCTGACAGTAAGAGCTGTTCGACAGTGGAACACACTTCCTCGGAGTGTAGTGGAGTCACCATCCTTGGAGGTCTTCAAACGGAGGCTGGATGGCCATCTGTCGGGGATGCTTTGATTTGGATTTCCTGCATGGCAGGGGGTTGGACTGGATGTCTCTTGTGGTCTCTTCCAATTCTACGATTCTATGATTCTAGTCCATTCCATTCCTTTCTAGCCCCTTCCCTTCACATTTGTTCAATAATAATTGAAAGATAACCAAAGGTACGAAAAATATATTTTTGTTTAAAATTCCAAGATATTTCAGAACCATATATTAAGAGTTGGAAAGCTGTCCACTTTGCTCTGGTAGAGGGAGGCTTAGCAGTAACATACAGCCAAGCAAACCTTCAGTCAAGGTAGCATCCTCAAGCAGAAGACAGTATTACCAAGCTTACAGATAAGTGATTATGTTTTGTGGTTGGTACCAACTGTGTAACTTAACATTAATAGCTCCCTGTACGGTTAAGATACATTTGATCATTGCCTTCAAGCACTTTTGTCTGGTGCAAAATGAATACTTGCTACCTGAAAAATGCCAACTGCAAACCAGGAATGTGCACTCCCTCCACAGTAATATCCTCCTTCCTTTCACAGCATCAGCCAAGGTTCTCTGTTACAGCACACTAACCAAATCTATGTTCTCTTAAAAATGGTTTGCAAATCAGCTTCAAACTGTGTCAATGTTAAATGATTTACAAAGAAGTCACATCTATGCAAAATCATTGTTCATTTTGGGAAAAGACAAAAATCCACACACACAGAAGAAACGAATAATGCAGCTATTTACAAGTCAGGCTACCAATCTGCAAACCATCATTTGCAGCCAGACAGCCAGGGACGTAGCCAAGGGGGGGGTTCTGGGGGTCCGGACCCCCCCTTCCATTAGAAAAATGAATGGTGTGTGCTGCTGCGCCGCCGCACTCAAGCCCCATTATAATGATGGCACTTAGTCTGGACCCCCCCTTCCTAAAATCCTAGCTACGTCCCTGAGACAGCATTATATTTGTATCAGGTCTCAGGGCAAGAAACATTGCAGACATTGACCTTAAAACTTCCCCTTTCTTTACTTATACAGGATAAACTCCACCTCTAAAAAAATCCATACCATTCAGTTTAAGAACCCTCTATTTTTAAAAATTTTGGGGTTTTTTGTGTTTTTTTTACATCTGAAATCACAATGTTTTTTTTTCCTTGGGGTTGCTGCCTTTAAACAAAAAAAGGTCATTTAAATCTATATAATATGAAATATGTTTTATTCAGTAGAGTTGGAAACCAGTGAAAGGACAGGAGACTACAAATGGAGAAGATGCCATAAGGGTCATTGAAATTTTCCTACGCAAAAAAAATCACAGGCAGAAAGGCCTTACTATTACACAGATATTATAACCACATGGAGCAGATGCTAAAATAAATTGGAAAGTATTTAAAACTCAAGCCATAATACTTAATGGCAGCTTTTTGCACATCTGCCTACAATGGTATAGTTTTGAAATGCGCAATAAATTCCTTTAGTTCAGTGGCAAACAACATTTCTGCGGCCAAGAACAAAAGATCTAAATGGGGCCAAAATATTGTTGAAACATTTAACAACTTTATCATTAATGCAATCTACTTTGCAGAAAGGTTTTAAAAGTACGTTTCAAGAATAAAGCTATGCTCTCACTGCTACAGATTAAGAAGAAATATATCCCATCTGCAGAATGACGCTTGGCCACTTTTGTTTTGAGAGATTCTCTGAACAACAATCTGGCAGTCTGTTTCAAATATACAAACCAGTCCTCTTTACACAACAGTACACAACATAACTGATAAGCAGTTGATCTAAAACAGTGAGATTAAAACTATTCTCATTCATGATGTTTATCTCAACTTCTTATGGCTGCAAAAATCTTTCAATGTTTTCTCCTGTTCTGTGCCCTGTACCAGCTACTTCCTCTATCTAATAGCATTACCAAGATATACAAGTTGAACAAATACTGCTGTCCTTTACTGAAGACATCTAACATGTCTCTGACACCTGCTAACTGTGTAAGTAACCTTACTTTGCTCTCTTCAGAATGCACTTCACTAAGGTTGCTTCCACACTGCATTAATGCAGTTTGACATGGTTTTAACTGTCATGGCTCCATCCTATAGAATCCTGGGATTTGTAGTTTGTTGTAGCACCAGAGTTCCCTCACAGAAGGTAAATATCTCTCAAAACTACAGATCTCATAATTCCATAGCACTGAGCCATGACAATCAAAATGGTATCAAACTGCATTAATTCCACAGTGCAGATGTAGCTTAATTCTAACTGCAAAAATGGAAAGTAGAGAGTTCTGTAATGCTGGCCTGATGAGATCCCAAACAACTACATGGCCAGCAAGCAGAAGGCTATAAACAAGATTATTCTTGTGCAGACTCTGTTGCCTGTAGCAAAAAGTAGAACTGAGTAGTGGCTTTTATTCAAAAACACTCATTGTTACAAAGTATGGAAATATGGTAAACTTACTAAAACCTCAAAGTGGCTTTATATCTTGATGGAACCTGTTGAGTTTGTGACAAATCTGCTTTGAATTCCTAATAACGCAGCAATGTGTGGTTAAAATCTCATGTTGAAGAGAAAGGTAAAAGGTTCCAACTCTTCAGCACATTACAGTAACATATATATAGCTAACAGAGATTAAGTGTACTATGCAGATCTGCTGCTTTTGCTCATAAAAAACATAATATATCAGACTTCTATTGATCAGGTTAATAGATCTTCAGTTCCCTGTAAAATTATACATTATCTCTGGTTTTAATTACCTCTACCTCAGCTTTATGTCCACTGTTATTTAATCCTTGTAGCAGGGGCATCATGGAGGGATGCACCAGGTAGCAACTTAAGGGGGGAAGACACTTTTCCCCAAACATCTGCCTTTGGGCAGAAACAGACTTTGGCATTCGCCTGTGTCCCTTTAAATTGTGAGAGCTCAATGCAAGAGATGGTGTGGGTGGAATGAGGCTCAGTGGGAAGACAAAGGAGAGGCCTTAAAGATTTTTGGGGGGAAATTGAAAAATTAATTTTAAAAAAAAATTTCAAAAATTTCTTTTAAAAAATCACATCTAACCAAGTTTTTACTTTAATCACATGAAACTCTGCACATCTAAATACATTTGAGCCATGCACATGACATTGTAATTTAAAGGCATAATTAAAAATTTTCTAATTGTTTATGTTACAACTATTTTTATTATTTTTATTAGTTTTTATTTATTTATTTATATCCCACCTTTCTTCTGGTATAGGAACTCAAGGTGAATGTTGCCATTACATTCAATGATATATGGGAGTTACAATTTGAGTAACGTTACAGTACTACAAAAAAACATTACTAAGGATTCTGTATGGTGTGGTATGGGAGGAGGTCAATGGATGGGGCAATTCCATGAGTTACCGTACCAGACGCCAATCCTAGTGACGCCACTGCTCTGTAGCTATGCCCATTTTGACCCTCCCCGTTTCTTGCCTTATGACATTCCATTTGTTCAGAACATATACAAATGCTTTGACAACCTGAGCCTTGAAACAAAAATAATGTACAGTGAGCCCTTGGCATCCGCTGGGGTTTGGTTCTAGGACCCCCCACCCTAATAATTCTCAAACTGTGGTTGGTAGAATCCGTGGATAAAGAGGGTCAACTGTATAAATATAAGCACTAGAACTTAGTAAAGAGCCCGTACAGACAGACCAAAATAAAGCTGCTTCAAGTCACATTGGAGGTATGCTGTTTAAATGATGCATACGTCCTAAGAGGCTGGAAGCCACACCAAAGCCACACTCCAGTCCTAATGACTGGAGCGCAGCTTTGGCACAGCTTCTGGCCTCTTAAGATGTGTGTGTGTGTCATTTAAAAAGCATACCCCCAAAGCAGCTTTATTTTGGCCTGTCTGTACCGTCCCAAAGATAACTAAACTGAGACTGTTGGCCATATCATGAGAAGATTGATTCACTAGAATAGATAATAATGCTTGCTAAGGTAGAAACAGTAGGAAAAGAGGAAGAACACATTCTAGATTTTTGTTGCTGTTAATAGCCCTTAAGTCAATCTCAACTCATGTGACCCTGTGGATGAGACATGGACTCAATCAAAGAAGCCATGGCCCTGAGCCTGCAAGACCTGACCAGGGCTGTTGGCAATAAGGTGACTTGGAAGTGTCTCACATAGCGTTACCATAATTCAAAGTGAACTTGACAGCAATAACAATAACGCACACAATTCTGGCATAGTCATTTTGAGTATACGATTTGGATATTTTGGGGGGAAGAATCTGGATTTTTGTTGCATAAGTTAGATAAAATATAAATGCATTATGCTGAGGGAAAGACACTGAAATGGCAGCTGCCACCAACTAGTTAATCAGATTTACTGTCTTCAGACCATGGCCTTTGCAATGCATCTCTCAGAATTATAAAACAGTGAATTTTCAGAAAATGTCCCAGAGTAGATTCTTCAAATAAAAATGCAAAAGTCTCAGTCTGTGCCTATTAACACAGGCACAAACATATATAAGTCTATTTTCTTATTCATAGGAGCAATTATACTCAATAACTCAATTCATAGGAGCAGGACCAACCTTTCAATAAACATAAACAGAAGTATACAGTAAAGCTGGAAATGTTATACACTTTCCTGTAAGTCCCTGGATTTAATATAGGTTACTTCAAAATTGATAAGCACAGGGTTGCATTGTTTGTCACATTTGATGGAACCATTTTTTAAAAAAACTTTTCTGTTTCTTAACAATTCATGACTTGTCACAGGTTATTTAGCCTTCAGATTGACACATCAAACAGCTCTGTGTCGTTTTCTGATTCATGAAGATGACTTTCTAGTGGTTAAACATTCATTGGATTGGTTGTTTTGAAAGGTGTGGTGCAATTAACTATGTCCAATGGTAAATAACAAGCCTGTTTCAAATGTCAGCATGGAGTAATGGTTTCCGCATTGGATACAGGGTACCCCGGGTTACGAATTTAATTCGTTCGCCGCCGCGTTCTAACCCAAATCTTCGTAAGCTGAAAAAGCCATAGGCGCTATACGAAGCCGCGATTTCGTGTGCGAAAAAGCGCCAAAAGCACCAAAATTTTTTCGTAACCGAATAACTTCGTAACCCGGAACAGTTTTTTTCAATGGATTTTTTCGTAACCCGGAAATTTCGTAAGGCGCGCATTCGTATCCCGGGGTACCACTGTATCTGAAAAGGGTTGAATCCCCACACAGCATAGAACCTACTGGGTGACCCTGAGCAAGTCACGCTCTCTCTGCCTCAGAAGAACAATCAACCCTTCTGAACAAATCTTGCCAAGATGATCCTGCAACAGGTTTACTTTAAGACTGCCTTAAAGTGAACAACTTGAAGGGACACAGCAGCAGCAGCAGCAAGAACGATTCTATGATTTCAATATTTTCTTTAGCTCTGATCCATTAACCCCTTAACAATTTAGAAACGTATGGATCAGCTTCTTCTGAACTCAAAGTCTGGGCATGTTACTCAGTTCAATCTACAACAAACTTCACAATCTCATATCTGGAACAATAAGGCAAGCAATTTATATTAATCTGCTAAGAAAGTGGAATGAATAAAAATGCAGAACATCCTCAACATGCTTCTGTCCTCAGCAGCCTGAACATGTCTTCTGTTTGCTTACAGACTTCCATGTGTTTATCTGGAAAGGAGGACCCATCCTGGAATGTGTTTACTGTACTACGCTAGGATGATGGAGCGAGGCCACTGGAGAGTAACAGGCGAGCAGCACAATGACGGTGGTGATTCATCAGTACTTTTACAAAATTAGGCACTGGCCAACTGTGTACATACTTAGTACACCAAGTGGTAGGCAAAGCAAGAAATGCTACGGTGTTAAAAGAAAAGGGGGAGGGAAATCACAGTGATGAAAATGTCTTAAAGGCAATGCTCTGAAGGTGCAGCTGAGAATTATGAGAATATAGTCCCTGAAGCAATGGTGTGTGTGTGGAGGAGAAGTATCCCAACCAATATTGATCAATAGCAGAATAATTAGAAAGAAAGGGGGGAATGAATACTGCAGGGTGAATGGAGGCAGCTGCTGTTGTCTTAAGGATGGAGAGAAAGCAGGATGACCAGACATGTCCTCCTTTCCCAGGACATGTCCAGGAGGAATTTCAAAATGTCCTCCATTTTGAGCACGACTAAGAATCATGAATTTACATTTATATGGGTGCTTCTGAGCTCAGGGCAACCAGATGTCCTCCTTTTCCAGGACGAATCCTCTGTTTCAGCCTTCTACCAGGAAAATTTCAAAATATCCTCCATTTAGAGCATGACTAAGAAGCACGAACTGATAGACAGATTACCATAGTTTTTGAGGATTATCAGGATATGTGGCTGGGTTCGGAAGAGGTTATTCTGACTCTTCCAGAACACAGCCACATGGCCTGAAAAACCCTCAAAAAAACTATGGATGCCAGCTGCGAAAGCCTTCGACTTCATGTTGACAGATGACCATTTCTAGCTTCTCTTTTGCAACAGCCTACATTTCTCTGGAATGCCCTCCATGCCTTGTCCTCCTCTGCAGTTATGACATCTGGTCACCTGAGAGAGAGAGAGAGAAGAGAGAGATGGCTCTGTTGGAGGAGAGAAGGTCACCATTTGCATCCTTCTGTCCTAGGACATGCCCTCCAACCATTACAACAACATTAAACAGATTTGATAATCTGAGTCTTTAATGTCTTTTTGTGTTGCCTCCGCAGAAGCAAAGTGAGATATCCAGGGAAGCCAATGCTTAATAAAATTAACAGATGTAGAGAGATCTCTTGAAGCACCTTTGAGGCTTAACTGAAAGAAAGAAGTTGGCAGCAGGAGCCTTCCTAGACTTCAGTCTGCTTCCTCAGATGCATTTGGATATGATGATGATGATGAGAGGAGATGATGATGATGAATGTAGAGCCATCTCTCGATAAATGTAGAGATCTTGTAACACCTTGAGACTTAACTGAAAGAAGACACTGGCAGTGTAAGTTTCTTTGAAGTCTACTTCCTCAGATGCATTGGATATAATATAATAATAATAATAACAACAACAATAACAACAATAAAGCAGAGAGATCTTGTAACACCTTTGAGACTTAACTGAAAGACAATTTGGCCACGTGAGCTTTCGTAAAGTCTACTTCCTCAGATGCATTTGGATATAATATTAATAATAGTAATAATAATAATAATAATAATAATAAATGTAGAGATATCTTGTAGCACCGCTCTGGGCCCCACAACAAACTCCAACTCCCAGAATTCCATAGCCTTGAGCCAGAGACAGTTAAATCGGTGCCAAACCGGGTTTCTCTCCAGTGTGGATGCAGCCTTGGTGTCGGAAAGGGGTGCTGGTTGCAGGGGTGGCTGGCGGGCAGGGTTGACCGGGGCCCTGGGGCGAGGGAAGGGAATGCAGGAGGAGACCCCGAGGGAGAAGAGGGGAGCCATTACTGGGGCGCTGTCCAGGCGCTGAAGGGGCACCCCTCTTCCCCCGGCGACGGCGACGGCGACCCCGTCCTGCCTTTTGCCTGCCTCCCCTTCAGGCCAGGGACGACGACGACGACGCCGCGGAGCAGCGAGTGCGCGGCCGCAGCCTAGAGCGTCGACTTCCTGGTTGCTTTCGACGCCATTTTCCCCCCTCTCGCGCCTCCTCCTCCTCCTCTCCTCCTCCTCCTCGTGAGAGTGAGGCAAAGGAGAAGGAAGGAGGCGCTGTTGCTGTTGTCTTCAGGGGAACACAGACAGAGGGCTTCAAGTCATTCCCGATTTATGGCAACCGTAAGGCTGCCACATTACAAGTTTTCTGGTAGGATTTTTTTTCCAGAGGGGAGTTGCCATTGCCATCTTCTGGTGCTGAGAGAGTGTGACTCACCCAAGGTCATCCAGTGGGATTCCTGGCTCCGCAGGGATTCAAACCCTGGTCATAATCCAACAGTCAAACACTATGCTGAGAGCTCCTGCCATGTGCCTGTAGAAAGAATTATTCCTCCTAGTGTGGCTAAGGGTGCATCTGCTCTGCAGAATAATGCTGCTTGACACCACTGTAACCCCATCCTATGGAGTCCTGGGATTTTGGTGAGGCACCAGAGCTCTCTGACAGACCAGGCTGAATACCTGCCCAAACTACAAATCCCAGGATCTGTAGGATAGAGTCATGGCAGGTAAAGTGCTGTCAAACTGATTTAATTCTGAAATATGAATCACCCTAAGGGTGCATCTACTGTAGACATAATGCTGTTTGTCATCACTGTAGCTCCATCCTATGGAATCCAGGGATTTGTAGTTTTACAACTTTTTATCCTCCACCCAAGAGTGCTGGAGCCTCTACAAAAACTTCAAATCCCAGGATTCTGTAGAACAGAGTCATGGCAGTTAAAATGTGTCAATTATCTCTACAAATGCAGCAGAGTTAACTATTGCAACAGCCCATAATGGAGACTGATTGACATTGCGCATGTGTGGTTGAGCAAATGCTAACATTTTGGTCAACAACCTCCATAAAGCTCATTGCTATCAATCCCATATTACCAGGGGAGGGCATCTGAGATAGCTATAAAAGTATCGCTATAATCCAATGCTGTTTATTATACACCTACAAAAAGGATGGAGAACATTAGGTCTTTAAGTCCTTCAGCAAGAGATGCAGTGGTTTTGGTTAAAGGCGCCAATTCTGACTATTGGGAAGGATAGCAGTCGAGGCCTGAGTGCTGCATGATGGGGTGAGCTCCTGTCACTAGTCCCACCTTCTGCCAACCTAGCAGTTTGAAAGCATGTAAATGCAGGTAGTAACAGGTACCACTTCAGTGGGAAGGTAACAGCATTCAGTGCAGTCATGCTGGTGCCACATGACCATCAGAGCAGTCCTCAGACAACGCTGGCTCTCAGCTTAGTAATGGAGATGAGCATTCACCATACTCTGTTACAGCTAGACATTCATGTCAAGGGACTACCTTTACCTTTTAAAGTCATTCAGCACAATTCTGCTGGAAGTGAGCATAGAGTTTGTGTTAGAGAACGAAGTTCCTAGAGAAAACACTTCTCTAGGCATTGTATGTCCTCCAGCATGATTCTATGATCAGCTTCTGGCAGATGTTACCTTCTGGGAGATGTCAACTTCTGGCCGTAGAGTTACACTGGAGGACCTGGAGATTCCTAGAGAGGTTTCAGGTAAAATGCATAGTGAGGTTTTTTTTAATTTGTGGTTTCTCCACATTCATGGGGCCCTTCAGTCCTAATCCCAGTGAATGTGGAGGGACCATCGTACATGCCTTTATTCCTCCCCCCCACACACACACACAGGCAAGTGAAGGTTGTGTTTCCATCTGTGTGGAGTCTAAAAATGAAGCACCCCTATGGTCACGTTCTATGTTCTAGCACCACCAGAGGGCTCTGTGTGACTGTCCAGAGAGAGGACGCCTCATGAAGGCAATGGAAGTGGTCAAATGCAAAACTAGAGTTTTTTCCCAGTCCTCAGGGTACTGGGCTTGATTTACCCAGAGTCAGCCTTGGAACCTGATTTGAATGTCAGAAATCAGTACTAAAGATAGATCAATTTGTGGAATAATAATGAAGTGTCATTTAGCATGTGTAGCATGACCTCCAGGCATGTTCATTAAGGTACAGGACATCTCTCCCCCAAAAACATTCTCCTGTATCAGTTTCAGTTAGTGTGTTTGAAAGATTTAGAACAGTGTCCCCAAACTTTGCTCTAAGATTTGTGGACTTCAACTCCCAGAATTCCAGACTATTGGCCAACATGGCTGAGGCTTGTGGGCACTGAACTCCAAAATCTCTTAAAGGGGCACAGTTTGGGGACCACTGCTTTAGAATATTAGGTTTAGGAGACAAGTTATCTGAATGACCATATGTCCTTATATAAGTCTTATATAAGTCTGTCCAAGTCTGAAGTCCTCCGGAGAGGGTTTTCTTTTAGTCTCTCCTTTGTCACAGGCCCATCTGTTGAAGACATAGGAAAGGGCCTTCTTGTGACTGCTCCTGATGTGGAATGTCCTCTTACAGAAATTCAGGCAGTCCCTTCTCTGCTCTGCTTTCTTGGGAGTGGAAGACCTTTTTATTTAAGCAGCATTTTTACAATAACTGGATGTGCATTAGTTTTTTTAATGGGTGGCATTTGCTTTTTTTTACTGTACTGTTTTAAACAATGTTATGCCATTTGAAATTATGGGTGTTTTGTTTTGTTGGGAGAAAGGCAAAATATAAAAAATAAAAATGTCTTATCAGGGCAGGCTTGGTCAGTGGTAAGAGAAATACCCACGTATGCAGTGATTTATGAATATTTGACTGTTTTGGAAAAGCTGAACTCCCATCAGCCCACACAACAGCATTAAAAACTCACTGGGTGACTTGGGCGAGTCACACTCTCTGCACCTCAGGACGGCAATTACAAACTGAATAAACTTGTCAAGAAAACTCTATGATGGGTCACCCATATTTTGAAGGAGATAGCCAATGTGTTTGCAATATCCCCAAATAGATTCACAACTATAAGCCAGTTATTTAAAACCAGGAGCAGATTTACTACCCCACTGACATGGGAACAACCAACTGCCACTGGCATGTGTGGTGCAGCTTGATCTTCAAGCTAAATTGCTGCTGCAATTACATGATCATCACCAAACTGCACTGAAATTCCACTTGGCAGATAGATAGTGGCTCATTGACAGACACACTTTCATCACTTCTGTTGCCAATTCATTCAATGACCATGTTGATAAAGGGGACAACTACAACTGTCAAGTGACAGTTTGTATCCCACAACCAATCATTACTGCCCTTAATACGCAAATTCAAGGCAGTACCATCACTTTATCATCTTTACATTCTGTGAACAGTTCTGATGCCTTGCATCTAAATGTGTGAACTGTTTTCATTGGAATAGTATTATGTTTGAGGTGATGATATAAAACCTCAAACAGTGTGCTTGAAACTGATGAATTGCATGGGGTGAATCAGCTGAATTGGCCCTTGGAATAAGAGCAGAGGTTGAATTTAAACATGCATTGCCTTTAGCTCTATTATGCTTATTTTCTCCACCTAACATGTAGTTCTCTATTCCTATAGTATACTCCTCCATTTATGACACTTCAGGAATCTGAGCCTAGACATTTTACTCTTTAGACTACAACTTCCACAATACCTAGCCAGTATGGCCATTGGGCTAAGGGAATCTTGGAGTTGTTGCCAGGGGAGAACTTTTTAGCAGATATAGCCCTAAACAAACTGGCACTTTGTGCTGGCCTGGGCCTGAAAGTAGGGCTAGATAAAGCTGAGCAGTTACACGCACCCAGCTCTACTTTCGCCACCTGTGCGCCATCTTGGCACGTGCCCATCCATATGGGTGCGCCATGATGATGCACAGGTATCAGAACGCCCAAACAGCACGGCTGGAAGGGGCGTCATGGCGTATGAGTATTCCTATAGTGCCCCTTCAAAGAAGCTGCCTAGAGCAGCTCTTTTAGGGAGTGGATCGGTGTGACAGTGTGCGGCTGCTGCGGCACAACCAGGAGCAAAGACGGGCCCGCCACTGTATAGCCCCATAGCTAAAGCAGAAGAGGCTTCTTTTAAAGGGTACAGCATAGTGCAGCGGTTTGAGCATTGGATTATGACTCTGGAGAGTAGGGTTGGAATCTTCACTCAGCCATGAAAACCCACTGTGACCTTGGACAAGTCACACACTCACAGTCTCAGAAGATGGCATGGAAAAACCTTCTGAAGAAACTTGGCAGGAAAACGCAGAGATAGTTTCACCTTAGACTTGCCTTAAGTTGGAAATGACTTGAAGGCACACAACACACACACACACACACTAGCAGGATAGGGGATTTCATAGGAGAAAGCATTGCCCATTTCTCTGCAACCTAGGCTGAAGCAATGTGAATCTAGAGCCCACCTCCCAGGAAAAAAATCGAGAGCAAGAACCTACAGTTATAATGAATGACACAACAACCCTGACACAGGGGGTGTTCCCACTTAATATTGAAACGATTAAAAACAACGTTTTTAATAAAACCGATTCAAAATAACCCTGGTGTTATCTCGCGTTCCGAAACGCGTTATTCTCGTTCCCATCTGGTTATTTAAATCGAAGTTTTTACCTGCAAGCTTCCTACTTGGCATGAAATCGGTGTTTTAATAAAGCGATTCTTCTCTTCCATACCTTATTTGAGCTGTCAATCAATAGTACGTCAGAATGACGTAACGTTAACCCGGATTATTTGGAAGCGATTTAACTTTCGTCAGCGTTTCCATTTCATTGACCGTTGTGAAATGAGTTATTTTGGCGGTTTTTTTTTTAATGAACCAATCAAGGCGCTTAAACGATCAAACATCATAAGCTCTGTCAGCCTTATAACATTTTCCCTCCGAGTTTAGTAGGAAACCCAAGCTCTTTCCAGAGGAACTATGGGATAGGTTTGCATGACAGCATCCCCTCTTCATGTCTCCCAAGACAGCCAGGCAGAATCCTTCACAGAGCCCAGAGATCAATGGGGAGGCTTCTGGCAAAGCGAATTTAGTAGGAAACCCAAGCTCTTTCCAGAGGACTATGGGATAGGTTTTCCAGGGCAGCATCCCCTCTTCATGTCTCCCAAGACAGCCAGGGAGAATCCCTTCACAGAGCCCAGAGATCATGGGGGAGGCTTCTGGCAAAGCAGGGAGGGAGCACTCTTCCCAAAGATTCTCTTTCCAGGGTTGGAGGAGAAGGCAGATTCCGTTTGAGAAAGAGAGGGAGAAAGGCTCTATCCCCCCCCATGATCAGAGCCCTTCCCTGTCTGGGGAGAGATCAGAGCCCAAGCGGGCAGGGAATGCTCTTTGAGAGGAGCCTTCCCTTCCTGCCTCTCCTCCGTTAGAAATGGGCTCTCCCCACACAGAGGGGAGGTTGCAACCACTGGGAGAAGCCTGTAGCCTTTGCAGATGCAGGCGCTTAAAGCGCTGAAAGAGTAACGGCCTGTAAACCATTAAATAAAAATAAAAATAATCCTTATCTCTTGTTGAAAGACCACAGCGAACAAAGGGGTGAGGAAGCAAAAATGGCGACAGCCACGACGGATGGGACAGAAAGGGCAACCCCCCCAAGGAAGCCCCCACCGGTCTGCCCTCCCATCCATCCAACCTGATTCAAAGGCTGTCGTTCCATTTAAATACTCCGGTTCAACTCGAATCAATGGAAAAACGTAGGTCGGACCCTAGTGTTTTTTTTAACACGTGTTAAATGAGGAAAAATTCGATTTAAATTTTTATCCCGCTCTACGATCGATTTGTAGTGGGGACGATTGCGGGTTGCTCTAGAACCGTTCTAGGTTTAAATCGGATCCTATATGAACGCCACTCCTTGGATTCGATTCAAACGCGGGTTTCCCCTAGTGGGAACATCCCCACATAGAGAGTATTCTAAGAGGAAAAGGACCTTCTCCCAATGCAGCCCAAAGGTTGGATGGCTTAATTTGTCCCTTTGCGTGTGAAAAAAGAAGAAACATTCAGAGGCATAGACGGGTACATACCAGAATGTGCTGCACCCATCTCAGGTCACAACAGTTGTCAAACAATTGACATTAATTCTTCCAAAACAGATGGAACACCACTCACAACACAAATAGTCCTCTTTATAGTTTCTTGCCAACTACTACATGGGGCCTTCTCTCCTATCAATTTGTGCTGGCAAAATATTTAGTTTTCTCTTTAAAAATTCCCCATGGCCTTGAAGCCGTTTAAAAAGAGGCGTGCCTCTGTTTCCTGCTCCATATGTCTTGTTTATAACTATCAGATATACCCACTCAGCACAGAGTGAGACTCTCAGTAGTGTTAATTAATATCATAAAAAATAATAATGCACAATATGTTACACCACGTCAAGAAAATGCCTAGACAGATTATGCAAAATGATGTCTGTGGGTTGCTTAGTTCTACAGAGACATCCATCAGCTCTTTACATGTGCCAAGTTTAAGATCAATGCAGACTTTTAAAAAAAAAACTTGTATGAGTAGATTTGTGATAGCCCAACATTTTTTTAAATCCCTCTGAAGTAAGTGTTTTCTCTGTTTCAGCCCAATCTGCTACAGAGGATATGCTTATTATGTTATGATTTTAAATGTAAGTTTGGAACAAGGTGCTTAGACAACACTAGTTTGCAGACAAAGCCAGACGGTTCCCAGAAGGAATTTATCTGTAAGTTTAAGTCAGGTATATGTAAATAAAAGAACTCTTTGGGTCTAAGACAAATCTGGAGGGGAAATACAAAATATATTATGGTTTATTGTGACAACTCAGGTGTGTTACAGACCGCCGAAAAGCGGCGCCTGTACCTGCCCCTTTCCCCAGAGTATCAGGGCCTCAGTGGTCAGAACGGCAGCCGCGGAGGCCCCGATCCGCCGCTTTCCAGGCCGTGGGAGGACACCCCACGGTGGCGGAGGAGGAGAAAGGGGCCGCTTGGCCCCTTTCTCCTTGCGTTGCTGGGCGCAGCCATCTGAAGGCTGCGCCCAGCAACGCAAAGCAGCAACACAAACCAGGAAGGAGCTTCAAAACGGAGCTTCCTTCCTGCTCCGCGCAAAGGGCGCACTAAGCACCCTTGCGCAGAGCGACGTCCGCACTGCCCTGTATAGAGGCAGCGCGGTCGTGACGTCGTCATAGCGGCCTCCATGTAGATGGGGCGCCGCCATTTTGTACGGACTCAGTCCGTACTAGAGTTAGGGGGGTGCGGAAGCACCACACCTTCCTAACCCTAGTACGTACTAAAAGGCCCGTCTGTAACGGGTCACAGTTATGTAGTGATCCCTGTACCTTGGTTTTTATAGCTCAGCCCCATTGATTCAATGGACCTTACCACACTAGCAAAATCCCATTCAGAAACAGAATTTAAAGTAGGTTTTAAAAAAACCACACAAATGCGGGAAGTTTATCAAAGGACATTCCTGCAAATGTGAAATAACGCAAAAATAAACCAAAGATAAAACAAATAAAAATGGCAGCTTTTTACTTTCAGGAAGTTCCAAAAGTTGTGTCTACTTCAGTAAGAACTAATAATAGGATTGAGACCAATTACTGTTTAGCTTTAGTCTCTGAATCGAACTGCTCCCAACATCAGAAATAACTCTTCCTCATATCAGAGGGACTAGCAAACTTCCATGTTTGGCTAGTAATGATCCAGCTGCTATCATGGAACAGGGCTTCAAACTGTGCAGTCACCTGTCTTTAGTATGTCTAATACTTGGTTTATTCCTGCCCATTGTTTGCAGTGCAGTACAATCAGGATTATTAGGTTTAGTTTACATTTTAATGAAGTTTAAACTCTGGCTTTCCCAGATGGACATTTTTATCTTACTTTGAAGCATCTGGAATTAGAAATCTCAGAACTGATTCATAGACAATACTTTGGGATGAACTGAGAAAGATGATCCAGGAGCCGGTTGCATCAGATTCAAGGGGAGAAGCCAGTAAGGGTGTGTGTGTGTTTTGTGTGCCTAAGTTGTTTCAGATTTATGGCAACTCTAAGGCAACCCTATCATGGGATTTTCTTGGCAAGAGGAGGTTTGCCATTGGGACCAAAAGAGTAAATCACAATCATAGCACAAACCAGGAAGCAACAGGGCAGCTGGAGGATCTATTGCCATGGGATAGGGAACCTAATTTTGGTTTTCAAACTGTCCCATCAAAGCTTCCACACTGGATGAGGTCCTATAGCTTGGAGGAGCTGCAGGAGAACACCAATTAAACTGAAAATTGATTTGTTACCTCTCTGACAACAGATCCACCAGCCACTCTAGCAGGAATATAGTAGTTAGAGCAGTGATGGCGAACCTTTTAGGAGCCGAGTGCCTAAACTAAAAGGTCTTCTGGCACTGGGTTTTATCTGCTGGGGGGGGGGGGGGGGCGTGCTTCGTCCTCAATGTGACATCCCTTCAAATACTTAAACAAGGCTATCATATCACCTCTTAACCATCTCTTTTCCAGGCTAAACATACCCAGTTCCCTAAGTCTTTCCTCATAAGGCATGGTTTCCAGGCCCTTCACCATTTTAAATTCTCTGTAGTGGTTCTTACATAGGAGTTTGGTCACCACTATATATCCCTTACAGGTTTGACAAGTTAAAGGTAATATATGAACTAATATTTTGACAAAAGTCTCATTTCTTGTATTTTCCCCTCTCTTCTTCCTTTTAGCCAGCATAATTGTCCACTTTTACCAGGGACAAAATGTGGAACAAATTCGAGACCAAACTGTAGGACAATTGCAGGGCAAAACTCAGCCCAAAATGTAGGACATTGAAAAAAATGGTGGACCTTAAATGTCCTACATTTTGGGCTGAGTTTTGTCCTGCAGTTGTCCTACAGTTTGGTCTTGATTTTGTCCTACATTTTGTCCCTGGTAAAAGTGGACAATTATGGCAACCCTACGGCGGGCTCTTTTGGACAGGTGGGACAAAATTTGGCAACATGCAATGAAATAGCAGTGGAGAAACTAGTTTTTTAAATTGTTATGTGCCTTCAAGTCATTTCTGACTTATGGCAACCCTAAAGCAAACATATGAGATTTTCTTGGAAAGTTTTGCTCAGAGGGGCTTTGTCTTTTTCTGAGGCTGAGAGAGTGTTACTTGCCCAAGGTCACCCAGCATATCTCCTTGGCTGAGTGAGGATTCAAACCCTGGTAAGCAGACACCAGAGTCATAGGCCAATAGTTCACTGCAGCACACTGGTTCTGGATAACTCTCAAGATAACAATACAAAAACCACATTTATTTCTGTATTTATGTAGCACTTAACACAATAAAACACAGAGAAGTATCTAATATTTGTTAAAAGAAGGGTTTTTTGAAAGTGCATGGAAGAATGAAAATAAATTACCAATCTGATCCTGCACAAAGCTGAGTTTGCCTAAGGCCATTGATTTAACTGGGTGTCAGCATTCCTAATTCTGTGGCTGTAAAAATTTAGTAATGCCTTATTAGTGAGTAATAAAGGGCTCTGCTACAAGTAAGTCTAAAATGTTTATTTTCAGATTTATAGCAAAGCTTCATTCACAGGCAGAATGCCATTTTGTGTTTTGTATGTGTGTGTAACAAATGAGGAAAAAAAAATAGAATAGCGGTATAGAAATAGAGCTATAGCAAGTGTAAAGAATAGTAATCACACCAAAAATACACACAAAGAAGCCCACCAATGTAACGCAGCAAAGTCCACAAGAGCAAGCAACTAACATAATGATGTCTAGCCTCCAACCTTATACTGAACCCAAATATCAAATTAATTTAGGGAGCAATTATTTCTTGGGAACGGTGGCTTTCAAATCCCTGACTGAATATCCTCCACAAAAACATGCAGGATTGGTGGGTTCTATTAGCAGAAAAGGCCTTTGTGCCATAGTTGCATGTTGTTGTGTACCTTCAAGTTGCTTCTGATTATAGCAACCCTATCATGGGGGTTTCTTGGCAAGTTTCTTCAGAGGTGGTTTGCCAGTGCCATGAGACTAACACACTACAGAAATAATCCAGTTTGAGACTGCTTTTACTGCCCTGGCTCAATGCTAGTGAATCCTAGGAAGGAATTGTAGTTTATTGTGGCACTAGAGCTCTTCTGATAGAGAAGGGTAAATGTTTCAGAAAACCACGGTCCCCAGAATTCCCTACTATTAAGCCAGGGCAGTTAAAGCAGCCTCAAACAACTGTTTTGGACCTGAAAGAGTGTAATTTGCCCAAGGTCACTCAGTGGGTTTCATGGCCAAGCTGAGATTCGAACCCTGGTCTCCAGAGTCGTAGTCCAACCACTACACCACACTGATCTATCATAAAAAGTAGCAGAAGTGTAATACACTAAAGAGCATCGCAAGACTTCCTACTTAGCTGCCTTGCAGCATGATAGTTACACAATTAAATTTCCTAACAACAACAAAGAATGTTGTGGCATATTTATTTATTTAAATATCTTTATTCTGCACTGTTACTGTGATATTTCAGGACAACATACAAGTGAAACAATATAAACAATTGAAACAATTCCAGATGAAAGTCAATGTATAATTTGAGCAAAATGAGTAGGCAATTATAGTGCTATATTCCACATTAGCTGCCATTGAAACATCCTATGGAATCCTGGGGCTTGTAGTTTAGGAAGGCACAAGAGGAGCTGTCAGGCTGAGAGTTTTAAATACCCCTTCCTATGGGTATCCCTCCTTATGTGTACGGCATCCCAGGTTTCTTGCCATGGCACTTCAAGTAGAGTCATAAAATTATAATTATATGGTTTGAAAGGAACCACAGAGAAATCAGAGAGGTTGTGTGTCCTGAATTACTGGTTGCTCAAGCTTCCTGGTCGGGATTGCAGATTAGTAATCACTTGTAATTAATTAATTAATTAATTGTTATTGAATAACTAATTGTCATTGTAATCACTTGGAATTAATGGTGTGTGTATTTGTTTGTGTGGTGATCAACTCTATCCTTAGAGCCATAGTTATGTAATGGTTTGAGGGTTGGAATAGGATTCTGGAGACCGTATTTTATTATTATTTTACACATTTATTATTTCTCCATTATATTGAATTATGTTTTTCCTGTCTTTAATTTCTAAAAATAGGTCTTTCTTAAATACATTTAATACAATAAAAGTATTAAAACAATTCTTTTGTGCATTTTTGGTGCTATGGTTGCACACCTGTACAAACATTTAGAAGAGTCTCCAAATACAAAAAAGAGATGGGGGGAAGGGGGCAGAAGGACACAACAAAATGCAAGGGGGGGGGTTGCACTGTATCTGGAAGACACGCTTGATTAGATCTGATCTGGAATTTTTAATTAAAAACAAAACTTCAGGCTTGCCCTTTATTTGGCAGATATATTTGAAAATTTCTTTGCTGTAGGTATTAACAACTGTGCAGGAACTCATACATAAAGGGGTTCCACAACAAAAGGGATGGCACACAGCAGGTGTGTGTGTGGGTCAGGGCCAAGCCTACATATTTGAACATATTTGTGAAAGATGCAGGCAAGTTGCCCAAAATGTAGGACAGGAAATTGGAATGGATTAATCAATCTAGAGATAATCCGTTTGTTCACTGAACTTAAAATGTGGATTGTGACATCGATTAATAAAGCTAGGTGAGGTTAATGCCATTCGGTATTTTGTGAGACAGGAATTTGTTGTTGTTAATTGCCATCAAGTTGACTTTGACTTCTGGTGACCCTATGAGAGACATCCAGGTCACTCTGTTATCAACATCCCTTGCTCAGGTCTTGCAAATTCAGGACATGGCTTCTTTGTGTTTGTCCACTTATGATGGGATCTCTTTTATTTTCTAATGAGTCATGTCTTTTTGTGATATGTTCAAAGTATGATAGTTTCGGTATAGTCATCTTGGGGTCTAGGCAGAAAGCAAGCTTGATTTGCTCTTGAATCCATTTATACAGTACATGTTTTTGACAGTCTATGTATGATATCCATAGAACGCTCCTTTAGTGTTCAATGATATATCTTTACACTTGCAGATCTTATCTAGTTCCTTCATTGTTGCCCATCCAAGTCCCAGTCTTCTGATTTCTTGACTGCAGTCTCCATTCTAATGAATGATGGAGCCAAGATATGGAAAAACGTTTAACTGGTTCAATGTTTTCATCGTCTGCTTTAAAGTTATACGGTGGGCCCTTGGTATCCGCTGGGGTTTGGTTCCAGGATCCCCTGTGGATAACAAAATCCATGGCTGCGCAAGTCCCACTATATACAGTGGCACAGTAAAATGGTGCCTCTTGTGTAAAATGGCAAAATCTAGGTTTGTTTACTGGAATTTATATATTTGGGGGAATATTTTTGAGTGTGAAGGACTCTTGTGTGTAAAAGAGTCTCTTTTGTGTGTAAAGCACCTTCCTTTCCCCTTCAGGGTCAACCTGACAGTCATGAGGGATATCTGAGGGACTTGTGTGTGTAGTTTTGTGTGTAAAACACCCTCTTTTCCTCTTCAGGGTCAACCTGCCAGCCATGAGGGATATCTAAGGGACTTGTGCGTATGTGTATTTGTGTGTAAAACATCTTCTTTTCCCGCTGAGGGTCCACCTGCCAGCGATGAAGGAAGTCTGAGGGACTTGTGTGTATTTGTGTGTAAAACACCCTCCTTTCCCCGCTCAGGGTCAACCTGCCAATTATGAGGGAAGTCCAAGGGACTCTTGTGTGTATATTTGTGTGTAAAACACCTTCTGTGTCTGTGTGTGTAAAACGCCCCTTTCCCCAGCAGCCGGGATTAACCTTCCGCCAGTGCCAGGGAGGGCGGGAGGCTGCTGTGTGTGTCTCCCTCCTTCCTTCCTTCCTTCCCTCTCCCTCTCTCTCTCTCTCTCTGCGGGAGAAACAGCCTCTTTTCCCCGCCGGGGCTTAACCTCCTCTTCCCTTCTTCTGCCTCTCCCTCCCTCCCTGCCTTCTGTTCCGGTTCTCGGCCATTGGCTGCCTTTCAGTGAGTCTCTCTGCCATTAGGACCCTGCTGGACGCGGATTAGGAGGAGAACAGAGAGAGAGAGACGACGGCGACAGCCATTCCCTCCCGGAGCCTGTTCTGCTTTGGCGGCGCAGAATTCGCACTCAGGACTCGCGCCTCCAAGGCAGGTGGAAAGGGCACCTCTTGTCAGGGAAGGAAGGGGAAGCTGGGCTCCTCAAGCCGACTCAGGAGGGAGACGGGGAAAGGCAGCAACAACAATAACAACAACAAGGAGCAGGTAAAGTGAACCCTCGGGTAGTTTTTATCAAATCTCCAGGTGGTTTCGTTTGCAAAAGGAGGTGCGAATGAAAAGTAACCCTGGCTGCATCCACACTGCGGAAATAACCCGGTTTGATACCGCTTTAACTGCCATAGGCTCAATGCTGTGGAATTCTGGGAATGGTGGCTCCAGAGACACACACAGCCTTCAAACCCTCACTGGCAGGGTAACCCTGACTGGGGGGAAAGAGCCTGTTTTATACACAGAAGAGGGTGTCCTACATGCAAAAGAGGGTGCCTTACACACAAAAGAGGGTGCCTTACACACAAAAGAGGGTGTTTTACACACAAACACACACAAGTCCCTCAAACTCGATTCCCAGAATTCCATAGCATTGAGCCGTGGCAGTCAAAGAGCTGTCAGACCAGATTGTTATTTCTGCAGTGTGGGGATGGACTGTTTGGTGGGGATAATAAGGTCTCCGAGATGCCATTCATTTTCTTCATTTCGTAGGTACCCTCATTTATTATTCTTGCAGGTTTCCTAGAAGCAGGAGCAAGGCGTCTGGAGGCCTGGAGTCATCTGGTTTAATTCAGAATTAAAAAGGAAAGTCGGTCTGGCAGACTCTGCAGGGCCTGTGCGTTATTCTGGAGTTCTCTGGCTGTCTGGGAATCTCTGGGATAATCCTTCTAACTAAATAACAAGGCATCTGGCATCCTTTCATATGGTACCTACTCTAGGCTTGCCCACTTTATCGTATAGTTGCAATCCACAGTCTGTTTGGAGCTACTTGTAAATTCCCACTTACGTTTACTCCCAGGTAAGTGTTTATAAACAAGACGGTGCAGTGGCTATCCAGTCCATGCAGGAAAAACCTTCCCCCACATTTATTCTTGACACAACACACATTTCCAACATGGATTTAACTTCTGGGAAGGTTTTGTGGCTAGTTCAGTTCATGTACAGAAACCTGCTGCCACTGAGAGCTTCCTGTGGTATTTAAATACAGTCAGATGTGTGGGTAAAATAGGATACAAGGCCACTTGAAAACATGTTTCTCCTTGCAAAAGCACCATGACAATGAAAGGCACACCCCACAGATGGCTCTCTTTCTTTCGGTACAGTTAAAGATGTTGGGTGGAGAATCTTTTTGATTGCAAGCTGTTTAATTAGTGCCCTCAGAATCTTGCTGTCCTAGAAATCATTGGGTTGTCTATACAGTTAGAATCATAGAATCGTAGAGTTGGAAGAGACCACAAGGGCCATCCAGTCCAACCCCCTGACATGCAGGAAATCACAATCAAAGCATTCCCGACAGATGGCCATCCAGCCTCTGTTTGAAGACCTCTAAGGAAGGAGACTCCACTACACTCTGAGGGAATTTGTTCCACTGTCGAACAGCCCTTACTGTCAGGAAGTTCCTCCTAATGTTGAGGTGGAATCTCTTTTCCTGTAACTTGCATCCATTGTTCCGGGTCCTAGTCTCTGGAGCAGCAGAAAACAAGCTTGCTCCCTTCTCAATATGACATCCTTTCAAATATTTAAACAGGGCTATCATATCACCTCTTAACCTTCTTTTCTCCAGGCTAAACATCCCCAGCTCCCTAAGTCGTTCCTCATAGGGCATGGTTTCCAGACCCTTCACCATTTTTGTCGCCCTCCTTTGGACACGCTCCAGTTTCTCAATGTCCTTTCTGAATTGTGGTGCCCAGAACTGGACACAATATTCTAGGTGGGGCTTGACCAAAGCAGAATACAGTGGCACTATGACTTCTCTTGATCTAGACACTATACTTCTGTTGATGCAGCCTAAAATAGCATTGGCCTTTTTAGCTGCCGCATAGCACTGTTGACTCATGTTCAACTTATGGTCTACTTGGACTCCCAGATCCTTTTCACACGTAGTTTCATTCAGCCAGGTGTCCCCCATCCTATATCTGCGCATTTCATTTTTCCACCCTAAGTGCAGTACCTTACATTTCTCCATGTAGAATTTCATTTTGTTAGCTTTGGTCCAGCTTTCTAGTCTATTCAGGTCATTTTGAATCTTGATCCTGTCCTCTGGAGTATTAGCTACTCCTCCTAATTTGGTGTCATCTGCAAATTTGATAAGTATTCCCCCAATTTTGTCCTCCAAATCATTGATAAAGATGTTGAATAGAACTGGCCTGTGGTCAGAGCCCTGTGGGACCCCACTGGTCACTTCTCTCCAGGATGTAAAGGAGCCATTGTTGAGCACCCTTTGCATTCGGTCAGTCAATTGGACTGCTTGTGAACTTATACCAAGCTCGTATTCATCTAGAAATCTGTGATTTGTGAAATTTGTCCTTAGTCAAGTTCCCTTCAAAGGTGGAGTATGTTGAGTTTTAATTTCCTAGAGACTGTCTTCTCTGTATTACAAACATTGACTCAAATGAAGAATGAACATGTCAGGAGCAACACTGGGAGGCCTAAATAGAGAGCTTGGAAAGGTTACACTTCAGAACCACAACTCCCAGGATCCCCCAGCCAACATGACCAGTGGCCATGCCTATTATTGTTGTGTGCCTTCAAGTTGTTTCTGACTTATGGCCACACTAAGTTATCGTGGGGTCTTCTTGGCAAGATTTGTTCACAGGAGGAGGGTTGCCTTTGGCATCCTCAGAGGCTGTGAGACAGTGACATGCCCAAACTCACCCAGTGGGTTTCCGTGACTGAGCAAGGATTCAGACCTTGATCTCCCAGAGTCCTAGTCCTGCATGCAAAGAACTACATCACCCATTTTTTTTGTCCCGAGGAGATGCGGACTGCCGCACTGATACATATTGGGATCATTGTTCCCATTACATTTTGGGTTTGTGAATCTTTCCGAGTCATCTTAACCCTTGTTGTATTCATACATGCCATCGTTTCAGGATAAAATGTAGCTGCTTCCATTCTCTTGAACAATACAGAGCGATTTAAATTGATTCGAAAGCATATTCAGAAGAAGCGGATCAATGTGGATCTTTCAGGAAATTTGTGGGGAAAACAGTATCGAATATCCTAGATTAAATGGGTTTTTGGTAGTTTCCCCCCCCCCCAAATGCACCAAGTGCATTTGGGGCAAGTGTAAACACCAAAGAAATAACCTGGATTCATGTGGGATTACTTTTGTAGTGTGAATGGGGCCCATGCTAGCCGGTGGATTACAGGAGTTGTCATTTTTAAAAAACTTTTCCAAGCACTGTGTAAATATTAGGCTCTTGGCCTAGTACAGCTTGTGGCTACAGTGCTGAACAGAGATAATAACGGGGACAACTGTTGCTGAGTCTATTATGTGCTGTTTCCAGATGGCAGGTTAATTGCATTTAGATGGATGCTGAACTGGTTTGTGCAATCAGCATTCATGATAGGAGCAGTTGCTGGTGCAATACTGTCAACAGATCCTAAATGATGTCAGGACTGGTGTTATCTGCGAGATTCTCCTGTATCTCACAAAATATTTTCTGATCTTTTAATAAGTATGTTTGGCATTTTGTTCAGATAATAAGAGTTGTTGAGGTTTAATTAATGACCTGTGGTTTGGTATAATCTTGAATAGTTTATTACCTGGGATCTCTTTACTCAGATTCAGAAAGTAAGTTGAAGACTGCTGTGCTTTTCTATAGAAAGGTGGGTTATCTCCCCTTCCTCAGAGTTGTGTTCTTATATTAGTTATATGATCCCAGGCTGAAGCCTGACACTGAACACAGTTTTGGAATCTAACTCCTAGCATGCTTTTTCTCAGATGAAGTCTGTGCATGATTTGTATTCTCTTCCTGATTTTGACCTGTTGACTAATTACTTATTTCAATATTTAGAACAGTTCTTATTGAAGAATGGACTATGGGTTTTGGGATCTCAGCTTTTTTATGACTGAATCCTGCCATGTCAGACTCAGATGCTTTCCCCACAATCAGTTCGTATTATGAACTGAGTTCAGGATGAATGTAATGGTGTACTTGGAGGGAATATTAGCAACTAAATTGTAGAAATAATGCAGTTTGACACCACTTTAACTGCAGCATCCTACAGAATTCTGGGAGTTGTGGTTTTGTGAGGCACCAGCACTTTGGAACATAGAAAGCAAAAGGCCTTGTAAATCTATACATCCCAGGATTCCATGGAATAGAGCTACAGTTCTTAAAGTGGCATCAAGCTGCATTATTTCTACAATAATAGATGGTATTATGGGCAAGACAGGATTGTGCTGAAGCCTTTTACTGTGCAGGATAAGGCTATACTTCAGAGTACACTTTGTCCCATTTGACCAAGTGATAGGTAAAAATCTGTTTAAATACACTTAAGATGAGGCTGTAGTCATCCTTTCTAAAGCTGAAGGCAATCTGTAAGCTGCAGGTGAGACGTATATGTGAATTTTAAATGATCCCCAAGCTCCCTGCAAACTAGTACATAGCTGTGAAAAATTCCAACCTGTACTGTCCCTGATGAACTAATTTTCTTCATATTTGGAAGTTTGTGTGTAGATATTTGACATCAATATCCACACAATTGTAGTCTGAAGTAATGGAAGGGGATTCTACCACTTTACTTAGCTGAACATGTAGATTGACATTAATTGTGTTTTTATACATTTCAAGTTGATAGCAGTTGTGTGACTTTGATGCTAGGCCATTTACAAAAGGCAATGCTGAGAGTTTATTACAAGGTAATAATCTTAAAAACCCTCACATAAGCAAAAAATTCCAGGTTATTCTAACCATAACTCTTGTCCATTGGGCAATTTAAAGATCACTGTTTTGTCCGCCCAATGTAAATGTGCTAAAGAGATAATCCTGCTTCAGTGTTGTTCTGGCCGACAGTAAAAAAAAAAAAAATCAGAGATGGGTGAGAGATTTATTTCAGTTTGTTTCTGACCAGAATAGTGCATGTGTATCCAATTCACGCCTCTTGGAACTGAGCCCAGGCCCAAACACAGTCTGTGACCTTATGTTTTCAAGCTTGTAATTTGATTTGTGTAACATAAACAGCATACGAAAAATGTGCACATTTGAAAAATGTGCAATATGCATGACAAAATCTGCATTGGAAAAAATAAAAACAAACATGAGAGTCAATGGAAGAAACTGTGTACATTTCAGAAGTATGTTCAGTTAATTCATATATATGTGTGTGTGTTTACATTAAAATATATACACATCTTCAGGCAGAAAAAGAACATCTTGCATTCTAATGTGGACATCAGCACAAGCTTCAAAGTAGAAGTGAAGAAGCTTGGGGAGTTCAAGGTTTACAAATCTTCCACATGGCTGAAAATGACTAGTTGAAAAAGAAGTGAATCAGAAGTCCTTTGTAGTGTGGGTTGCTGCCTTTCATCGTGTTTCTTCTTTCCTCTGCTTTGCTGCTTAAACATGTACCCAAAGTACATAATGAAGTGAGGTCAGAAGTTGTTATCCCGGGGTAACGTTGAGGCTGTTGCTGTGCTCATGGTGACAACTTCAAGATGTAATGGTAATGCTGTTATATAGTCCTGGCCCATGTGTGTGTGTGTGTGAAATAGAAGGGAAGTATTATGGTTTCATTGTTTCTGCTGGATTTGGTGTCAGCTTCTGTAGGTCACTCACTAAAATTTGTAGCAGTCCTCTGTTTACTGTGAACTTCTATTCTCTTACTCCACCAAGTTGTTCTATTTTTATTTTTTTAAACTGCAGACATCATTGTTTTTGATTTATACAAATCAGTTGTGTTTGCCTTGGGGAAATTGTGTGCCTCTTTGAAGAGGTGTAGTTTGGCATGAGATAAGACCACTCTGCTACCACACCCAGGCTGATTACAGATGTAACAGTGTGGGGTTTTATTTAAAAAAATATTTATGGGATACTCTGTGTATAAGGGGGAGATAGGGTTGAATATCACATTGCAGATCCAAAAGTCAGATGCAGGTCAAGAGTGGAAATTATCCTTTATTTTCCACATAGTGCAGCCAGGAGTGCTTTCCATATAGTGTGACATTTGATTCATAGCACTAGGAGGAGTGATGGGAAAAGGACAACCAGTTGTAGGTCTGATGATACATTGCTTCATGTTCTGGATATTTCTGCTTGAATAGAATATGGAACTGACATAATGCCTGTGTGTGTTTTGTGTAGAGATGCCTCCTGCAGTTTTCCTGGTTTCTTTTCCATTCCTTTTGATCCCGTGAATACAGATACTGCCCAGATAATGGATCATGAATAGTGGATCAGGATTCATGTGACTACAGCTGCCATTTTTTTGCTGCATGTGACATCACTTTGGCCCCACTGATGGTCCAAAGAAGGCCAGTGAGTTCATTACATTGCAGCTGTAGTGGGCAAAGTGCACACCACAGACGATATGTGTCCCTCTAGCCCTTTTTATTTGATTCCCCCTCCCAGTTTCTGCAGAACTGTTTAAAAAGTTGTAATCACATTTTGCTGGCAAAACTGCTAAAGGTACCATGTTGTTGTTGTTGTTGTTGGTGGTGGTGGTGGTGTTGTGTGACTTCAAGCCATTTCCCACTTATGGTGACTCTAATGCAAAACTATCATGGGTTTTTCTTAGCAAAGTTCTTCAGAAGAGGTTTGCCATTGCTGTCCTCTGAGGCTGAGAGAGCGTGACTTGCCCAAGGTCACCCAGTGGGTTTACATAACTGTACCAGGAAAAGGAACTAAATGTACTATAATCAAATTAACTTGTTTTTGTTCAATATCAAGAGCTAATATTATAGTAAATGTTATATTAACTCAAGATTCATTCATGTAGAAAAAACCCTAATATAAATTAATCAATTATGAGTAGGTGGGATTTTATTTGTTAATAATGAGTAGGGGACTGTTAATGAATTTAATATTTAATTAAGACATATGAGTTAATTTTAAATCTATTCTACATCTGTATGTCTAATTTTTATGTACTTTAAGCAAACAAAATTTTAATAAGTAATACTATAGTGTGTGATGCTTCTGTAACCACTGTCTGCACAAGATAAGTCTATAAACCACCTAAAACTAGACATACATGGCTAAAGTCACATATATTGGAGGGAGGGGGGAAACAGTCATCTAGATTTTGTGCCAGGAGAAGTAAATGTCTGAAATCTGAACAAATGACTCCAGTAAGCAAATATAGGCTTATTACATTATTTATTTTGCTCAATCATTTGGGATTTTCTAGTTAAAACATTTTTTAAACAAAAGTTGTATGTGATAACAGTTTTATATGAGTGGTGTAGCAGAAATGGAGAAAAGGGTTTTCTCTTTTTATAACACTTTTCTACTGTTGTCTTCTGATGTTGAAGTCAACCAGTATAACTGAGGCAAAAGAGATGGTATTTTATATAATCAATAATTTTTAACTTAAAGAATTCACTCTTATTGCAATGATGTTCAATATCTTAGATGGATTTTAAAATTCTATATATCCATAGTGAATAGTATTTGGAAGTAATTAGAGCTTGGGAAGTTACTTTTAGAAATTAATTAATTTCCATCGTTTATGCCTGGTATAGTCACTGCTATCCTATAGTATTCAGAGCTAATGGATTGCTGTAATGCAACCCGTCCACATTCCATTATTCATTGCCTTTCAGTTACTTTTGGGATTGGGATTGGACGAAATTTTAAGACTGATAACAGAATGCCATAAAACTTGAGTGTCTCTACAGTGTCCATAAGAGTAACTTTGAAAAGTGGGAAATGTTAGTCAATATACCAATGAAATAACTGTGGTTGTACTTGTTAGGCTACTTCTCACTTGCAACTTGATATGCCTTTGTTTATATTCCCCTATAACTATTGCATGTAACTATGTTCCTTGTAACACTTTGCTGTTGAGCTCTGGTCATTTTTTGTAAATAGGACCTTCACATTCAGGGACAATACTCTTCTGAATGCCAGATAATGAGGGACAAAAGGAAGGGTTGCTGTCCTTTGTCAGTTTAACAGAATCATCTCACTTATCCAGTCAGAAACAGGATGCTGGGCTACTTTGCCCTGAGCCTTTGGCCCAATACCTTTCTATGTATTTAATTCAGTTTTGTGATGGCAATCTCTCTGCAAGCTTCTGCAATTCTGTTCTTGCATTAAACAGGCTATGCATTTCTAAACAGACCTAAACAGTATTGCCCTTTTGAAGGAGCCTGTCACTAGGTAGGGTACCCTAAAAATAAATGTCAAACTGAGTGATGAATAGGGTTATCTAAAATAAATAAATAAATAAAGTTTTTATTTTT
>NC_056525.1:62819243-62825673 GCF_019175285.1 Sceloporus undulatus | reverse complement strand
ATATGTCCCTGAAGCAATGGTGTGTGTGTGGAGGAGAAGTATCCCAAACCATATTGATCAATAGCAGAATAATTAGAAGAAAAGGGGGGAATGAATACTGCAGGGTGAATGGAGGCAGCTGCTGTTGTCTTAAGGATGGAGAGAAAGCAGGATGACCAGACATGTCCTCCTTTCCCAGGACATGTCCAGGAGGAATTTCAAAATGTCCTCCATTTTGAGCACGACTAAGAATCATGAATTTACATTTATATGGGTGCTTCTGAGCTCAGGGCAACCAGATGTCCTCCTTTTCCAGGACGAATCCTCTGTTTCAGCCTTCTGACCAGGAGAAATTTCAAAATATCCTCCATTTAGAGCATGACTAAGAAGCACGAACTGATAGACAGATTACCATAGTTTTTGAGGATTATTCAGGATATGTGGCTGGGTTCTGGAAGAGGTTATTTCTGACTCTTCCAGAACACAGCCACATGGCCTGAAAAACCCTCAAAAAACTATGGATGCCAGCTGCGAAAGCCTTCGACTTCATGTTGACAGATGACCATTTCTAGCTTCTCTTTTGCAACAGCCTACATTTCTCTGGAATGCCCTCCATGCCTTGTCCTCCTCTGCAGTTATGACATCTGGTCACCCTGAGAGAGAGAGAGAGAGAGAGAGAGAGAGAGAGAGAGAGATGGCTCTGTTGGAGGAGAGAAGGTCACCATTTGCATCCTTCTGGGTCCTAGGACATGCCCTCCAACCATTACAACAACATTAAACAGATTTGATAATCTGAGTCTTTAATGTCTTTTTGTGTTGCCTCCGCAGAAGCAAAGTGAGATATCCAGGGAAGCCAATGCTTAATACTGTAAAATTAACAGATGTAGAGAGATCTCTTGAAGCACCTTTGAGGCTTAACTGAAAGAAAGAAGTTGGCAGCAGGAGCTTTCCTAGACTTCAGTCTGCTTCCTCAGATGCATTTGGATATGATGATGATGATGATGATGATGATGATGATGATGAATGTAGAGCCATCTCTCTGATAAATGTAGAGATCTTGTAACACCTTTGAGACTTAACTGAAAGAAAGACACTGGCAGTGTAAGTTTCTTTGAAGTCTACTTCCTCAGATGCATTTGGATATAATATTAATAATAATAACAACAACAACAATAACAACAATAAATGCAGAGAGATCTTGTAACACCTTTGAGACTTAACTGAAAGACAATTTGGCCACGTGAGCTTTCGTAAAGTCTACTTCCTCAGATGCATTTGGATATAATATTAATAATAGTAATAATAATAATAATAATAAATGTAGAGAGATCTTGTAGCACCGCTCCGGGCCCCACAACAAACTCCAACTCCCAGAATTCCATAGCCTTGAGCCAGACACAGTTAAATCGGTGCCAAACCGGGTTCTCTCCAGTGTGGATGCAGCCTTGGTGTCGGAAAGGGGTGCTGGTTGCAGGGGGTGGCTGGCGGGCAGGGTTGACCGGGGCCCCTGGGGCGAGGGAAGGGAATGCAGGAGGAGACCCCGAGGGAGAAGAGGGGAGCCATTACCTGGGGCGCTGTCCAGGCGCTGAAGGGGCACCCCTCTTCCCCCGGCGACGGCGACGGCGACCCCGTCCTGCCTTCTGCCTGCCTCCCCTTCAGGCCAGGGACGACGACGACGACGACGCCGCCGGGAGCAGCGAGTGCGCGGCCGCAGCCTAGAGCGTCGACTTCCTGGTTGCTTTCGACGCCATTTTCCCCCCTCTCTGCGCCTCCTCCTCCTCCTCCTCCTCCTCCTCAGTGAGAGTGAGGCAAAGGAGAAGGAAGGAGGCGCTGTTGCTGTTGCTTCAGGGGAACACAGACAGAGGGGGCTTCAAGTCATTCCTGATTTATGGCAACCGTAAGGCTGCCACATTACAAGGTTTTCTGGTAGGATTTTTTTTCCAGAGGGGAGTTGCCATTGCCATCTTCTGGTGCTGAGAGAGTGTGACTCACCCAAGGTCACCCAGTGGGATTCCTGGCTCCGCAGGGATTCAAACCCTGGTCATAATCCAACAGTCAAACCACTATGCTAGAGCTCCTGCCATGTGCCTGTAGAAGAATTATTCCTCCTAGTGTGGCTAAGGGTGCATCTGCTCTGCAGAAATAATGCTGCTTGACACCACTGTAACCCCATCCTATGGAGTCCTGGGATTTTGGTGAGGCACCAGAACTCTCTGACAGACCAGGCTGAATACCTGCCCAAACTACAAATCCCAGGATTCTGTAGGATAGAGTCATGGCAGTTAAAGTGCTGTCAAACTGATTTAATTCTGAAATATGAATACACCCTAAGCGTGCATCTACTGTAGACATAATGCTGTTTGTCATCACTGTAGCTCCATCCTATGGAATCCAGGGATTTGTAGTTTTACAAACTTTTTATCCTCCACCCAAGAGTGCTGGAGCCTCACAAAACTTCAAATCCCAGGATTCTGTAGAACAGAGTCATGGCAGTTAAAATTGTGTCAATTATCTCTACAAATGCAGCAGAGTTAATACTTGCAACAGCCCAGTAATGGAGACTGATTGACATTGCGCATTGGTGGTTGAGCAAATGCTAACATTTTTGGCAACAACCCTCCTATAAAGCTCATTGCTATCAATCCCATATTACCAGGGGAGGGCATCTGAGAGTAGCTATAAAAGTATCGCTATAATCCAATGCTGTTATTATACACCTACAAAAAGGATGGAGAACATTAGGTCTTTAAGTCCTTCAGCAAGAGATGCAGTGGTTTAGTGGTTAAAGGCGCCAATTCTGACTATTGGGAAGGATAGCAGTTCGAGGCCTGAGTGCTGCATGATGGGGTGAGCTCCTGTCACTAGTCCCACCTTCTGCCAACCTAGCAGTTTGAAAGCATGTAAATGCAGGTAGTTAATAGGTACCACTTCAGTGGGAAGGTAACAGCTTTCACTGCAGTCATGCTGGTGCCACATGACCATCAGAGCAGTCCTCAGACAACGCTGGCTCTTCAGCTTAGTAATGGAGATGAGCATTGCACCCTACAGTCTGTTACAGCTAGACATTCATGTCAAGGGACTACCTTTGCCTTTTAAAGTCATTCAGCACAATTCTGCTGGAAGTTGACCATAGAGTTGTGTTAGAGAACAGAAGTTACTAGAGAAAACACTTCTCTAGGCATTTGTATGTCCTCCAGCATGATTCTATGATCAGCTTCTGGCAGATGTTACCTTCTGGGAGATGTCAACTTCTGGCCGTAGAGTTACACTGGAGGACCTGGAGATTCCTAGAGAGGTGTTCTAGGTAAAATGCATAGTGGGTTTTTTTTTAATTTGTGGTTTCTCCACATTCATGGGGGCCCTTCAGTCCTAATCCCAGTGAATGTGGAGGGACCATCGTACATGCCTTTATTCCTCCCCCCCCCACACACACACACACAGGCAAGTGAAGGTGTTGTGTTTCCATCTTGTGTGGAGTCTAAAAATGAAAGCACCCCTATGGTCACTGTTCTATGTTCTAGCACCACCAGAGGGCTCTGTGTGACTGTCCAAGAGAGAGGACGCCCTCATGAAGGCAATGGAAGTGGTCAAATGCAAAACTAGAGTTTTTTCCCAGTCCTCAGGGTACTGGGCTTGATTTTACCCAGAGTTCAGCCTTGGAACCTGTATTTGAATGTCAGAAATCAGTACTAAAGATAGATCAATTTGTGGAATAATAATGAAGTGTCATTTAGCATGTGTAGCATGAACTCCAGGCATGTTCATTAAGGTACAGGACATCTCTCCCCCAAAAAACATTCTCCTGTATCAGTTTTCAGTTAGTGTGTTTGAAAGATTTAGAACAGTTGTCCCCAAACTTTGCTCTAAGATTTGTGGACTTCAACTCCCAGAATTCCAGACTATTGGCCAACATGGCTGAGGCTTGTGGGCACTGAAGTCCAAAATCTCTTAAAGGGGCACAGTTTGGGGACCACTGCTTTAGAATATTAGGTTTAGAGACAAGTTATCTGAATGACCATATGTCCTTATATAAGTCTTATATAAGTCTGTCCAAGTCTTGAAGTCCTCCGGAGAGGGCTTTCTTTTAGTCTCTCCTTTGTCACAGGCCCATCTGTTGAAGACATAGGAAAGGGCCTTCTTGGTGGCTGCTCCTGAGCTGTGGAATGTCCTCTTACAAGAAATTCAGGCAGTCCCTTCTCTGCTCTGCTTTTCTTGGGAGTGGAAGACCTTTTTATTTAAGCAGGCATTTTTACAATAACTGGATGTGCATTAGTTTTTTTTAATGGGGTACATTTGCTTTTTTTATCTGTACTGTTTTAAACAATGTTATGCCATTTGAAATTATGGGTGTTTTGTTTTGTTGGGAGAAAGGCAAAATATAAATAAAATAAAAATGTCTTATCAGGGCAGGCTTGGTCAGTGGTAAGAGAAATACCCACTGTATGCAGTGATTTATGAATATTTGACTGTTTTGGAAAAGCTGAACTCCCATCAGCCCACACACAAGCATTAAAAACTCACTGGGTGACTTTGGGCGAGTCACACTCTCTCAGCCTCAGGACGGCAATTACAAACTGAATAAACTTGTCAAGAAAACTCTATGATAGGGTCACCCATATTTTGAAGGAGATAGCCAATGTGTTAAGCAATATCCCCAAATAGATTCACAACTATAAGCCAGTTATTTAAAACCAGGAGCAGATTTACTACCCCACTGACATGGGAACAACCAACTGCCACTGGCATTGTGGTGCAGCTTGATCTTCAAGCTAAATTGCTGCTGCAATTACATGATCATCACCAACTGCACTGAAATTCCACTTGGCAGATAGATAGTGGCTCATTGACAGACACACTTTCATCACTTCTGTTGCCAAATTCATTCAATGACCATGTTGATAAAGGGGACAACTACAACTGTCAAGTGACAGTTTGTATCCCACAACCAATCATTACTGCCCTTAATACGCAAATTTCAAGGCAGTACCATCACTTTATCATCTTTACTATTCTGTGAACAGCTCTGATGCCTTGCATCTAAATGTGTGAACTGTTTTCATTGGAATAGTATTATGTTTGAGGTGATGATATAAAACCTCAAACAGTGTGCTTGAAACTGATGAATATGCATGGGTGAATTCAGCCTGAATTGGCCCTTGGAAATAAGTCAGAGGTTGAATTTAAACATGCATTGCCTTTAGCTCTATTATGCAATTATTTTCTCCACCTAACATTGTAGTTCTCTTATTCCTATAGTATACTCCTCCATTTATTGACACTTCAGGAATCTGAGCCTAGACATTTTACTCTTTTAGACTACAACTTCCACAATATCCTAGCCAGTATGGCCATTGGGCTAAGGGAATCTTGGAGTTGTTGCCAGGGAGAAACTTTTTAGCAGATATAAGCCCTAAACAAACTGGCACTTTGTGCTGGCCTGGGCCTGAAAGTAGGGCTAGATAAAGCTGAGCAGTTACACGCACCCAGCTCTACTTTCGCCACCTGTGCGCCATCTTGGCACGTGCCCATCCATATGGGGTGCGCCATGATGATGCACAGGTATCAGAACGCCCAAACAGCACTGGCCGGAAGGGGCGTCATGGCGTATGAGTATTCCTATAGTGCCCCTTAAAAGAAGCTGCCTAGAGCAGCTTCTTTTTAGGGAGTGGATCGGTGTGACAGCGTGCGGCTGCTGCGGCACCAACCAGGAGCAAAGACGGGCCGCCCACCTGTATAGCCCCATAGCTAAAGCAGAAGAGGCTTCTTTTAAAGGGTACAGCATAGTGCAGCGGTTTGAGCATTGGATTATGACTCTGGAGAGTAGGGTTGGAATCTTCACTCAGCCATGAAAACCCACTGTGACCTTGGACAAGTCACACACTCACAGTCTCAGAAGATGGCATGGAAAAACCCTTCTGAAGAAACTTGGCAGGAAAACGCAGAGATAATTTCACCTTAGACTTGCCTTAAGTTGGAAATGACTTGAAGGCACACAACACACACACACACACACACACACACTGGCAGGATAGGGGATTTCATAGGAGAAAGCATTGCCCATTTCTCTGCAAACCTAGGCTGAAGCAATGTGAATCTAGAGCCCACCTCCCAGGAAAAAAAATCGAGAGCAAGAACCTATCAGTTATAATGAATGACACAACAACCCTGACACAGGGGGTGTTCCCACTTAATATTTGAAACGATTTAAAATACAACGTTTTTTAATAAAACCGATTCAAAATAACCCTGGTGTTATCTCGCGTTCCGAAACGCGTTATTCTTCGTTCCCATCTGGTTATTTAAATCGAAGTTTTTACCTGCAAGCGTTCCTACTTGGCATGAAATCGGTGTTTAAATAAAGCGATTCTTCTCTTCCATACCTTATTTGGAGCTGTCAATCAATAGTACGTCATTCTGACGTACTATTGATTGACAGCTCCAAATAAGGTAT
>NC_056525.1:62790048-62819218 GCF_019175285.1 Sceloporus undulatus | reverse complement strand
AATCATGTGTAGGGATAAAGTCAGAAAAGCGGAAAGGCAGATATGAACTCTTGGCTTGCGAGAAAAGGTTAAAAACAATAAAAAGGGCTTTTTTGGATATGTCTGCAGCAAAAGGAAGAAGAAAAATGGTAGGGCCATGTGTGGAGAAGATGGCAAAATGCTAACGGGGGACAGAGAAAAGGCAGAATTACTCAACAACCTTCTTTGCTCAGTCTTCTCAGAAAAGGAAAAGGGTGCCAACTGGGGATAATGGAGCAGAGGACAGATAGGGGAATTTCAGCACAGAAAACTAAAGAGATAGTAGAGGAATACCTAGTTAATCTAAATGAATTAAGTCTCCAGGACCAGATGAACTACATCCAAGGATATTAAAAGAACTGACAAAAGGTAATATCGGAGGCCATTGGCAATAATCTTTGAAAACTCTGGAGAACAGGAGAAGTCCCAGCAGACTGGAGGAGGGCAAACGTGTCCCATCTTCAAAAAAGGGGAAAAAAAGAGGATCCCAACAATTACGTCCAGTTAGTCTGACATCAATACCAGGAAAGATTCTGGAGCAGATCATTAAACAGAGAGTCTGTGAACATCTAGATGGCAATTCCATAACCACAAAAAGTCAACATGGGTTTTCAGAGAAACAAGTCATGCCAGGCAAATTTGATCTCTTTGATAAAATTACCAGCGTAGGAGATTAAGGGAAGGCTGTGGATGTAGTATATCTTGATTTCAGTAAGGCCTTTGACAAAGTTCCCCATGACATTCTTGCAAACAAGCTTTTAAAATGTGGGCTATACAAGGCAACTGTTACATGGATTTGTAATTGGTTGACCGGCCGAACCCAAAGGGTGCTCAACAATGGCTCCTTTCATCCTGGAGAGAAGTGACCAGTGGGGTCCACAGGGCTCGTCCTGGGCCCAGTGCTATTCAACATTTTATCAATGACTTGGGTGGACAGAATTGGGGGCATATTCATCAAATTGCAGATGACACCAAATTAGGAGGAATAGCGAAGGATCAAATTCAAAATGACCTGAATAGACTAGAAAGCTGGACCAAAGCTAACAAAATGAAATTCAAATGGAGAAATGTAGGTATGAACTAAATTTTGAAAGAGATGTCATATGAGGAGGGAGCAAGCTTGTTTTTCTGCTGCTCCACAGAACAGGAACCAAACAATGGATACAGCTTACAGGAAAAGAGATTCCAACTCAACATTAGGAGAACTTCCTGACAGTAAGGGCTGTTCAACAGCCCAACACATGCCCTCAGAGGTAGTGGAGTCCCTTCTCTGGAGGTCTTTAAGCAGAGGCGGGAATGGCCACTGTGGGGCTTGGAAAATGATCATTTTCATGGTTATTTTAAATTTCCAGGATTCTCAAATATATTTTTCATTGATTTTTTTGAAACTGTAAATAATAATAATAATAATAATAAAATAATAATTATTATTATTAATTATTAATCATCTTTGTGTCGTGTCTTTTAGATTGTAGGCCTGAGGGAAGGGAACTGTCTAATAAAAGATTGTAGAGGCTGTGTAAATTTGACAGCGCTATACAATCTTTTTAATTAGACAGTTCCTTCCCAGGCCTACAATCTAAAAGACACGACACAAAAGGAGAAGGGAGTGGTGGTGGGAAGGGGATGAGGTCCAGAAGTTCTTTTCTACCTCTGAGGCCTGGATCAAGGCAGATGGACGGAGGGAGGACTTGGCTTCTTGGAGCTAGCCTGCCCTCTCTCCCTCAAGATGGAGGATGAAGGGAGGGCTTGTCTTCTTCCAGTAAAGATGTTGCAAATAGCTACAATAGCTTACTTACTAGACAGAGATCCCTCTCAGCTGCCATAAACTGCCAATGAAAATGTCAGCACTTTCCATTCTAGTATGGAAAGTGCCCTTGCTAGGATTTTAGTTAATTGAACGATTGTTGGTGTGGGTAGGAAGGCTGCTCTCAAGGGTATAAAAGGCAGCAATGGCAATGGGAAATAAATATTTCCTATTCACTCCAAGGATTCCTCCCGGAATTGTCTGGAGGTGATAGCTGTAAGAGAAAAATAATGCTTTATTTGTTTCTTTCCCAGGAACAAAAGAGCTGCTTCCAGAAAACAAGATTACTACTAAAATTGCCAGTCAAAAACACTGTGCACCTTTTGCCTTTCCCTTTTATCAGAATTTTTACACTTCAAAACCAAACCTGAAGAAGCAGTAGAAAACAGGGTAGGGGTAAGAACGGAATAGTATCATTTGAACTCTCATAATGTTTCAAACTGAAGCATCTGAAGTGATCACACAAGAAAATATCATCTTTATTCCTGAAGGAAAGCATCTAAAGGGCTTTCCAGAGGAAGCAAATATATTTGGGGGTAGTGGTATTGAGAGGGATATATGTCCTACATTTTTTTAAAAAAGAGCCAAACAATGGTTGCAATCACACAATGTTCAGGCTTTTTGCCTACTTTCAAATATTATTCCACAGTATTTGATCCTACCTGAAAGGCAAGATTTTTAAAAAATTTAAAACCAACAAAAATTGATCATCATATAAATTGTGACAACTGATGCCAGCATGTCAAGTCCCTTACCCCGTCCTATTTTCAGGCTATTTCCACCCTCTTTCCTCTTTTCCTGGTTTGGGATGGGTTTTCTTGCTCACTATGCAGGATAGAAATCCGATCAGGCTCAGGGCAAGACGTGTCACAGAGGTTCCCCTCTCCTGTTCTAGATAAGTCTTCAATTTCCCCTGGGGAAACTCTGGCAGCCCCCTCCCCATCAGTGAGAACCAAATTACATAGCCTTGGTTTGGTTTTCACTTTCTTGATATATTTTTAAGAAAGCATCTGAAGCATTACCTGCCATTTAGGCAAGCTTTTGGAAATCTCACAATGTTTTTTTTTGGCTGCTGCTGTATTTAACTTATAATATTCTCTGTTTGCTGCTAATGTTTCTTTATTAAAATCTCAACCGTTTTTAAAGACTCCACAGCAATTTGAGAGGGCAGGATCCAACATTTAATTCAACATACTCAGAATGCTCATGTGGTGGCTAGTTAGATTAAGAGGACTGGCAAATTTTCAGACACCAGAACATACATTACCACGGTCTGCAAAATGTTATACCACTGCTGATTGTCTACTGGCATCTGGGTGTGCAGCAAACCTATCAGCACTGTCATTCTGCTCACCAAATGAATCAAACTTAATTTAAAATAAGCCCCTCAAAAAGATTGCATGAGCCAGTTTACTATGTTTCCAGGGTCACAATCTCCCTAATGTAGACAGCCATAACAGCAAGCCAAGTCAACGTTTTCGCTGCTCAAACTCCTATTTTCTGAGATATGACAACCTTTGGTTCCTGCATTAGGATGGGCTTTTATTCTTCTTTGACTCTGTGGGAAATATGCCACAGGCCCAAGCAAGCCGGCACTGTTAATCATTCCCTGAAGCTCAGATACTAGGGAGTTTTCTGGTTAATGATTATGCCATGGAAAGGAACAAACTCATCTCCCAGCTCTCTTTTCTAGCACTTGCCGCTCATTTCTTCCTCCCACATGTCTGGTCCAAAACAAAACAGAGATGGCATTTTTGATAGTTTCTCTTCAACCTGGGATTACTTGGATGCTTTCCCAGAGACTGACATTCTCTCAACTAGATTTCCTGCCCAGCCCAAATGGGGTGCAGAGAAAAAGGGAAGATGGCTCTAGATGAGGCTGAGGGAGGATTAGATGTGACAGACGGCCAGAAGTATGAATGAACCAGCTGTTGGGTGTTATATATAGCAGTGGAAGGAGGTGATGACCATCACAACAAGGACCCTGTTTCAGCATGCATGGGTTGTGAAAGCTTCTTCTGTCTAACTGGCACAAAATCCCCCTCTAATCAGAGAGGCTGATTCAAGCAGATTTAAGGAGGTGTTATCTGGGGCATCCACTGAAACACTTTCGAAGGGTCCTAGGAACCCTACAGAATGACAGAACAGAAGAGAGGAGAGGGCATGATTACCCTTATTAAGTGGGTTTGTACTCCTGAAAAAGAAAATAAGTCTTTGGCCTACAATCCTTTGGAGAACTACAAATAGACTACAAATAGCTCTGCATAATTTCAACTGTACATTCCTTTCATCACTTGGGGTATACACCATCTCACCACCACATTCAACTGCTTTATAAAAGCAATTGGCACATGGTGGCATAGCCAGCCAACTGCAACAGGCATCTGAAAGAGTAGTTTTTGCAGCTGAGAGAATGAATGAAAGGCACAAGTAGGAAACTTAACTTCAGTGGCAAGAGAAATTCTTTGGCGAATAAGAGGCAGCTCTTTTTGCCGGGTTCAGCTGCAGGACGGCTTTGGCTCAGACTGTCTCCTCTACTGTAATTAGGGCACAGAGAGCTCAGGTTACTGTGCTGTGCACCTGGGTCAATAATTAACTCAGCAAATTAACTGGTGAAGGGAAAAGGGGGGATCTGATTTTGTTGATTCCCAGCAATAGCTGGGATTCACTTCCCAGATGCAGTAGCAGCATAGACAACCCTGCTGAGGAGGAGCAAAAAAAAGTGGTAGATCTTCTGGTTTCTAAGAAGAGCGGTCTATATTAAGGATGAGCTGGTTTGTATATGCCCAGAAGTTATTCTCCAAGGCCCATGCATTTTAACAGATCAAATTAAGTCCAGATTAAATGAGAATCTAACCAGATTGCCCATGGGTTAATACTTGTTTGGTGATACTTTTTGTAAATGTTATATTGTATCACTTTTGTTGTATACCACTGTGATCGAATTTTGAATAGCGGTATATAAATAAAATTATATTATATTATATTATTATTATATTAAGCAAGTGACAGAAATTTCTACCACAAAATCATGCTCCACATAACTCGTGAGACATAATTTGGTTCACTGAATGTTGTGAGATCTGAAATGTGCACCTTTGCCCTCCACAGGTCTCCCTACACATGCTCTGTCCTCAAAGTTTGGCTTGCTAAGCAATTTCTGAATAAGGGAGTCTTGTGAGCCACCTGGGGTCCCATCTGGGAGAAAGGTGGCATAAAAAATGCAATAAATAAATTAATAAATACAAATAAAATTGATCAAAGCGCTAATAACCCAATATTAAAAAATAGGCAATGGTTGACTTTTGATAACTGCTCCATGCAGGCCACTTGAGACAGCATCAAATAACAGCTTAAGGACTAAAGACAATATAATACTATCTTATTTTAGTGAAATTATTCCACTTACAGCTACCTCCTGTGAAAATTGTCAATTGCCATTCAGGAAGGGAAATTTAAAATTCTCACCAGAGAGTTTTTGGTCTCGGCAAACTAACAGAGCCCTGAATTCCATGGGAGGCAACCATAGAAGTTAAAGTGTAAACAGTAGCACTATAACAGTGTAACACTGGTACCCAACCGGGTTTACGAATAATTCGTTCCGCCGCCGCTTCGTAACCCGGGATACTTCGTAAGCCGAATAGCCCATAGGCGCTAATGGGGAAAAGCCCGGCGGCTGCGCGCGGCCCATTTAAAAAAGCGCAGGGTTTTTCGTAACCCGAAAAACCTTCGTAAGCCGAAACAAAAAATCCCTATGGGATTTATTCGTATCCCAAAAATTCGTAACCTGGGTATTTCGTAACCCGGGGTACCAGTGTACTGTGATATGGTCCTAAGAAGAGAATGCTGGATAGCACCAACAGCCTAATAATTGAGTGTTCTGTTCACACTCTTGCTAATTAGAAGTCTATTGGAACTCACAAGGTGGGCATCAGTGCAAAAGTACACTCTTGCTTGTGTTCCCTTACAACGGATTACACAGGGAATACTGCTTTTGGCACTGAAGAGAATACACACACACACAGAGTGCTTATCTTCCATTAATTTGTGAAATATCTGTTTAAAAGCGTGCTAGCTGGTTGCCATCACTGCACCATATATATTAAATTCTTCAGTTTAACTATGCACTGTGTACTGTTGCAATTCCTTTTACCCTTCTGGAAGCTTCTGCCATAGAGGGGTGAGGCAGACGGCCAATAAAGAGTGCTCTGTGGCCACTCGGCTGTGATCATGCCAAGAGCAAGCAACCGCATGGCCCACTGTCCAAAGTGGGCCACTGCCGAAGTCGCCTACCAGCCACGTCAGGAACTGAGTATTTCACTTCTTTTTGATCCGGTTCAAAGGACTGGATTACCATGTTGGACTGGCTCCAGCCACTTTGGGGGCATGAATCATTTGAATGCCACACCCGCAAAATGGCCAGAAGCCACTTTATGTGGCCCGGGCAGTTTGGGCTTTAGTCTCAGTGACTGATCCTGGGCTTCTAGTATTAGAAAGAGGAAATAAAGTCTTCCTTATTTGCTTTCTCTGTAGCTAGGGTTGCCATGTCCCGCCTGGGGGCAGAACATCCTGCTTTCAACTGGGCGGGGTCGTCCCGTCCCGGTTCGTTCATTGACCGGGGTTGGCGGGGTCAGCTGCCGCTGCGGGCAACTAGTGTGGCTGCTGCGGCGGCCGCCGCTGTGGCCACAACCACCGTCGTGTCCTTCACTGTGGCACCGCTGCGGTCTTTGCTGTCAGCCAGCACTTCCTGTTGCCCGGCGCGCCTTGCAGGGTGCGTGCAGGGCTAAGCAGGAGGAGTTTCTCCTCCTGAGGCTGGCTGCGCAATGGCTGCTGGCAGGGGGGGCGGGGCTGTTGTAGCTCTAGTCTGCCCCATTGGCCAGCCAGCCTCAAGAGGAGGCTCCTCTATTTTGTCCCCATGTGGGCCAGTCCAGGCCCAGCGAGGCAGCAGTGGCCAGCGAAGGAGGCGAAGGGAGGAGGACGAGGAGAAGTAAGAGTAGCAGGAGGAGAAGAGGAAGAGGAGGATCAGGAGGAGGAGGAGGAAGAGGTGGGTGCCCATTTCCTAAGTTTTTTTTCCAAAGTGCCTTTTCTGTGTGTTTTTTTGTGGTTTTAATGCTAACAGTCTGCCTTATTTTAACAATGAATAATGATGAGGATGATGGTGGTTGATATTGATATCAGTCAGCTTCTGAGGCCAGCGCTCGCTCTTTCTGAAGTCAAGACAGTGTGACTTTCCAAAGTGCATTTTCTGTGTATTTTTGGTGCTTTTAATGCTAACAAGTCTGCCTTGTTTGTGACAACGATGGTGATGATGATGATGATATTGATATCAGCAAGTTTCTGAGGCATGGCCAATGTAAGTTGCCCTGATTTTTACAAACTCATGCGCAGTGAAGAAAAACCAAAGTACCTGGACTTCTGTGAAGAACAGTTGGGGGTAAGAAACCTGAAACCCAAGGGCAAATCCACTTTTGTTTAAACCACCTTGACATGTTAAATATGCTAAGCCAGGTTAACCCATGTTCAGTCTAAACCCAAAGGGTTTGGTTATTGAATAAGCCTCTGAAATATGCAAGAGGCCATGTAAATAAAGCCATGTTCAATACCCAAATGTGCTGTTGGAATTTGGGGGAGTGGGGTTTTGGCCAGAAAGGGAACTACATTTCTGCTATCTGTCTAGGAATAATGCCAAAGTGTCCTCCATTTCGACATGCCAAAGAAACATGTGTTTATATTAAACTTTTAAAGTTTTTGTGCATCCTCCATTCTAAAAATATGTCCTACTTTGGGGGTGGAGGTAAATTTTGTCCTACATTTGTCCTACATTTTAAAACATTTGTCCCGGTTTGGAGGTTGACAGTTATGGCAACCCTATCTGTAGCACGCATCATTTATACATTTCTGTCACTCTACCGGCCCCTTTCAGCCAACACAGTTGTAGCAGGTGGCCAGGAAGACTGTCAACACTGTGTGGAGCTTCCATGTCGTGTCAAAAGTGTGGTATGTGGGGGGGGGGGGAGTCATGTGGAAACTACACTTTTAATAACTTCAACAGGAGAATCATAATAAACAGACAAGTTTGACTAACCTGACTGCAGTTCTGACCTGTAATGACAGGTTCAGAAACCAAAATGAAAACAATTATTAAAAATACACTCTCCCCTGCCGATCGCTGGCCCTGGATCGCAGTCTGGGTTTCTGGTATTAAAACAGAGGGAATTGAAAATGTAATTGTATTATTTTTCTGATACTCCTAGAATATGGCTCCTGGACAACTCCTGACTAAGAGAACCCTTTTTACTACAACCCCCGCGTGTACTCACCTTTAGCACTGGGTCTACACTGTATTGTGGGATTCAGCAATCAATTAATTTCAGAGGACCATCTATATTGCAGAGGTTACTAATACCAACCTGCCACAGTAGCTCTTTCAAGGCAGATGCTGACTAGGGGAGACCCAAACTCTCCATATTGGTCTTTCAGGACAGGAGTAGCAATGGCATCCATACTGTCTGCTTTGCTCAGGATTCACACAGCCTCATATACTTGAGTGCAAATTTGGGACGGGGGGGGGGGAGTGGGATTTAAGTAAATATATTAGTATGCAATACTACTAAAACAACACACCACAATAAATTACAAGCTTTAGTAGTTCTTATTAATCATTCATTCCAAAACTCATGTATGAGTGGGGAACTGTACATGGTGTGAATAAATGAATTACAATAAATAAGAGCTCTTGAGAGCTCAACAAAAGAAGGCACTAGCTGCCTCTCTGCGCAATTCATTACTCTGCCTATGGGATTAGATTATTCAATCTCATGTGATGTAGGGACACGAGGGCAATGGCCCAAACTACTGCCTAAAAACAAGATCCCACGTAGATTATCTTAAAGTGGATTATCTTTTATCTTTAATACCTAAAGCTAATTTTTGCAGTAAAATAAGAGGTATTGTGGAGGAGCAATATAATGCAATTATCAACAATCTGGTGGAACAGTCAGTGGTAAAAAAAAATAAAGCTGTATTTCCGTGTAGGCCTAACTTGGCCCTAAAGTTCTATGGAGATTAATCCTTTCATTTGTTTCCTATCCAATGTTTTATGTGAATAATCAGTCCAGACGGCTGTTGGCCACAGACAATTTTCTAACTACCCTAGTAATTATTAAAACTATCCTAGTCTAGTCTGTGACTGTCAGGTCACAGAGAACGGGATTCCTTCGTCCAACCCCTCACATCCAGTTATTACTGGTGGGAGAGTAGCCACAATTTATTTTCTCATTTTCTTTTCCTTCTTTTTTCCTAATGAAAATCTGAGGCAGCCAATTGTACAATTCCCATGAAAGTGCCATTAAAAAAATCTAAAGAGTCATAAAAAAATTACTCCCCCCCCCATGTTAATCCATCCACTCTACATTTCTGCCACCAAGACTACTGTTAGACCATGGATCCTCTGGGACGCCTGGCAGAGGTGGGTACGGGGCACTGCACTCCAGTGGTTCCGGTCCTACCTCTCTGGGAGGTCCCAGAGGGTGCAGCTGGGAGACTAGGCTCCGATGAGCGGGCCCTTAAAACTGGTTCCCTCAAGGAGCCATTCTGTCTCCCAGGCTATTTAACATTTACATGAAACTGCTGGGAGAGATCATCCGGAGACATGGGGCGCGGGGTTATCAGTACGCGGATGACACCCAAATCATTTTCTCTATGCTCTGACGGATGCAGTGACTGGGGATGGGGTCCTCCTCTCGTGGCCTGCCTAGAGTCAGTAATGGGCTGGATGAGGGAAAACCGCACCAAGCTGAATCCAGAGAAAAACGAGGTACTAGTGATAGGTTCCCCTGGTCCAGGAATGGCGGTGGTTCCAACCTGTCATGAACGGGGTCACGCTCCCTGTGAAGGACTCCGGTGCGCAGTCTGGGGGTGCTTCTTGACTCATCGCTTCATCTGACTGCTCAGGTGAATGCGACGGTCAAGAGCACTGTTATCAGCTTCGGCTTATTCGCAGCTGCGCCCATACCTGGCCCGAGGGACCTAGAAACGTGGTTACATGCTCTGGTAACTCGAGACTGGATTTCTGCAATGTACTCTACATGGGGCAACCCTTATACCAACTCGGAAGCTGCAAATGGTGCAGAACATGGAAGCCCGGTTGGTCACTGGCGTATCCAGACCAACACAATACACCGGTATTGAAAGATCTCCATGGCTGCCATCCGCTTCCGGGCTCATATAAGGTGTTGGTGATTACCTATAAAGCCTAAATGGCTTAGGCCCGGATACCTAAAGGACCGCCTCTCCCCGACATTCCGCCTCGCACCCTCAGAACGTTCTGGGCACAATTACTGAAGGTGCCTGGGGCAGGTTATCCTCCACCACACGGAGGACATTTCCACTGCTGCCCCAGCCCTTTGGAATACGCTGCCCACTGAGCTCCGCTCGACTACCACCCTGGCCCAATTCAGGAAGGACCTGAAACCTTCCTGTTCCAACAGGCATTCCCCGACTAAAATCCTGTGGCCTCCCTCCTCTTCCGTGGCCAAGAGGTTGGGCTATGGGCTTTTAGCCTGTTATTTTTTGATTGTATGGTTTATTTTTAGTGTCGGTATTTTTACACTTTTTATGATATTGTTGTTTTAACTTAGTTGTAAGCCGCCCTGATCGCAGGAAGGAGCGGGATAAAAATAAAAACTTTATTTATTTATATTAGAAACCCTATTCACACCAGTTGACATTTATTTTTAGGGTACCTACCGAGTGACAGGCTCCTTCAAAAGGCAATACTGTTTAGGTCTGTTTAGAAAATGCATAGCCTGTTTAATGCAAAGAACAGAATTGCAGAAGCTTGCAGAGAGATTGCCATCAAAACTGAATTAATACATAGAAAGGTATTGGGCCAAAGGCTCAGGGCAAAGTAGCCCAGCATCCTGTTTCTGACTGGATAAGGAGATGATCTGTTAAACTGACAAAGGACAGCAACCCTTCCTTTTGTCCCTCATTATCTGGCATTCAGAAGAGTATTGACCCTGAATGTGAGGGTCCTATTACAAAAATGACCAGAGCTCAACAGCAAAGTGTTACAAGGAACATAGTTACATGCAATAGTATAGGGGAATATAACAAAGGCATATCAAGTTGCAAGTGAGAAGTAGCCTAACAGTACAAACCACAGTTTTATTTCATTGGTATATTGACTAACATTCCCACTTTTCAAAGTTTACCTTATGGACATGTAGAGACACTCAAGTTTTATGGCATTCTGTTATCAGCTAAAATTTCGTCCAATCCCAATCCCAAAAGTAACTGAAAGGCATGAATAATGGAATGGGGACGGGTTGCATAAAGCAATCCATAGCTCTGAATACTAGAGGATAGCAGGACTATACCAGGCATAAACGATGGAAATTAATTAATTTCTAAAGTACTTCCCAACTGATTACTTCCAAATACTATTCACTATGGATATATAGAATTTTAAAAATCCATCGAAGATATTGAACACATTGCAATAAGAGTGAATTCTTTAAGTTAAAAATATATTGATTATATAAAATACCATCTCTTTTTGCCTCAGTTATACTGGTTGACTTCAACATCAGAAGACAACAGTGAAAAGTGTAAAAAAGAGAAAACCCTTTTCTCCATTTTGCTACACCACTCATATAAAACTGTTTTCACAACAACTTGTGTTTTAAAAAATGTTTTAACTAGAAATCCCAAATGAGTGGAGCAAAAAATAATAATGTAATAAGCTATGATTTTGCTTACTGGAGTCCATGTGTTTCAGATTTCAGACATTTAACTTCTCCTGGCACAAAAATCAGATGACTGTTTCCCCCCCCTCCAATATATGTGACTTTAGGCCATGTATGTCTATTTTAGGTGGTTTATAGACTTATCTTGTGCAGACAGGGGTTACAGAAGCATCACACACTATAGTATTACTTATTAAAATTTTTTGTTTGCTTAAAGTACATAAAAATAGACATAAAGATGTAGAAGAATTTAAAATTAACTCATATGTCTTAATTAAATATTAAATTCATACAGTCCCCTACTCATTATTAACAAATAAAACCCACCACTCATAATGATTAATTTATATGTTTTTTTTAAAATTCCTTTTTCGTGATTTCTCCCTTTTTCCATTTCTTATAAATGTTCCATTAAAAACTTAGCTCAGTTGAAAGTTCCTTAGTCATCCATCCTGGTTTCTTGAGATACCTCCCATTTTTCTTTCTCAATGGAACTGTTTGAAATTGTGCCTTCAGTATCTCCCTTTTAAGAAACTCCCATCCATCCTGAACTCCCTTCTCTTTTAGTAGTTCTGACCACAGGATCATCCTCAGTACTTCTCTAAGTTTAGTGAAATCCGCTCTCCTAAAGTCTAAAATATGAATCTGACTTTGTCTGGCTTTTCCTTTCCACTGTATAACAAACTCCAGGAGAACATGGTCACTGCCACCTAATGATCCCACCACTTTCACCCCATTAACCAAGTCATCCTTGCTGGTTAGGATCAGATCTAAAATAGCTGACCCCTTTCTTGCCTCTTCCACCTTTTGGACAATGAAATTGTCTTTGAGGCAAGTGAGGAATTTGCTAGACCTTGAGGATTTTGCTGAGTTTGAATTCCAGCAAATATCAGGATAGTTGAAGTCATCCATCACTACTACATCTTTCCTTTCTGAGTGTGTAGTTATATGTTCTAGAAAGGCATCATCCAATTCCTCCATCTGATTGGGGGGTCTGTAGTAGATTCCCACAGTAACATCCTTGTTGTTTCCCTGCCCTTTAATTTTTATCCAGATGCTCTCCACCTGGCTGCCAGTATTGATGTTCTGGATCTCTTCACTGGTGTAAATATCTGTGACATATAGTCCTATTCCTCCTCCTTTCCTGTTTGGCCTATTTCTTTTAAAAAGGTTATACCCCTCTATTTCTACATTCCACTTATGAGACTCCTCCCACCAGGTTTCAGTGATGCCTATTATATCATATTTGCTTTGTTGTATTAGGAGTTCGGGTTCATCTTGCTTATTTCCCATGCTCTGTGCATTAGTGTAGTGACATCGCAGACCATGGGTCCCCTTTACTTGCTGCCTGTGCAAGTTTTCTTGCCTCTCACTGTTGGGTCCTTGCACTATTTGTCTTGTTTCCTCTATGTCAGTTTGACTATTTTCTCCAGCCCTTTCACCTTCCTTAATATTGTCTCCCTTTCCTACGAAACTCAGTTTAAAGCCCTCCTGATCAAATTCTTGAGACTGTTGGCAAAAACATTTCTTGCAACTGGCATGAGATGCAACCCATCCGTTGCAAGAAGTCCCTGCTCATGGAACTGCAGTCTATGATTGAAGAATCCAAATCGTTCTTGACGGCAACAACTGTGGAGCCAGTTGTTCACATCTGCTATTTTCCTCTCCCTTCCTGGACCATGACCTTCAAGTGAAAGAAGAAACGAGATGACAACTTGTGCATCCATTTCTTTCAGCTTCCTACTAAGAGCCTCGTAATCCCTTCTGATGTTCTGAAGGCTGTGTCTTGCAGTATCATTGGTTCCCACATGGACCAAAAAGGAAGGGGTATTGGTCAGTAGGCTTAACAAGTCTTGTCAGCCTCTCTGTCACATCATGGATCTTTGCCCCAGGGAGACAGCACATCTCCCAAGACATCTTGTCAGGCCCACAAACCACTGGTTCAGTACCTCTCAGCAAGGAGTCCCCCACTACGACCACATGCCTGCTCCAAGGCTTAGCAGTGGTTGTTCCCTCTGGTGGAACTCTCAGGCTCCCCTGCTCTGTCCCTGAAGTCTGTCCATGCTGCTCTTCCTCATCCTCCTTGATAAGGGAAAGAGCTTTGAATCAATTCTCTAGCTGCAAGCTCCCAGAACATTCCCTTGGCCTACTTTTCTGTGTGACATTCCTCCAGCTGTCTGCCTCCTGTGTATGTGAAGTGACCTCCGCTGCCCCAGCAACTTCCTCTGTGTGGTACTTGTCATTAGTTCCATTCTGTCCAGGAAATCCTCTTGCTCGGTAATATGCTGAAGTGTAGCTACTCTGGACTCCAGCTGCTGTATTTTCTCCTCCAAGAGTTCTACCAACTTGCACTTGGTGCCTGTGAAGTTCTCCACTTCTGTAGGCAAGAGGACAAATGTTGCATGTGACTGCAGCAGTTCCCTCAGTGTCCATACTGATGAGAAGTCTTTAGCAATGACTGAAACAAGACTGTGGGCTTCCTCCTCAAAAAATCCTCTGCTAAACAGCAACGTTAAGGCTCCTGATGACCTGGCCTTTTCACCAGTCTCTGATCTTAACTTGAATATGGTTTTCACTACATGTAAGGGTGTTGTTGTTGTTGTTGTTTTACTGTAGTCTACCTTGAGTCCCAGTCTTGGGGAGGGGTACATGGGGTAAAAATAAAATGATTGATTGATTGATTTTTTAAAAATCCTCCATGGTTTATACATAAAGGGAAGAAGCTGTATGTAATTTGCACAGAACTAGTTCCAGCAAGCCTAAGTTGTTCTCCAGATGGCATAAGACATTTTCCTGCCTAAGGTGAAGGACAAAATGGTACCCACTACCCTTTTAGTAGAGTAGCTCACTGGACTGAATCTTACTTCAAGCTTAATGGTAAGCAAACATTCTCCACCAGAGTTTAAAAGATTAGTTTAAAGCAGCCAAAACTGGTTGCCTAGAACATACACTTTGGAGGAAGATGGCCAGGGATGACCACTGCTGATTCTTCCATATAATTTAGCATCAGATGAGACTTTGCCCAATGGTAGGACTGGACCTGGCTATTCCATAGTGTAAATACATGTCTGCTGCACTATAGTGACTTTAGACATAACACAGGCAATGTGATAGCTTCAAGTTTTATTTATACAGGCCACTTTTAGAGATTAGAGGTACATCTAGGCTCCGTTGTTGGCACCTTATTTATTTATTATTTATTGCTATTGTTTATATTCCAGCATCTGTATCCAATTAATGCAAGGCAACTCACAATTAAAAAAATAAATAAATTGCATGATATGTATTTAATTTATTTAATGTATTTATGTTCCACCTTTTTGTTCTAAAAGTAATTGTTCAAGGTGACATATGGCATATGTAGCAGACTAGGGTTCACTTCCCCACCTGGCCATGGAAACCCATAGGTTGACCTTGGGCAAGTCACACAGTCTTCTCCCCAGACACACACACCCAATGATATGTTTGCCTTCAGGTCTCTGTAAGTCAGAAATGTTGTTGCACACAGCAACAACAAACAAAAGAATGATATGCAACTAATTCCAGGGGGTTGGACTGGATGGCCCTTGTGGTTTCTTCCAACTCTATGATTCTGTGATTAATAACAGAAAAACACACAGTTAGGTCATCCATCCCCTGAAGGACTCAGTTCGCAGCTTGGGAGTGCTTCTGGACTCGTCACTCCAACTGACATCTCAGGTGGATGCGACGGTCAGAAGCGCTTGTTATCAGCTTCGGTTGATAACGCCAGCTGCGACCCTACCTGGGCCGGGGGGACCTTGAAACTGTAGTACACGCTCTGGTAACCTCTCGATTGGATTTCTGTAATGCGCTCTACATGGGGCGACCCTTGTACCAAACCCGGAAGCTTCAATTAGTGCGGAATATGGCTGCGAGATTGGTCGCTGGATGTTCCAGGGCAGACCATTTAACACCTATCCTAAAAGATCTCCATTGGCTGCCTATTTGCTTCCGGGCCCAATACAAGGTGTTGGTAATTACCTATAAAGCCCTAAATGGTTTGGGCCCAGGGTACTTTGAGGACTGCCTCCCCCCATATAATCCGCCCCGCACACTCAGGTCAGCCGGGAAGAATCTGCTGAAAGTCCCAACTGTGCAATATGTAGTGACCTCGCAAAGGGCCTTTTCCATCTCAGCCCCAAAAATGTGGAACAACCTTCCCGACGAGCTCCGTTCCACCACCTCCCTGGATCTTTTCAGAAAGAACCTTAAGACCTTTTTCTTTCACCAAGCTTTCCCCCCATGAGATGTGATATTATGCCCTCTACCCCTATTGTGTAACGATTTTCGCAATGTTTTTGGATCAATTCAACTAAGCTGACTGTCTAATAGTTTTTAATATGATATTTTTACATTGTTTTTATTGATATGTATTTTTATGTTGAATTTTAATCTGTAAGCCACTTTGATCATCGCGGAAAAGTGGAATAAAAATAAAATCTATTATTATTATTAAATAAAGCAGGCCAGAAAATCAAGAGATTGGTAAAAAGATCTGTATCCAGCAAACTGAACATCTGTAAATAGGAGAGGGGAGAAATCTTAACCAGCTAGTAAAGGACCACTGGAGAAGGGGCAAAAAGGACATCCTTTTGGGGAATTTGCCCTTCTGGCTAGCCTGCAAGTAAGTTCCTAATGGGCCAATATGTGTCTTGTGCAATTTTTGGATATTTGCATTGAAGGTTTGTGCTGGTCTATGACCATAATAAAAATTCTGTCTACCTTGCATTGAAGGTGAAGAATGCTCATAGTGATGAGGCTGTGCTGAGATCATCATTTATTTATTTATTTAGAGTAGTTATGCCCCACTCTTCAGCCACAAAGGGTCTCAGGGCAGCTAATTTTTCGGCACCCAGTTGCTCAATTGTCTTCTCAGACAAACACACACAGGTAGATATAGACAAGTCCTTTTTAGAGTGACTCCACCAGTCATACCAGCAGGATAAATCTCATAGAATCCCTCAGCTTTCAAAGATGGATACTTTTGGGGTTGCCACATCATCCCAGTAAATTTGGGGTGCAATTCCACCCAACTTTCCTCTCCCATATATCTTTTCATGAGGCAAGTGGGGACACCTCTCTTGCTTTAAATCAGAAATTCACTTCAAGGAAGCTTCGAGGTGTGTGATTCTGCTTTAAAATAAGGTACACATTCCCTAGCCTACAAACTTTGTTGTCAAACAAAAATGCAATTGTTTGTTTTTGCTGCCATTACACTACCAAAATTCAGCAGTATGGCAACATTCAGCAAAGGATCTTAACAGTTGCCCATCCCTACTATAGATTATTGCCCATTTCCTTTCTATGCCTCAGGCCTATATCAGCATTGCAATAAATGTTGGAAGGTGTCCTGGACTGCAGCCAGCACACCACACTATGCCGATAAGAATGGCTAAGCACAGCAAGTGGAAGCAGTCCACAGACCTTGCAAGGAGTAAGCGTGAGAGCAGTCTGAAAGCCAAGCCGAAGTTAGGATACTGGGAGTCAGAGTAGTCAAAGCAGTCCAAGGTCAAAGCAGCCAGAAGATAACAAGGGTCCAGTCCGAGGTCAAAGCAACAAGGAGTCAAGATACAAGGACCCAGCAGCAATCACACCAAGAGATCATGTACAGTAATAAACTCTGGCACTGAGTGGAGGCCTCTCTACAGTTTAAGTAAGGGAAACTCTCCCCCATGCCACCTGAGGCTGGTTGGCTAATTGCCTCTCTGCATTCCTGCTGGATCTGTGCCTGCAAGCACTCTCAGCCCTTCTCTCTTTGTAAGTAGGCACATCCAGGCAAGCTTCCTCCCCAGAGTCACCACTAGGCTGAGGCATCTCACTAGCACTAGGACCTGGTTGGGCCTCCTCCTCTGGGGCTGGGAGAGCACAGCTGGGACCTGGCAGAGCAGGATTATCACCTGGTGTAGCCTCAATTAGCTCTTGCTCTGGAGGAGGCTCATCCTCCTCCTCATCTTCTGAGAGCTGATATTGGCTGGCCGTGACAGAAGAGTACAGCTGGGAGAGGTGACTTCTCCTTGTTCTTTCTTGCTTAGGTCTTGGTTATGCATACCATATAGTTAAATAAGGATGAGCACTAAAAGATCAAAGGGTAACCCTAATCAGTACATAGGGGAATTAGGGTGTTGATGGATGTTTGGGTGGGGGCATGGTCTGGCACTACTCACTTGTGCTCTATTTGTATCTACTTTGGCCTCATTCAGAATGCAGTTCCTGATGTATCTCCAGTTACAGAACATGGCCTTCAGAGGTAAAAAGGTTGTCTGCTTCTAAATTAGTCTCTATGGCAACTTATCACCTTAATTTACCTAACTAAAGAATGTGCCCAGCCAGATGAAGTGCTTAAGCAAAACCTGCCAGGCAGGTTTTAGGACCACCCTTTCTATCAGAATAAAGAGCTATCAAGTTGGAATGGATCCGAGGAGATCATCCATCTCAACCTACAATCCCATAACAATATTCTTATTCATCTTCTTAATACCATGTTTTATCCCTCTGAAGAAAAATGTGTTGACATGGATGAAAAGCAGAATAAAGAGGGGCCATCATTCAGTCAAAAAGCTTTCCTTGCTTTTATAATGTACCAGATGCCAGTCTCAAGTGCCAGGGCAGGGAAGGAGACCTTCTGTGAACCTCCCAAACATATGTGAGCTACATAGGACACTGGTTTAATTTTGCCATAGGCTTACACCAAGTCAGTTTTGGGAAGAACAGAAATCCATTTCAATCAGTCAGTGCTGTGAGGGTAAATGTGAGAATCATAGATGAATATCCCACCATGTATCCACTATGGGAAGCTAAAATGGTAGCTTCTAGAGCCAGACAGCAGGGGCTGATCAGAGCATTGCTGCTACTTACAACTGTCACTAGGCAAGACCACAAGGACTCTCCAAACTTGAAGTCAGTCCTGAAAAGCAGGATAAAAATACCTGCAAATATTTTATATGGGTAAAAGGAGATGGCTGCCATGCATATTTAAGTTTCATGGAGATTTTCATATGATGGCTAGGCATCATATTCTAGTAAAGAAAGTACTTGTAGAGAGGCAGATAATAAATAACAACAGCAACAGAACTTCAGTCTGGGAGATCAAGATTCAAGTGATGGGTTTTCTGTGGATTTGCTTATTATTGTTAACTGCCATCGAGTCAGCCCCAGCTTATGGTGATTGTATGAATGAGACATCCCCAAGACCTCCCCACTGCACTGCTTGGGTCCTGTAATTTCAGGCTTATGACCACCTCGATTGAGTTTATCCATCTGGCATGTGCTACACCTGTGTATTTGTATAACACCCATCTATCTGTTCACCTATTTATTCAACAGCTTGTGGAAAAATCCCAAGTCTTGCATTAGTGATGCTAATACAGTCATGTCTATTATACAAAATATACTCATAATAAGAGAATTTATAAAGAACAGAAACCTACATCCCTTACATGTGTGCATGTTAGAACAGAAGCTGTTAGTCTTGGTATTTGAAACAGCTGCCAGTATCTGCTATGCCTACAGAAATGCCCATATTTGCACTTTGACATCTATGAGTAAGCAGGTGAAGAAGGCAAGATTTTTAAAAGGAGATAAACGTATTTGCTTAATATTTCCAACACATATACATACAAGTTAAATGTAAATGTCTTATTTAGGGCAGAGTACAATAACATCCAAAAACCACAAAACAGTGATACTTTTATTGGATCAACCAAAAGGCACAAAATACATGTTGCAAGCTTTGGAAGCCCCACTGGCTTCTTAATCAGGCAAAGGTATTAAAAATCATACAGGAAGAAAAGAAACAGACCATGTTACTCACAGGCTTGCATTTTGTCAAGATGTTGTAGGTGTTGTTCTGAGTTAGGGTGGTATGGAGGGATATCTATGTAGGTAGACCACTCCTCCTTCTCTCCATGTGGCACTGAGAGACAAAGCTTTTTAAAATCCAGAAAATAAAAGTTAAATTTCATTAGCAACACAAAATGTGTCCATCCTTTGCAAGGCTACAAACTCCTTTACTAGGCAGAGAACAGAACATTGAAGGAGTTTGTAGCCACACAAAAGACGTGTATTTAATAGATATAGGTTGATATTCACTATCATAATTAGAGATGCAAAACCCAGAGTTACGCATCTTTGTAACTGCCACTCAAACCTGGGCAGCAGCTATTCCAAGACAAAGAAGTCTGTTTTGCTGGCGTGTAGAGCATGAGTGGATGATGTTTCTACCCCACTCCTGCCAGCGAGCGAGGCTGTGACAACCCAGGCCGTAGCCCTGTTGCAATTCCTCATTGTAGCCTGATCACCAGCAGAACAGACTTCCTTCTGTTGGTGTGGCCACTGCCCTGTACCATAGGTTTTGGGGGATCAGACCAGGAGATGCTAAGTTATGAGTGTCATGCTTAACTTTGGCAATAGTTTAATTTTTTAGGATTTTTCCTATTTGGCAAATTTTCACCACTAGGTGGTAAAGCAAAGAAGACCATGATAATTCATGGGCTATGCACAGGATGATAGTGTCATCTGGACACCCATAAAATGCTGGTCAGTTCCTCATGCTGATTGTACACAAATCTGCATTTGGAAGCACCCACAAACTCTTTTTTTCCAGCACCTTTCTGCGGATGTCCCAACCAAGCCCCACTTGCTCCCAGAGAGAGAAAGCTCCATGCAGTGGAACTCTGGGCACTCTCCTGCCTGTTTCATCTTCAGACAGTGATTCTGGCTGTGCCCTTGAAGATTATCTGGGACCAACCTCAGAGATTGCCCTAGCAGAGGTGGGTAGCAAGCCCCTTCCTTTTACACCTCCATTTATTTTTGCTATAATTGTTGAAAGACTAATGAAGCAGGTGGTGCTCCTTGAAGGACTGTGGGGTCTATATTTTACAGGAGTTGGTCTTTTTCTTTGTTATCACTTGACTATTGTCCATGTTTTGATACCTTTAGATCTAGTAACCAAAACAGCCCAGTTTTTTGGCATTGCACACTGCGCAGATACTGCAGTGAGATGCCTCTGCTTTTTCCAGTCATTCAATTTCTGATTCTAGGAAAGAGAAGAGTTGGAAGAGATGACAGTCAAAATCAGTAAAGCAAACTGAATTCATGGATGCATCACTGCTTGACCAAATGTTTGTTGATCAGAGCGGAGCAAACTTCTGAGAAACAGAGTTAAAGTTTATATGCCATAAACGAGAGGTGGGCAACTGGAGCCCCTCCAGATCTTGTCAAACTGTCACTCCCATCAGCCCTTGCAACTTAGCTGTTTGTGGGGGACAATGGGAATTGCAGTCCAGCAACATCTGGTACATGTTGGCCACCCCTGCTAATGCAGCTGAATGCTGAACCAACTCCCTTTTTCTTGCTTTACTAGTCAGTTTTCATTCGCTCCTGAGCAGGAAAACCCATCCTGCAGGACTTTTTCTCTTCCTATGGGAAATACTTAAGAACTTCAGCTGGGTCTGTTAAGGTAGGGAAGATTATAGGGAAGGTCATAATGTGAGCACTCTTTGTCCTCCCAAACTCAGGGAAATTTTCACAGCTCCAGCTCTGCTTCTGTCTCATTTTCTTTTGCAGGTGTCATCAGACTTTGGCAATCACTCATCAGATGCAATCCCCACTATCATTCAGAACCAGCTTCGCATCAAAACTCTCCTCCAGCAGCTGCCCCCACAAGATTGTGATGTAAGAATTTTAAACCTCCCACCCACACTGTACTAAGCTGTCTTGCCTTGTGCAACCCTTGGTTGAAAAAGCCTGATAAAACTTAACTTTTCAGAGCCATATAGATTTAGATACTTCCTTTTATGCACTAATAAAGCTGTGAGCACTGTCTGTGTCTTTGCAACAATGTGGCCACATGTGTGCCACTAATTGTAATCGTTCAGAGACCTCTAATCAGAGTCTAGGTTTTCAATTCCATAGTTATTCTTCATTCAGAGCTTTTGTGAAGTATGGTACAGATACATTATACAGCAGGGGTAGGCAACCTACGACCCGCGGGCCAGATCCAGCCCGGCGAGGCCTTGGAACCGGCCCCAGCCCGGTCCTGCCGCCGATTGCTGCCGGGGCCTTTGGGGAACAATTGTCTATAGAAGCCTCAGAAACATGCATTTATATTAAACATTTTTTAAAATCAGCAATTTTTTTTGCATGTCCTCCATTTTTAAAAAACTATCCTCCATTTGAAAATTTTGTCCTACATTTGTCCCGGTTTATTTATATATTTAAATTTTTTAAAATTATTTAATTATTTATTTTTTGGCTTCGCCCCCCCCAGTTTCTGAGGGACAGCAACCTGGCCCCCGGCTCAAAATGTTGCCTACCCCTGTTATACAGTACCAGTGAGAAATGGATTCCTCTATCTCCATATCCTTCCACCAGAGGGGGAATGGCAAAATGGGATGTCTATTTGAGAAAGAACAGGAAGCAAAGTAAAAACATATAATTGGTCCCTTCCATCCCACCATTTAACTTTCAGGGACATAGAGACTCTGTGTTTCTGTTTCCACCTCCTAATCTCTGAGGGAATATAAAGAATCTGTCCAACATAGGCTGTAGGCTGTTTGTCACCTGATAGGGTCATGGACCTGGTGACTTACACAAGGGCCACTAAGGTCACACTAACTATAAATATTGCCTTGAAAGAGTTTCAAGATACTACCAGTCAGGAAGCTAGACAAGAACTTTATTGTCTCTTCCCCAGTAAGAACAGAACAATGACATCTAGGTACAGTGCCTCCTAGTGGCTAAACTATATGATGTCACTATTCACTCAGCATACAGCCTCTGTAGGGTATTGTAGCATTTTCTTCATGCTTTCTGTGCAAGAGAATGGCTTGATTAATAATGCTGATGCAATGCTCAAGCCTTTGAAAATACACCAAAGCATTCCAAAGCATCGAAAAAGTGGAGCTTGAATGGAAACATGTACACTCTTAACTGTGAATCTGATTGAATGCAACAGAGCTTTCTTCTGAGTAAACATGTAGAGGATTTCACTGTTAAGGAAAGAAGAGGAATATTCATTTAACAATAGCAGCAGCAACAACATTATTTCCTGTTATCATTAATATGGCATGGGGTATTTGGATAATTAGTATCTTTTTACTCTCCAGTTCTTATTTATTTTTGATTATTTTAAAACTGTTTTTCTGAACCATGTCCACTCAATGGTAGCAAAATAAAAAAATAAAATCACAATTATAGTACAGCTTCAACCATTGTTTAAAAGTTCTCTAACCACAAAAGATTTGGCCTCTAGTCTATGTCAGTGAGTATATTTATCTGAATGTTGTTTGAGATTTTCATACCATCTGCTGCTTTTATTCAAGGAGCGATATTGTTCATCCATTGGGGAAGAAGAGAGGGAGCAGCTACGGACATTTGCTGCACGGCGACGGCAGGAATCACTGGGGCAAGGTGTCCGATGCCTGGTACCCCCCACAACTAATGAGTACTCATGCAAAAAAGTGAGCTTTCCTAATCTTGGTATTGGTCATTTGTTGCTGATGTGTGTCTTCAAGCCATTTCTGATGTATAGCAACCTTGTTTGTTGTTGTGTGTCTCCAGGTCCTTTCCAACTTATGGTGACCCTAAAGCGAACCTATGATGGGGTTTTCTTGGCAAGTTTCATTAGAAGGGGTTTGCCATTGTCACCCTCTGAGGCTGTGTGAGTTGCCCAAGATCACACAGTGGGTTTACATGGCCGAACATGTTAACTCTAAGGTGAACCTATCATGAGGTTTTCTTGGCAAGATTTGTTTAGAAGAGGTTTGCCATTGCCTTCCCCTGAGGCTGAGAGCTTGTGACTTGCTGATGGTCTGTCAGTGGGTTTCATGGCTAAGCAAGGAATTGAACCTCTGGTCTCCAGAGTCATAGTCCAACACTCAAATTACTATGTCATGCTGGCTCTCACTAGTGATGGTCATGAGTATTTCATAGTTGCTTCAGTAAGATAATCAGGTGCTAAATTCTGGCATGGCTTGGCTGGACATCCCACTTTTCTCCCAGGATGTTACCTTTTGACAGCATGAGTTAAAAGAACACAATTTCTTTCCTCAGACCAACACACAACAACAGACCAACACACAGATTAACATGTAAATCACTTCCTCCCAACCAAGAGTCACACAAGAGAGAGAGAGAGTGTGTGTGTGTGTGTATACACACACACACACACACACACACACACACACCCTCTACACTGTTCCACATCCACGCCACCACCCTCTCAAGATGTCAGCCACAAATGCAGGTGAAATGTCAGGAATAAACACTTCCAGAACACAGCCACATAGCCTGGAAAACCCACAGAAAACTATCGACACCAGCCATGAAAGCCTTCAACTTCATAAAAGAACATTATGTAAGTCGTTTAATTTTCAGTTCAAAAGGTTTCTGGCCTTTATATCTAGGGAGAACTATTTTGAATGAATGAGAATCATTCTGTCATCTGAGAAATCAGAAATAATATTTTTAGTAGTTGGAAGAAGACTAGTTGCTATGAGTAGCAAAACTCACAAAAAAGAATAAGTTATGACAAACAGGAAGCCTTGTGGTCCTATTGCAGTAAGAGAAAGGTTTTGAATTTATAGAGTTTGTGTAATTTTGTAGATTGTGTAATCTGAAAATATTGTTAACAGAATCATTCTATTTTATGTAGAATTTTAAGCTATTACAGCTGTTCTAATATTTCTCTGTAGAAAGAACAGATAACCATGCACCTTAGATAATGAGATCCTGTCTGCTTGATTTTCAGTGTGGTAAGATGATATTTAGAGGTCAACAAGTTGTATTTACGCCTAAACTGGGAGACCAGTTCTGCTGGCATCCTTCCTGTTTTGTCTGCCACACCTGCCACGAACCCTTGGTAGATCTAATCTACTTCCATCACCATGAAAAGATTTACTGTGGTCGGCATCATGCAGAATTCTTCCGTCCACGCTGTGCTTCTTGTGATCAGGTGATTAAATACATCTAAAAGATCTTGGGCCTGTTCCCACTATGATTCCCACTATGATTTAAAGTGATTTGCTGATTGGATTATATGTGCCTTGTTCACACTTGAAACAGTTTCAGAACTGACTCAGTTTGAAGCGCTGCAAAAAGGGGGATACAGAATAAAAGAAGGTAAAAAACACAGTTTAAAAATAGTATTTAAATAATCCTTTCAAATTCCAATATAGCAAGACAAGACTGGTACTAGTCTACTGTGGAGGTCATTGCCTGACAAATTTTGACTGCAGCTGTACAAAATCTGGCAACATTATATGGTGTATCAGGACTGATATCTGACAGCAACTGGTGTGTCCTTGGTATTTATGCAGTAAAAGTGAAATAAGGCTGAGGCAAATGTCTCTGTGGGTTTAAATACACCATCCTTGTCTGCTGAGAGGTGGCAGCAGGTGGAGAGGAAAGAAGTCATGTTTTTGTATATGTGTACCTTTTCATTTTTACATATTTGGCCTGAGCCTGGCTGCACAGCTAGCACCAAATGTGGTTGCTGGAACCAAGAAAAGTTTCTGTCTCATGCTACAGTCTCACCAATGCAATAAAAAATTGTATAAACTGTACCATTGGATTAAGAGCCAGGTGGGATCTTTCACTGCAGCACAGCATGCTTCCACCTTAATAATCTGAAAAGTGGCAATATGGACTTCAATACTCTCTCTTCTCTCTCTCTCTTTTCAGCTGATCTTTACCACAGAGTGCATGGAAGCAGAAGGCATGCGTTGGCATGAAGAACACTTCTGCTGCCTAGAGTGTGACTTACCCCTTGGGGCACGGCGATATGTTATGAAGGGTGGTCAGCCCTGCTGCTGTGCTTGCTTTGAGAGTCTATATGCAGACATCTGTCAAGCCTGTGGAGAGATCATTGGTAGGTCCTGGACTTCCAGTAACATAAGGATCTGCTTGTACCGACAGAGAACAGAACATGAAAGAAAGAAATAGGTGACCTGACAAGAACTATCAACAGAAAATCCAAGCGAGTCAGGAAATGTATAAATGAAGCTAGTATGTATAAATATTTCAAATGAATAAATAAAAAAGATAAATTATCGACAAATACATGTAAATGTAACCAGCCACATGGTCATTAATGTATGAACTGTTCTCATGCTACTTGTGGCTTGTAATAAATGCCATACATTCATTAATTATTGATTTTGTGGTTGGTCATATTTATATATATTTGTTGATAATTTAGCTTTCTCATTTATTCATCTAAAATATTTATAATTATTCATTTCACATACTAATTTCCTGAGTCTGTGGGTTGTTTGGTTGCACTGAGACAGGATATGAATCTGTTTGCATCAGTATTGTCTATGTACACCAGCAGGGCTCTTCCCACCTAGGGATGGAAAGCAAATTCATATTGATTTTTAAAACAAATGCATCCAATTAATGGTACACAGGATTATGCAGGATTCTCCTCCTTTCTCTAGAATTATATGGAAATAAACATATGCAAATAAAAATGCCTGAAAAAATGTGCAGAAACATCATTTAGTCAATTAAAAATATGTACATAAATAAAAATGCCTCATAGAATCATAGAATAATAGAGTTGGAAGAGACCGCAAGGGCCATCCAGCCCAACCTCCTGCCATGCAGGAAATCCAAATCAAAGCATCCCTGACAGATGGCCATCCAGCCTCTGCTTAAAGACCTCCAAGGAGGGAGATTCCACTACACTCCTAGGGAGTTTGTTCCACTGTTGGACAGCCCTTACTGTCAGGAAGTTCCTCCTAATGTTGAGGTGGAATCTCTTTTCCTGTAGCTTGCATCCAATGTTCTAGGTCTGAGTATGTGGAGAAGCAGAAAACAAGCTTGCTCCTCCCTCAATATGACATCCCTTCAAATATTTAAACAGGGCTATCATATCACCTCTTAACTTTCTCTTCTCCAGGCTAAACATCCCCTGCTCCCTAAGTTGTCTTTCACAGGGCATGGTTTCCAGACCCTTCACCATTTTAGTCACTCTCCTTTGGACATGCTCCAGTTTCTGCACATCCTTTTTAAATTGTGGTGCCCAGAACTGGACACAATATTCCAGGTGGGGCCTGACCAAAGGAGAATACAGTGGCACTATTACTTCCCTTGATCTAGACACTATACTTTTATTGACTTGGGGGTCTGTAGTAGATTCCCACAATAATATCCCTGTTGTTTCCCTCCCCTTTAATTTTTATCCAGATGCTCTCCACCTGGCTTCCAGGATCAATGTCCAGGATCTCTTCACTGGTGTAAATGTCCCTGACATATAAGGCTATTCCTCCTCCTTTCCTGTTTTGCCTCTTTCTCTTGAAAAGGTTATACCCTTCTATTCCTATATTCCAGTCATGAGACTTATCCCACCAGGTTTCAGCGATGCCTATTATATCATATTGGCTTTGTTGTACTAGAAGTTCATCTTGCTTATTTCCCATACTCTGTGCGTTAGTGTAGTGCAACCATTTTTTCCTCCCACTGTTGGGTCCTTGCACTGTTTGTCTTGTTTCCTCTACATATCAGTTTGACTATTTTCTCCAGCCCTTTTGCCTTCCAGAATACTGTCTCCCTCCCCCATATAACTCACTTTAAAACCCTCCTGATCAAATTTTTGAGACTATTAGCAAAAATGTTTTTGCCAACAGGTGTGAGATGCAACCCATCCCTTACCAGAAGTCCTTCCTCATGGAACCTCAGTCCATGATCCAAGAATCCAAACCGTTCTTGGTGGCACCATCTACGAAGCTAGTTGTTCACATCCACTATTTTCTTCTCCCTTCCTGGACCATGCCCTTCGACTGGGAGAAGAGATGAGATGACAACCTGTGCATCCATCTCTTTCAACTTCCTACCCAAAGCCTCATAATCCCTTATGATATTCTCAAGGCTGTGCCTTGCAGTAATATTGGTTCCCACATGAACCAAAAGAAAGGAGTAATAGTCAGAAGGCTTAACAAGTCTTGTCAGCCTCTCTGTCACATTATGGATCTTTGCCCCAGGGAGACAGCACACCTCCCAAGACATCTTGTCAGGCCCACAAACCACTGGTTCAGTACCTCTCAGCAAGGAGTCCCCCACCACGACCACACACCTCCTCCGAGGCTTTGTAGCAGCTGCTCCCTTTGGTGTTACTCCCAGGATCTCCCAGTCTGTCCATGCTGCTCTTCCTCATCATATCTGATAATAGACAGAGATTCAAATTGATTCTGTAGCTGAAAACTCCCAGAACGTTCCCTGGTTTCCCTACTTCTGTGTGTGACTTTCCTCCAACCATCTACTTCTGTTGTATGTGAAGTGACCTCCTCCTCCCCAGCAACTTCCTCTGTGTATTTCCCATCCAAGTCCCTTTGGTCCATTCTGTTTAGGAAAACCTCTTGTTGTCTAAGATGCTGAAGTGTAGATACTTGGGCCTCCAGCTGCCAGACTTTCTCTTCTAAGAGGGCTACCAACTTGCACTTGGTGCAGATGAAGTTCCCCTCATCTCTGGGCAAGAATACAAACATCCCACAAGTGTTGCAGGTGACTGCAGCTGGTCCCTCAGTGTCCATACTGAAAAGTCTTAAGGAGACACTGAACAAGATTATGGGCTTCCTTTCTAAACACCAGTGTAAAGAATCCCTGCTGGCTTGGACTTTGTCCCCAAGCTCTGTTAAAGAGTTCAAACAACTGGGACTATAGTTTTGTAGAGAGCTCCTGGCTACTAGCTCCTTCCAGAGGCAAGTCTCTGACTCACTTCCTCTGAGCAAAAGTTCCCACAAGCCCCTTAAGGAAAAAAGGGGAAAGAAAATGTGGAAAATTAAAGGAGAACCCCTCCAATAATGTTCCCAGGTCAGCTTCTCCTCTCTTCTCCAAAACCTCCTTGACTATATAAGAAAAATTAAAAATTTGGCGCACGCCTTTCCTAGCCTTCTGTAGAATTAGGCTTCTGGCTCCTCCCACAGCAGTAGCTCAAAGTTTAAAAGTTTAGATCTCACCCAAGCACAAGGACAAAGAAGACCAGCCTTTCCTCCTTGGAGAAAAGTACAAACTGGAATATGCAAAAAATTCCAAGAAGAAAATAAAGTCTTGCAACCTGATATGAAACAATGGGTGTGTCTGCACTGCACTGTTATACCAGTGTGATACCACTTTAATTGCCATAGCTCCACCCTATGGAATCCTGGGATTTGTAGTTTGGGGGGATACATGGGATTTCCTGCTATAGAGGTCTCAAGTTCATACTTTCCTGAACTCTAGTACTGGAACTCTTGCACAGAGTTCTGAGGTCCTCTTCAAACTACAAATTCCAGAAATCTCTAGGATGGATCCACAGCAGTTAAATTGGTATCACACTGCTATAACTATAGAAACCACCAAGAGTGTGGAGTGAATAAAGGTGGGATTTAATACCAAGACTGAGATTTTCACATCATTACTTTCCCAGCCTTGCGATATGAAGATCCAATCAAAAGGTCTTTTGAGTCAAAAAATGTGCTCTAAGACTGAGTTAAGTCCTTGGACCTTACCACACAGGGCACAGAAGTAGGGTCAGTTCGCATTGGTCGATGTGTATTCACATTATATCGCATCATGCATTCACACCCGCGCTCTC
>NC_056525.1:62773129-62790038 GCF_019175285.1 Sceloporus undulatus | reverse complement strand
TGAATATGCTTTGCCGATTCGTATTTGCGTCATATCGCATTGTTTTTCCACACCTGGGTGGCCTTCCGAATCGAGGTTTTGCGAATCAGCCAATGCGTATTCAGGCAAAGTGAGGCAAGTGCAGATTGGATAACCACACCAGCCCAATACAATGTGTATTGGCCGATTCGCAGTGGCAGCCTTGCGCATGCTCTGTGAGGCTCTGAACGAGGCGCAACATTTTTAACTTCTGGGGTGAAGAATGAGGTCACTGTTTAGTGCGTAATATCGCAATAATTGCTGCCTTTAGCCACTTACAAAAGGGGTATGCACCATCTGTGTGTGTGTGTGTGTGTGTGTGTGTGTGTGTATACACACACACACACATAAATACATACATACTTACTTATATATATACATACATACATATATATATACAGTGGTGCCTCGGGTTACGAAAGTAATTCGTTCCGCGGCCGCTTTCGTAACCCGAAAAGCCTTCGTAAGCCGAATTGCCATAGGCGCTAATGGGGAAAAGCCGCGTTTCGTGCGAAAAAGCCGAAAAAAGCACCAAAAATTTTCTTCGTAACCCGAAAAAACATTCGTAACCCGGAACAATGATTTCCAATGGGATTTTTTCGTATCCCGAAAATTTCGTAACCTGGGTATTTCGTATCCCGAGGTACCACTGTACACATAGTGGTACAGCCAAAAGTGTGATGCCTTTCATTTGTCTGTATGAGTGTGTGTGTGTGTGTGTGTGTATATATATATATATATATACACACACACACACACACATCTATACACATACATACACACATACATATACACATACATATACATATATATATATATATACACACACACACACACACATATATACAAAAACACACTGTGCCAAAAGTGTGATGCCGTATTTATATGTGTACACACACATCTATCTGCTTGAGTGTTTGTATGTGTGTGTGTGTGTGTGTATACACACACACACACACATAGATATACACACATATACACATAGTGGTACTGCCAAAAGTGTGAAACTTTATTTATATTCGTATTCGCGTCATATCGCATTGTTTTTCCACACCTGGGCGGCCTTCCGAATCGAGGTTTTGCGAATCAGCCAATGCGTATTCAGGCAAAGTGAGGCAAGTGCAGATTGGATAACCACACCAGCCCAATACAATGTGTATTGGCCGATTCGCAGTGGCAGCCTTGTGCATGCTCTGTGAGGCTCTGAACGAGGCGCAACATTTTTAACTTCTGGGGTGAAGAATGAGGTCACTGTTTAGCTCTGTGTGTGTGTGTATATATATATATATATATACATATACATATACAGTATACACACACACACACACACACACACACACACACACACTGTGGAGCAGCCGAAAGTGTAATGCTGCATGTATCTGCTTACACACACATCTTTGTGTGTGTGTGTGTGTGTATGTATATGTATGTGTGTATATATGAATATGTATGTATACACACACACACACACACACACACACAGATGTGTGTGTAAGCATATACATGCAGCATTACACTTTCGGCTGCTCCACAGTTTGTGTGTGTGTGTGTGTGTGTATGTATATGTACCGTATATGTAAATGTGTGTATATATGTATATGTATGTATACACACACAAACTGTGGAGCAGCCGAAAGTGTAATGCTGCATGTATATGCTTACACACACATCTGTGTGTGTGTGTGTGTATATACACACATACATACACACATATACATATACATCCCCCCCCCCCCCGACACAAAAGGTTTCTGCTTTGTCTCGGTCAGTGGAAAAATCACTCCCCAGCCCCGGCGGTTGTCCTGAAAGGGGAAAGGGCCAACGGAAGGAGATGGGGGAAATTCTAGCGCAGCATCATGGTAAATTTGTAACCCGGTGGTCTTCAGGAGAACCAGAGGATTGGATGTAGACACCAGCCAAAGCAGCAGAGGTTTCGCACTGGCCATCAATACAGATCCCGTGAATCCACTAATTTTGTGGACTTGCAAAACGGAGGAGCCGGCTGCCTTCAGTTCAGAAGCCAGCCGTGAATACGCATTGGCCAAAGCGTATTCACGTTATATCGCATTGGTCAATATGTATTCTGAGCTCACAGGTGTGAAACACCAATGTGATATAACGCGAATACGCATCGACCAATGTGAACTGACTCAACTTCTGTGCCCTGTGTAGTAAGGTCCCTTAACACTTGCAAAAGTGTGATGAAAGCAACATGCCTATGAGCTACTTTAGCTACTTCAGCTGAGGCTAGAGAGGTCTCATTACAGGAAGTATAAGTGTAGTATTGCTCTGGCCACTCTGGGGAGCAGTTTAAAGAATGTGTATTTGTTGCCCACAAGTAAAATGTTTTTTACCTCCTTGCTGAAAGTCTATGACATACCTGAGCAATTCCAGTCTTAACGTTAAGTTCCAGGAGCCACCACTTTTCACCTTATGCTGTATTCACATTCTCATATTCTCTTCTATGGTTTTATTCTTTTCTCACAGGGGTCGACAGTGAACAGGCCACCCTCCAGGGTCAACACTGGCATGCCAAAACCTCCTGTTTCTGCTGCAGCCTGTGCCAAAAAGCACTGGTAGTAGACCAGCCAGTTATCACTCAGAATGGCCTCCTCTTCTGCTCTGAAGCTTGTAGCTTGGAGAAGGAATCCACTTTGTCGTTCAGTGGCTCAGATTCCTCTGACTCTGCTTTCATCTCTGCACCATCCCCTGACTCCACACCTCTCTCCAGAGTTAGAAACAGTAACACTGGCTGCTCCACTGAAGCTGCAGGAACCAGCTGTGAAACCAGCAAGGAAATTGCAGGTGCAGACGGTAATGTCTTTGGTAATCAGTCCCCAATCTTAGGTTACTGTATTCCCAATGCAGTGTCAGCTTCTATTTTGGGGGGTGGGAGTGGAAAAGAGTGTAAGATAACCTCGTCAGTTTCCCTGCTCGGAGCAAGCCCACCTCTTTGCTACCACACTTTCCCTTGATATTCTTCCTGTGGACCAATCCTTGCCACTAAAAAGATGGCCAGGCAAGCAGAGACAGTGGCTCCTTATTTGTTCATTAGGCTTTTCCTCCAGTCATTTCAAGGCAGAGTCCATGACTTACTCTACTTTCACAACTACCTTTAAGACTGGTCAGGCTGAGAAGGAATGTCTAGCCCAAGGCCATCCAGTGAGTTTCATAGCTCAGTGTAGATTTGGAGCTGGCTCTCTCAAATCCCTATCCAACAGTCCAACTACTAGATCTCACTGGCAGACTGATGGAGCCAGATGAACAAGCAGTAATAGCAAGGAGAAGCAATGATGCCACAGGAATTAGCTTGGGAAGAGGGCTACCAAGTGATCCTTCTGGGAGTTTACTATGGGGCTTTTGCAAATGGTTAATGATGCCAACACTTGATGCTAGCTCTGCCCTAATGGCAGAAACCTTTAGGCTTCTGAGTGTCAGGTGTGGATCAGCAGGAAGAGAACTGTACATCCTATCACAGCAGGAGAAACTAGAGAAAGAAGTGACTGCCACATTGTTTGACATGGGTAATGAGATGTGTACATAACACTAGTTTTCATAAGGGAATAATTAAAATGAAACATTTCATGTTTGAAATACCTCAAGAGAAAACACAAAAGTTGTTTGAAAACTCACTTATGAAATAAGATGGTATAATAAATGGTATGGACCACAAAACAAATGGAGAGCAGTGAGATGTAGTGGTTTGAGCTCTGGACTATGACTGGAGACAAGGGGCTGAATCTCCACTCAGCCATGGAAACCCGCTGAGTGACCTTGGGCAAGTCACTCTCTCAGGCTCAGTGGATGGCAATGGCAAAATTCCTCTGAACAACTTTTGCCAGGAAAACACTATGAAAGTTTTGCCTTAGGGTTGCCATGAGTTGGAAACAACTAAAAGGCACACAACAAACACAAAGATCTTGCAAACTTGATCTGGATGCAGTTGACTGACTGTAGAAACACCTGACTCATGCAGTGTAGTTGATAATTAGCAAAAAATGCCACTGCAAGAATACCTTCTAGATTTCATTCAGCAAAGGTAATCACTTTGCTCTTATATGATCTTTCTTTTACTTATTTTTCTAGCAATGGAAAGTCTTTACCCAAGTGGGAATTCTTCAATAGGTCCTGAATGTGGCAGCCAGGAAGAAGCAGATATTGTTTTCAGGAGCAGAATGCTTTCCCCACAACATGATGAATGTGAGTCATTGATTGGTTCTCTACAAAAAGCAGTGCAGATCTCCACATCTTCTCTAGAAGCAGCTTGGAGCTCAACAAGTCAGAGGGAGGACCACAGCTTGGGAACCACTCTCCTGCAAGCATCTCAGCAACAAGTTGGAGACCATCACTTCAGAAGTGGCCTTTCTGTAGCACCCCATGCAGCAGTGTTAAACATGGACGTCCCAGAGACCTCACTAAAAGACAGTACTGCTGAGCAGGAAGCAGTAGTAGAACAAGGCGACGCTTGGTGCCCAAATTGGTCATCCTCTTCTGATTCTGAGTCTGAGCCAGAAGGCTTCTTCTTTGGGAAGCCAATTCCAAAGCCTAGGGCCAGGCACATTTCTCTGCCCGGTATGGAGCAGGAAACACTTGGCAAAGGAACACGGTGGGCAACCAGAGCAAGGACAAACAGCAAACACTGTAGTATAGCCTAACAGGGTAGTGCTCAGACATCTGAAGAGTAGGTCAGAAGATAGAGAGCAGTGTAGTGCCATGAGCAGACACTTTATGTAGCAAAACAGGGTGGAGAGAAGAGGAGGAATTAGAAGACCATCACCCTATGGGTGCAGAGCAAAATGCCCAGTAAGTGTAGGCTAACTCAGGAACACGTGGGTACAGGTGACCTGAGATGCAGGATTGCTATGGATGCAGAGCAGAGGTAGGAATCTTGTAGCTGTCCAGATGTTGCTGAACTACAGTTTCAATCATTTCTTACCATTAGAAATGTCAATGCTGCTGGGAGTTGCAGTAAAAAACTCTAGAAAGATATACCTGCCTTGACACGGAGTATGTGTTTCCCTAAGTTGCTTAAACTTTGTATTTCAGAGGCTTGGAGAACAGGTGTGCCCATTCTCCATGGCCTGCGATTTAAAAGAAGGGCAAAGCTTTTAGACAAGGATTCAAACTTTCTGCAGTGCCCTTATCAGGAATAGTATTTCTTTTTCAAAAGGGTGAAACAGGTTGGGGACAAAAAGGGTGACATGGAGAAAGAGTAGTGCATGTGTCCACCCTCATCTTGCTCTGGAGCCAATTTTTCTATGACATGTGGAAAGCAGAGTCACAAGCAGTAGCTTTTAAAATGTTTTGGAATTCTCCTTAGATTTCTGCAGAGTCAGGGCTTTCAGGTGGCCTTTCACTTAGTACTTTTCCCCGTAATTAGTTGTTTTCTGCTGCTCCCTGCTGGCAGCTCTGGGAATATTTTAGTGGTCAGGTAACCCTGAAATCTATCTGGAGATACTGAAGACATTGAGTTATGACAATGCCATGCATAATACTTAATACCTTGTGTCTAGGAGATGTTACTTTTTGGGACTTTACCTCCAAGAACCTCCCTCCCCAGTCAGCAGGGCCATGTTGGTTGGTGGATTCTGGGAAGCATAGTTCCAAAGTACCATTTATCCTGTGCTCTGGTCTGGATATTATTTATACAGCTGGAAGACTGCATCAGTAAACATAAATCTGGCTTGTAGTTCTGTCCCCTGGTTCTACTCCTCCACAGCAATTTCTGTGTCATTTGGCAAGCAAGAGGAAACAGCAGAGAGGTATCCAGTTATTTTTCTGCAGCTAGACATGCTACATACAATAGCCATCCTCAAGGGACCTCAGGAAATCCCTGCAATTGACATCCTTGCAGCACATCCAATGACAGGAAAATAGTTGGAAATGCCTATGTTGCTTAAAAAGGGAGGTTGGGTGGAATTTTGGTTTTTGTACAGTTGGTAAAGAATTATGACTGTAACAGCTCCCCAAACAGGTTACAATAATGTAAATTGGATGTACACTATTGTGACTCACTAACAAGATGCCAACCCAGGTGTACCTGTGAAAGAAATACATTTTAAAATTGCTTGCATGCCAAGAAATTAGGATATTGGAGGGAGGTTAACCTGGCTGATTTTGAGAGAATAGCGGGAATAGATTAAGTAACAGAGGCGGGATACAGACGGGTAGGGGAAGACGTCTTGGAGGTGTATTCTGCTGAATACGGAGCCTCCAGACCGCCCACCCCGGGGGCGTGGCTCAAGTGTATGGGGCTTCCACATGGGGGGCAGTGAAGACGCCTCACCTGGGGCCGTTTCTGACCCGCAGTTTCCATACCGCCGCCTCGGAGGACTCTGCAAAGAGAGAGGCAGCTTCCTCACAGGCGGCCAAAAACGGGTTTTTTTTTCTTTTGCCGGCTGGCGGATGTGCAGCTGCGCAGCTGCGGCACTCAGCACCGGCGGCAGAAAGCATATGTGCACATTTAAAGCACCCAAGCCCCTTTAAACTTTTTCCCCCGCCCTGGCCAAGAACAAAGGTGGCCTCCTGCCAGCTGGTGATCAGCTGGTGTTGGCATCCTTGTCCGCTTGCACGTTGCCAGTGTCACCAGCATCATGGATGCCTGCTCTCCTTTGGTCCCCGCGCTCTTGCTGAATCTGCAATGCACAGCCACAGCTGTCGCCGCTGCCACCGCTGTCCCCCTGCCATCCCCCATCACCTCCCTTGTACATATGTAAATATTTAAAGTTTTAGCGTTTTTTTATTGTTAGGTGAAAATGGCGCAGGAATGTGTGTAGGGGTGCACTTTAAATTCCAAACTTTCCATGATTCTAGCAGCGCATGCGTACGTGCGGCTCTAGGGTTAGGGTTACGAGTCTTAAAATGCGCTGCAGCTGTGCTGCAGCTTCCACACCTGCATGGCAGCTGACGCTGCAATTAAAACCTGACTGCAAACTGCGCATGTTCCAGGACCCCGACTCATTATGCGACGCAGCAGACACGGAGCTTTTAAATGGGCAACTTAAATTAGCGGTGTAGCAATTCCTGGCCTACCGGTGCAGCAGCGTACAGCGGAGATGCGCAGCTGCGCACTATATAGAAAAGAAGCGGGGAAAAGCAGCTTTTTAATGCCACTTCTTCCCGCTTGGGGCGTGCGGGCGGCGTGTTCATGGCGGCATTCAGGTATGGGCCGTCTGAAGGCTATACCTTCATGACGTCATGAACACACCCCTTTTTGCCCATCTGTATCCCGCCATAGTTAATATATCTGCTCTGCTCAGCCTCTTGTTAAAAAATTTCCTTCGTGTGGTAAAAGCCCACACATCAGGCATTAATCTGACAAACATATTAAGAGTTACAAGCCCCTATGGCATTATTGCACCAAGGGAGGGCTAGCAGGTACTTTTATGCTGTTGGTTCACAGCATCACCCTGCTGAAAAAGTAATGTTATTTCTGGTTCCATTTTTTGCTGTTTATGGGGGGAAGTTTAAAGAAGGCGAGGAAGTAAACTGGCTACATTTTGCAGCAATTTGAGCTGCCCTTTCATGTTTTTGAGGCCAAAAACTGGTCCAAGGAAAAAATAAAGGGGAGAGGTGGCTGCATGCAGCTTCTGCATGTAGCCCACACTTTTTCTGTGCCTGTAGAATTTAGTTGTTGCAGAAACAATAAGATACCAAGACAGGTTAAGTCTTCCTTATCTGGAATTCCAAAATCCAAAACAGTCCATAGAGGTGGCTGAGATAGTGACACATTCTGCTTTCTGTTGGTTCAGTGTACACAGACTTTGTTTTATGCACAGAATTATTAGCAATATTATGTATAAATTTACCTTCAGACTATGTGTAAAAGGTATATATGAAACATAAATGGATTTCATTTTTATGCCTATCCAAGATGCAAATATTCCAAAACACTTCTGGTCCCAAGCATTTCAGATAAGATAGACTCAACTTATAAATGCTCTATGCAGAGGACCTTGTTCAAGTGAAAGAAAAATGCATAAGTTAGGAGTCCATGTTCTGTCACCTTCTGTCCACCCCACTTGCAAACCATGTATCCAGGTGTACGTTTTTATACAGTGCCCCAGTTGCCTATCAACACAGTTAATGAAAGAGTGCATTCTGGCATAATACATACACATTATTTCTGTGTATAAGAACACTACAGGAATTTATTAATTCTGATGAATGAAAGTGTGCAATGAAAAATCAATGAAATAATGATTTTTTTTGCAGGAAAAGCAGACTAGTAAGCATATTGCCCAGTGTTTATGCAGTGAATGCAAAATGTTTGATAGGAGAAACTGATGCATATAGATGCACTACATATAGAGGTAACATAAAATTGAGGATAAGCCCTCAGAGCCCTGCAAGCAAGACACTCACTTATACAACATTCTGCACCTCAAGTACTGAAAAAATAATGTGGAGTAAGCATTGCAGTGCACAGCAAGGCTGAACAAATTGTGCCCTGTAGTTTGACTATGGCACACATCAGTCCTTGTCAGGTTTGCCAGTGATCAGGAAATCTACAAGTCATAGCTCCAAAAGCTTTGATACAACCTGGATGCAAGGAAAGTAAAACAAAGCTATTATTCATATTATATCCTTCCACGTTCTGGACAAATTGACAAAAGCTCTTAGGAACTTTGCTTGCTACTGCTTCAACCTCCCAATTAATGTGTATACAAAAGGTGCTAAGAGTATATAGATTAACCCTGCCTTTCACTGCTTCATTTAAATGTGTGACTTGGCAACCTTAAAACAGGATGCTAAAAGAACTTAAAACAATTTTATCTAGAGTTGACTGCAGAGAAGGCATACTAACAATAAAGGCAGCTCTAAGATTGTGTTGTTTCCAACCATCATTTTATTATTTGTATTAAAAAAACCCTTTTTAACAATTCAAAAAACAAACATGAAGATTTTACAAGGAATTGGGGTGGGGGGATCCTCCTCCATTCTCTCCCTGCCTGTGGTAGGAGTGTATGAATTCAAGAGAGCTGAAAATACAGAATCAGATGTGATGCTCTGATGATCAAAAGGGAAAAAATTGTCCAACAATTAATTGTAACAAACCAGTGTATCTAGTGTACTGCCATCTCCCAATTCCTCATTGACTTGAGTTCCCAACCCTTTCAGAAACTTCTCTGCCAACACTGCTCAGAATAGTCCTGTTATCAAGAGAGCTTTCCTACTCCAAGACCCTTTGTTCATAAACAGAGCAATAACACCTGCAGGTCTTTCAGCTATTGCCTCCGTTTCCCATAGCTGTTGCACCTTAAACTCATATTCCTTGGGTGGGGGTTTCATCCCTAGTGCCAAAGGACGCTATTTTTTCCCAGTCTCACCCAACAGGGAAAAAACCCTCACAGCTTCCAAGCTCCCTCATTCTGTTGTGAAACAGGATTTAGTTGCATTAGGTAGATTGTTCCTATTAAGTCTCCTTTCAGCTGGCTTCAGCTAAGCTGTCAATGTAGTTCTTCAGCATGTGTTCATAGTAGTCCCCAATCCTCCTCAGGTTGGCCCGCAGTGCTGATTCTATAGCTGCCTCCACGCTTGGTTCCTTTTCTACCAACATGACAGCCACTCCTGCAAAGTTGAGGAGTACCCGCAGATAAGCCTGTTGGAAATGAAAAATGGTTTTGTCATGCAAGTGAGGCATTGTATGAACAACAGGAGGGACATATGCAGGTCTATATACCAGACATCAACCATGAGAATGATGAGAATAGAAAAAATACAGTCAATTGTTTAGAAAATGGGTGAGTCATGCCAACATCACAAAAGACAACATTCATTTCAAGGAACTAACCTAAGGCTGAAAAGGTGGTATATTTCCACTGCATTTGCATTACATGGGGTCTCAACAATCTAAGTCACATCCATGAACAGAGCAGTTAAAAAGTGGTAAATGATAGATTTGTCCCATCACGTCACATTCTTTTTATAGGTGAAATGGGGATTCCATCTGAGTGATGCCCACTAGAAGGTGTTTAGGTGCAAAAATCTCTTTCTTTTTTGGTGGAGGTGTTGGGGGTGCAACTCTGCAAAGTCTCCTGAACAACCAATCTTGCCCCTTCTACAGTCGCCCACTCTGCCTTAATCCACTGGTGGGCAAAGTTTATAAGGGAACATAAAGGGCCAAACTGTACAGTACATGAAAGAGCTATTTTAGATCTGACATATTTTCCTTCTTAAAAGCAGTACACATGCTACTGGGGAACCTCATGTTTTTCTTACTTTCTCAATCTCTTCTGTCCTTGCCAGCACGGCTGCAGAACGGTCCTTCAGAGTCCATGATGTGGTTTTCTCCTCTATGTTGGGTAGGCAAGGGGAGCCTGTCTCCTCACTCTTGGCTGCCATCTGCATCTACAGAGATTTCCAATGGGGTGTGGAATTAACAAGATCAAGAGCAGGAGAGAAAATCACAAGGCCCTCCAGATGCTGCTGCACTGCAAATCTCTGAAGGTCCTAGATAGTGTAACTAGTGAGGAATGGTAGTAGGTACAGTCTCAAAACATCTGGAGGGCACACATGATTCCCACCTCTGGCCTAGAAGAGAAAGGTTAGGTTCTATTTTTGTGAAACAAGCCAAGAAATTCAACCAGAAAAGGAGCCAGTCTAAAGTAAACTGGATTGAAATGTTGTATTGAGACCACAGCCTACAAATGGTGAAAATATATAAACACAGCAATATAATGCACTAATACAATATAATCAGTATATGATTGGAATATAAAAGGGCAGTGGAGTAGTAAAATGCATAAATTATTATCTCAGAAAATCATTAAACCACAAGATAATATAAAATTCTAACAAGTACTGATCTGAGTAAGAACTGCAAAAGACAGGAGAAGGAGAAAAATAATGCATAATTCATTGGGGAATTAGCTGATAGATAAAAGTTGGGAAACCTCTCTCTCGTAACCTTTTTTAAAAGTTGGGAGACATTTAACAGTCCAAAAAACAAGTAATACTAATCCTAGATGCTCAGGAGGAAGTATAAATGCCACAAGGAGGACATGTGGAATTTCTTCCATCTGAGAAATAGGAATACTTGTAAAATAAAATGTGAAAGTGAGACAAAGGTGCCTTCATGAAAAAGAACAATAGAAATAAATCTGAAACATGCTTGTGGAAAGAAATTCCTAAAAGATTCAGAAAAGGAGATGGTAAAGATATTGTCAAAGTTTCTGTCAAACTAACCAAACGTAGAATCTACAGGAAAATGGGAAGGGTGTGTGTGAAGAGAAGCCTACAAAGTTGTGTCATCCACAATCTGGCAGAGGTGAGGTGGTGAGTCGTGAAAGTAAGGCATCAGAGAAGATATATGTACATCTGACTGTTCCTGGCATCTTGGCTTACTCTGTATTCTAAATACTCTCTATCATACTGGGTATCTCAGTCCCAACTGATTAATGGCCATGCCAGAATAGTTAGTAACATCAAACCTTCACTACCAGAGATTAATTTGTCATCATAATCAATTATAAGTTCCATGTGACAGTGGAAGGTTCTGTAGTCATAAAAATTACATAGGTGCCATTTGCTGAGAGGAGGATCCAGCATTATTTCTTATTTGGCACTAAAATAATGACCATGACGGATTTACATAAATGCAGTGTGGACAATGTAGAAACTGAAATAGTTAAAGATTTCACATACCTTAGAACAATCTCTGATCAGAATGGAAACTGAAGACAAGAAATCAGAAAAAGACTAGGAGTGGGAAGGGCAGCTATGAAAGAACTAGACAAGATCCTGAAATGCAAAAATATACAACTGAACCCTAAAGTTAGCCCATCTTATTTCCCATTGGTATGTATGGGTGTGACAGCTGGATGGTGAAGTAAGCTGATAGAAAAAACATCAATGCATTCAAAATGTAGTGCTGGGGAAAGAGATCTGTAGATACAACGGATAGCTAAAAAGACAAACAAATGATTCCTACAACAAATCATGCCTGAACTCTCCCTAGGAGTCAAGATGACTAAATTGTTGTTGTCATACTTTGCTACATGAGAAGGCATGACTCACTGGAAAATACAGTAATGCCTGGAAATGTAGAAAGCAGTAGGAAATTACCAAAATTAATATTATAATATACCATTAGAGCTCAACACTAACAATGGCAGCTGAACCTCTTTCGCAGTCTACTGCTGCCACCTTTACAAATGTACAGTTCATCTTCTGGGCTGATCCTACAAAGGTGGCAAGCTTGACTGTTAACGAAGTATGATCTGCCAATAGGTCACAATACTATCAGTCAGTTCCCAACAGAGTCTCGGTTTCAAAGACTCTCCCAAGAAATGAGCCCTGTGATTATTGCATAAGAGACAGTGTAGCAAATAATGAACTACATTCACCAGCTCCTCAGAGCCACAAAGGTGAAGCTAAAAGGCCTATCTATTCCAGCAACCTGTTTCTCAAAGTGTTTAGCCAGATATGTATGGAATATATATACATTCCCCCTCCCCAACATTTCTCCCTCTATGCATATGTGGGTACACACACGCACGCGCGCACACACATGAAGTCTCATCTAAACACATGGCTGACTTAAGTGAAGCCTCTAGAAATCCACACATAGCATCAACTACCTTGACAGACTCTTTTCCTTCCTCTGAAGATGTTCTCTTCTTTGCAGTTTCCTCAGGCTGCTTTACTTTTTTTACTTTTTTCTTCTTTGTCCTCTACGAATGGATTTTCATTTTACAGGGAGAAGGAATTGGGTGGGGTGTGGGGGGAAAAGGACAGGAAACAGAGTTAGGATCCAGAAAGGATGTTCTGAAATAACCGATCACCAGTCATCTACAGAAAGTGGCACTGAATTTGCATGTTCCAAGGCCTATCTCATTAACAAAGGCAAGAAGAGCAGGAATCACAAGTGATTACCACCATCCTTTGGAACCTATCCAGCTGATATATGAGCAGCTTAAACTAAGCAGGCAAGGTTTAACCATCTTTTCTTACCATAGCGTTACTTGCTGGAGGACAGGGTTTACCAGTTGTGCTTCTTTCTGAAAAAAGAACAACACAAATTAGACCAAAAGGCCAAAACTCCTTTCTGGTTTGTGGATGCTTAGCTTTCTAATCTCAGATACAAAAATACAAATGGAGATTTTATCTCATGTTTCATATACTGCAATATTGGATAAGATTAGACAGGTGACACATCCTGCCATGAAGACCTCCCAGGTTTTCTGCGCACAGTTTCTTACTCATTATTGAATTTATGACTATGAATTCTCTTTTCACTGAAGGAAGTATATTTTTATGCAGCGCACAATTAAACTACTGAAGTTTCTTCCACAAGTTTGGAAGTTGGACAGATTTAAAAGGAGATTAGATGAATTCATGGAGGCTAAGGCTATGAATGGGTACTAGCAATGAAGCCTGTTTACTACATACAAAGGCAGTATGCCTCTGTATAGCAGGTGCTGAAGAACACAGATGGGTAAGTGCTACTGCAGTCATGTCCTGACAAAATCAGTTAGTTGGCAGCTGAAGGAATGTTCTTACAGAATTCAGAATTAGAATTACAGTAGGCCTTCCGTATCCAGAGATTCAACCATCCATGGTTTGAAAACATTAAAATATATAAATAAATTCTTAAAGCAAACCTTGATTTTGCCATTGTATATAAGAGACACCATTTTACTACATCATTGTATTTAATAGGACTTGAGCATCCATGGATTTTGGGAGGAATCTATTGCAGCTTTTAAAAACCAGACTAACTGCTACCTCCCAGAGGGCCTTCTCTGCAATTGCTCCCAAACTATGGAACGGTCTGCCAGATGAGATCCGTCAAATTGCCAGCTCAGCTTTAAAAAAGCTGTCAAGACGGATCTCTTCTGGCAGGCCTTTCCTGAATAAAAGTGCCCGGCCACAGAATGACTGCCCCTCACATCATGTATCAGCCCACCGCTCTGTCCTCGCTGTATTTTTATTGTGTTTTTAATAGATGTTTTAAATTGTAACTTGTTTAATCCTGTTTTAAGGGGGGGGGGAATTTGGGATATAAATTTGTAAATGTGGATTTTAACGTGTTGTAAGCCGCTTTGATTGTCTTCTCATAGAAAAGCGGGATATAAATAAAAGTTTTATTTTATTATTTATTATTTATCCATAGGGGATTCTGGAACCAATCCTCAACAGATGCCAAGGGCCCACTCTATGGTCTTACAAAATTCAGTGCATTTCAGCAAATAATCCTGCTGGTAAACACTCTGGAGAGAGTCTAGTGCAGGAATGGACAATCTCTGGGTATTGAGGTGCTAATGGGTATCCGGGTGCCAATTTCCCAATCCCCAGGACCCATCAGGAGCTGCAGTGAGACCAAAAAAAAACAACAAAAGCCCCAGAAAGAATGAAACTGGAAGTGGGTGGAAGTCAATTCTAGTGTGTCACAAAAAAGGGGCAGCACTATAAGGATTTGGGGGCTGCAACCTGTTTAAAAGGTGAATCACTACTGCTGGATGTTATTCAATTTTTTAGCTGACCATTTTCCCCATCTGGTTCTCATGAAGGTGCACAGTTCTGAAAATATGGCCTCAAGGCTCATGGGACATGTAATTCCCACCCTTGTCTAAGAGATGTCTGGCAGAAAACATCATATGGAAAAGATTTTTTTTATCTTAATGTAGATAAATCTAAAGACATAAAACTCAGTCTTTTTAATATTCTATTTCAAAACTGTTTCAGATGCACAATATAAAGCCTAATAAAAACAAACCTTTGGGAGAACAGCTGCATTTTATTTTACAGGGCAAGTAATGGGGAGACAACTCTTCTTCCCAAAAATTATCTTGGGGCAGACTACAGCTATGTTTACAGTTGCAATAAGGGTAATAATGTCTTCCAAAGTCAATTCTCCTCCTGTGGAAAGAAGTACAAGGATTACTGGTGAGGAGTGGCAATCATATGTTTCTAGATGCAACACCTAGAACCTTACTGTTCAAAACTCTTATAGCTTCCCTTCAATCGCCTTCTCCTAGGAATTCATAAACTTACAAAGTTTAGAGTGAACCACTAAGACCAACTAGCATGTGGTTGGGCAGAACCAAGGCTTATGGATCTATTTTGCTTTTTTTTTTTTTTAACTAAAACCCACAAATAAGAATTCAGTAATTAGAACAAATTGAGGAATTTGTTCTAAGCACCAAAATGGAAAGGAAGCTCAGTGTCTTTCCATGTGAAAATCCCTTTCACATTATCCCAGTCTTCTTTATTTCAGGAGTATAATTTAGGATCATGGACGGAGTTTGTTTTATTTCAGTTGCTGATAAGTAAGAGAGAGCATATTTTCTCCAGACCAACTGGAAATCACCAATCATCTCCCAGCAATTCTACATCTACCTCCTGCCCACCAATGTTTGGGCACAATTTTTACAAAACCCTTATAAAATACAGTTCACAAAATTCATAGGAAGGGAAGACAAAAAACTAATCTAAAGTTAGTGTCAGTGTGTGGTACAGATTTAGAGACCATCTTGACATCTATTCAGTTTACTGTTAACTGCCCTTGAGTTGACCTTGACTCATGGCAACCCTGTGGATGAGACATCTCCAAGGGCCTCTGTCTTCCACTGCTCTGCTTAGGTCCTACAGACTCCTGGCGTGCAGTCTTCCTTTCTTTCTACTACCCTCTACCTTTCCCTGCATTATTGTCTTTTCCAATGAGTTGTGCCTTCAGTAGCTGTTTCAAGTCCATGATTTTTCCACTAGTAATACTGTGTCATCTATTATTATTTAAGCTTTATTTATAGAGCACTGTAAATTTACACAGCGCTGTACATACAATCAGTTAAAATAAAATAAACCTGCCTAAGGCGTACATTCTACTAAAATAATTTAACATAATACATATTAATACATATTAACATTAAATAATAAAAAATAGCAAACAACAAATAAAAAAAATCTTAGACTGTTGATGTTCCTTCCTCCGATATTCACTCCTCCTCCTTTTAAAGTCTGAGCCTGCTCTTTGTGTGATGTTTTCTGCATACAAGTTGAACATGCAGGGTGATAAAATGCAGACTTGTCTGGCTGCCTTGCCAAATGGGAACTGTTTCCCTATATTTTATTCTAACAATGGCCTCTTGTCCTGAGTATACATTTCTCATCAAAACTATCAAATGTAGTGGGATTCCTATGTCTTTGAGAGCTTTCCATAGATTTTCATGATTGATGCAGTCAAAGGCTATGCTATAGTCTATTCAGACTAGTTTATGCAGTTTTGCTGTTGTTGTGCGCCTTTGTTTTTGACTTATGGCAACCCTAAGGTGAATCTATCATAGGGTTTTCTTGGAAAGATTTGGTCAGTGTACAGCATCCTAAATCAATCCATCAACTATTCTATTTTCTTCTATACAACTTAGAACATTCCCAGCAACTGCCATCCCAACTCAATCTGCCTAGATCCCCCATTTTCCACAGAGTGAATTTTAGTTCTTTTGTCCAAATATTAACCAGAAGGCATTTTCCCCTAGTTATTTCTGGCTCTTTTTGCTGCTCTGTGTCTTATCATTTTATTTAACTCTGTGTCTTATCATTTGATTTAACCCAGACATTAACAAATTCCTAAACACAACAGGCAGCTATCAAGGGGAAGTGAACAAATCACAGGAATTATGACTGTCTCACCTCTGAGGGAAACCTGAACTTCGCTCTCGTTCATGAAATGGCCACTTGCGCTTATAATAGAGCTTTGAACTCTGTTCTTGCCTGTGAGAGGACTTCAATCTCTGTTTTTTCCTGTGAGGAGATCTCAAACTCTGTTCTTGCCTATGCAAACTCTCTTCTTGTCTGTGAGGGGAGCTTGATTCCTGTTCTTGCTGCTGGGGGGATCCTGATCTCTTTTTTTGCCTGTGAGGGGATCTCGATTTCTGTTCTCGACTAT
>NC_056525.1:62611436-62773119 GCF_019175285.1 Sceloporus undulatus | reverse complement strand
GAGGGGATCTCGATTTCTGTTCTCGACTGGGAGGGGATCTCGATTTCTGTTCTCGACTGGGAGGGGATCTCGATTTCTGTTCTCGACTATGAGGGGATCTTGATTTCTGTTCTCGACTGGGAGGGGATCTTGATTTCTGTTTTCGACTGGGAGGGGATCTCGATTTCTGTTTTCGACTGGGAGGGGATCTCGATTTCTGTTTTCGACTGGGAGGGGATCTCGATTTCTGTTTTCGACTGTGAGGAGATCTCGATTTCTGTTTTCGACTGTGAGGGGATCTCGATTTTCGTTCTTGACTGTGAGGGGATCTTGATCTCTGAATGAACAGCTCCCTTGGGGCACAGTTTTGGCTAGAATCCTTTGAAGTACTGCTGTGATAACTCTTTGTTGAACAAGAATGACAGTATTGTAGTCTTTCGATATGACATTTTTGGTCACAAGAGACATGTCCCTGAGGCAGGGATTGAGAAGGCACCTGTAAAGATAACAGGGTTATTAAACAAGACACAAGAGTGATTAACAGAATTCACACCTCTCTCTCTCTCTCTCTCTGGAGTACCCAATAAGAACTTCAGTGCCATGGGAGCAAAGCTAAATCCTTTTTGATTTGAATTAGGACTTTGGCTCAATGGCTTACTGCTACTGGGATGTTGAATTATCTCTTGTTTTGTTATTTTGCTCTTGTCTCAGGTTCACCTCTCTCACACTTTACCTACAGAACCCAATACAGGTACACCTCAGTTACAAAGTAGATGTGCTTCTGGGCATTACTTCTTTAACAGAAAATTTGGTGCCAGAGGTGGAAATAATGGGGGGGGGAGGGGAAACGGGGACAGTTCAACATGTTCAAGAGGTTTCAGCAATCGTTTTAGGCAAATCCAACAATTTAAAACTAAATTAACAATTATTCAAAATTAACAATATACACGTGTGAACTGAAACAATTCTGGGGCTGTACACACAGCCCCAAAGGGGCGGCCTCCAGTGCCCCTTTGATAGCCAGATTGAGGCCACAGCAAGCGCATGCCGTGGCCCTGATCTGGCCTTTCCAGGGTGTGAAAAGGAGCTGCAAAAAGTGGCTCCTTTTTGTGCCCTAGAAAGGGTGCAATAGCCACGGTGGCACAGCTTTATGGCACTCTTTCGGCGTTGCGTCTGGATGACCAGAAGCGCCGTGACACTGTGGGCCGTGTGGTGTGACAACCCGGCCCTGGTGTTGTGCACAGGGCCTAAGTTAGATAAACCTTGCACAAATAGACCACTTGAAAATGTCTTCCAAAGTGCATCCACTGATTTTTTCTTTCTTTCACCAATCTCTGCTTTTCTCTCAATTTTCCTTTTGGGGACTAAACATAGGCGCGTTACACACTACCGTAAGGGACGTCCTTAAAATGTCTCATTTTGAAAAAGGGGTGTCTCTTACAGACCCCCCTTACCCTATCACGGACAGAGTCCGTGACAAATGGCAGCGGCCATTCCACATGGCCGCCGCCATATTGGTGTAGCGGACGCTGTGCGTCCGCACGTCGCACCCCGGAAGTGACGCCGTGAGTGTGCGACTAGTGCCTCACGACTTTTCCGGGGCCCAGGAAGGAGCGCGATTTCCTCGCTCCTTCCTCAGAGTATCCGGGACCCGTGCAGTTTGGCCGCTGTGGTTCCCGGATGCTGCAAGCGGCGGCAGCAGGAGACCGCCGCAATCCGGCGGTATGTAACCTGCCATAAAGATTTTTTTTTTTAAACATACTGTGGGGAGCTATTGATACAGGCCTATCAGCTTTCCACTTTTCTCTGTTTTGCTTTTCATACACACTCAGAGAGGTATTCTTTAGCCAGCTGCTGTTTACTCTGCCTGATATAGGCAGGCTCACAAGTACAGGAGGATCCAATATAGTAGAATCTCCTTTTCCCCAGCTCAAGATTTATGGCATTGTTTATTGCAGACACACCACTGTAACCTGATACTGAAGGTCTGTGGCTCTCCAGCCTTCCTTCTCCATCTTCCCAGTAGTGATGCTGCTAAATTACTTCCAGTTAGAAAGGGGATGAGGAAGAAAAGGGGGAATGGGGCAGGCATAAAAAGTATTTGTAAAAAGGAGCTTCTTTGTCTGAGGCTTTGTTAACTCAGGTGTGCCCATAATAAATGCTTCTGGAATATACAACATTACTCCAGAATCTGTCTTGATAGTATTTAAAATTATGAGGTTACAGAGGGGGGGGGGAGTATGAAAAACACTGTGGAAGGCAAACAATTTATTATTTTTATAACCATCCTGTAGGGAAAACTATGCTCCTTTAACATTCCTCTTTATTTAATGAAGCAGCCTCTTCTGTTTACAGCAGTTTCCTTTTACTTTATTTATTCAATCCTCCCATCTAATTTTCCTTTAGCCTCTTCAAATAAATCACTTTCATGAAATCCAAAACTTACTGAACCTCTGTCACATTCAGAGACTTTCTCACTCTTGTGAACTTCATTCACACTCCAGGGTGGCTCCTGACAATCCTCAGGTGCCCATCCTCTCACAGGTTCATCAAGCAAGGAGTTGATTTCCCAAGGAAAAGGCTAGAGAAGTGAATGATAACAGGCATCAACAAAACAAACACCTACAGGTAACCAACACTCTTAGTTAGAAAAGAATAGCATTCCACTTGAAAGCTTTGTAAGTTTCCCATTCATTAAATGGAAACTGCTCTGCCATTTCCTGGAAGCACCTTTGCAAGACAACAAGTGATTTCTGGTCTCATCAAGATGCTTCTGAATTGCTGCCACTCTTCAAGGAGGCATTTGCAGTAGACCCAGGAGAGATAAAAGTAACTACAGATGCTCCTACTGTTGTGGGAAAATGCTACAGGTAAAATACACAGGACACCATTGTGAAAAATATAAGCAGGCTAAACAGGACAAACCATATCCACGAGGCTATGGGTTGTATAAAGTTTAATACTGTACTATCCTGGACTGGATAGGTTTAGTCTATCTAGCCTTGCAGCTTGTTTTGCAAGATAGGCATTAGAATAACTTTTGCAAAATGGTAAAATCCTGTAACTATGAGACTGTCTACATGGCACATAGTTTTCTACTTGCATCCTACCTTACATCAATCAACACATGCTATCCTAAAGTTGTATTCATTTTCATAAATCCATCTTGGTATTCGTGGTCTAGTTTACAAATGAAATGAAACTTAAATCAGGAACTAAGCCACTTGTGATTTCCATACATGCAAGTAGGTTCAAGATTCAAAAAGTACACCCACCTAGGTTGTCAAACAAGAGAGACACAAAGGTTTCAGCATACTTACCAGTTTGGTTTTTGTTTCTCTCACCAGAACAGGCACACAACAAATATCACTGAGGGTATGTGGCAGGCTGCAAGCATCAACTGTAACAGCAGTGTCCTTTCGTTCATGGCTTACACAGCTGTCTGTGCTTGAAGTCTGCATTAATTTGAAACAAAAACAAAGATACAGTATTCAGTGGGCCATGGAGTAGTTTTCTACACTGGCACTGCTATGGGTTACAACAGAAGCAAAATAATATGCCCTTTTTCAAAAAATCAAAACCATAAATGACCGAAAATCAACTTCTATTTTCAAGATATGTGTATAAAACTGCTTCTGCTGGAAATCTCTAGGACCAGCAATTTTCCTTTTAAAAAATGGGGAGGGGTGGGAGGGGAGGCTGTCTTTTTGGTAATTTGAGTCCCCATGAATGCTCAAAGACATTTTATATCTCGCAGTGCTACAAATGTATGTAAAGGATTCTCTCATGTGTGTCTGCAAAATATGGTAACTCCTTGTGGTAGTGCAGAGATCTTAAAAAACACTAGCTTCAGCCTTTGGAAGCCCTATATAAGCAATTTAATTCTTTAAGGAGACAATTATTTAATACCAGTTCAGTTGCATCTTTTTCTTCAGAAGGGTGATCTTTTGTGGTCTCACACAGAAATGGAATTTTTACATCCAGATGTGCACTATCATGTTCAAAATGGTCTGCGGATTCCCTGACTTCCAGCTGCAGAAAAGAGAGAAAGGTCAGCCATCAATAATTTGAAGGAATCAGACAATAAATGTAACCAAAAATAAGCAAATGAAAACACCCGAATGGTTAACAGAAAACTCATAATACTTTACAAACATGAGTTCTTACAAACATTCCCTAAACGAAAATTGCCCAATTACAGTATTGAAAATTACAGGATAATTCCATAAAATGGTCATGGAAATAAGGGCAAAGAAACAAAAACAAAACAAAACCCAAACCATTCACCAGTCTGCTCCCAATCTTAGGCAACAAACTAGGGATGCTCAACTTTGCCAAGCAAAATAAGAAATACTGGCTCATACCAATGGAGAATTTTCTTTTGCTGAAGGATGAGTATCTTCTGTAGTCTCAGATGTTTGCTCTTCTACAGGTGCTCCAAATGATGGAACAAGGTGAGTCTCATTGGCAGAATCTTCCACAACATCACTACTTTTATCTTTCATCTGCAGAAATTTTGGGGGGAGTATGAGGATTGGACTTTGCTTAATAGGGCTTCATACAGAACACATGACAAAAATATCCTCACATCCAAATTGCTAAGGGTTAAAGCTCCCTTCTCTTTAAAGGACAATTAGACACTTTCAAAACAGAGCCCTCAAAGTCAACTGTACACAAAATGCTACCTTCTGTCAATAAAAAAGTGCTTGAAAGCACACAATTATAATATTAAAACAACACAGCAGATATAAATAATATGTCTTCTGATTTAAAAAAAACAGGAGAAGCCCTGGGAATTTCTGGCATTTTAATTTGGAGACATTTGATTAAAGACATTTGAAAATCTGGGTTCTTTTATACACCAACTTTGTTATATTATGGCTGACGTCTGACTACTAAAACACTGGCCATGTGACTAGCAAAAACTATAAAGAGCAGTTACAATGTAACTACCATAAAAGGCTATGATGAAATAATAAAGAAAGCAGTAAATCAAAGCATAACAGATGACAAATAGTATATAAGAAGAAATATAAAACATTAAGCACCAGCATGGCTAAGCATCCACTTTAGCCTCACCAACGTAAACTTAAATTAATTCAGCATAAACATTATTTCCACTATATACCATTGTTGATAAAAGAATCTCAAAACTATATATACATACACACACACACCATATTCACCCACACAGAATCGTAAATCTTTTAACACAAAACATTATAAAAGCCATCCCTTGACTGCTCTGTATTATTTTATGGAAACTATTTGCTCTATATTATTTAATGGAAACAGTGAGAGTTAAGAGACAAACTCTTAGTTTTGAAGTATTTTTCAGATAGCTCACTCCAGCAGTGGCTGCACCAGCACCTCCTATGCCCACCTGAGAGGCAGAGTGCATTTGGAGCATAAAACCCTCCCTCCTTCCTGAAAGAACGCCAAGGGAAGAAGTTTGATAGCTCACTCCAGCAGTGGCTGCAGCAGCACCGGCACCGGCACCTCCCACGCCCACCTGAGACGCAGAGTGCATTTGGAGCATAAAACCCTCCCTCCTTCCAGAAAGAATGTCGAGGGAAGAAGTTTGATAGCCTACTCTAGCAGTGGCTGCAGCAGCACTAGCACTCCCATGCCCACCTGAGAAGCAGAGTGAGTATGAGGCATAAAACCCTCCCTCCTTCCTGAAAGAACGCCAAGGGAAGAAGTTTGATAGTTCACTCCAGCAGTGGCTGCGGCTGCAGCAGCAGCAGCACCAGCACCTCCCACGCCCACCTGAGAGGCAGAGTGAGTTTGGAGCATAAAACCCTCCCTTCACCATCCTCCTAGAAGCAAAGGTTTCACCCCACCAGAGGAGCCAACACCAGGAGCGCACCTGGAGGGCTGTTAAGCCCCATTCAATACCTCTATCACCATCTGAGTTGTCCTAGTGCCAGTCACTTACTTGTTAGTGCTAAATAGCTAAGAAAATTTACTCCTGACATAAATATCTGATTTAAAGCCTTGAGTTCTCCGGAAAACTCCTAAACTCAGCCATGGGAAAGAGAAAATGAAGAAAACAGTTGGGTGGGAGTCCAAACTCCCTCCCTCATTCAAAACATTCTAAACAGCCCAGAATAGATTAATGTTTTGTAGGAAATGAGAATGTAAGTAAATCAAATCCTACTCATATTGTTAATGAACTTGAAACTTTGGGAGTTGGTTCTCAGACGGCAATAGGAGCAGAGCAAATCCTGGATCTTTCCCTACCCTATAGTTTAGAGGTGGATGGAGATCAAGATCTGTCAATTCAAGGTTATTAGCCCTGATATCAGTAGTAGGGATTTGGAAATAAAGACTAATATTGGTAGGACAACTGATAAACATAATAAGGATCAGAAGGTGGAACAACAAACAGAAGTCCCAACAGAACTTATGACTAAATACTGCCTGGCTACTACACAAACTGTAATTTTGATTTTTGAACAGTTATCAGAATTAAAACATAAGCTGGATAGGTTAAGTGGAGAAATGAAGATTTTTGAGAAAAAACTAATTACAAGACCTCCCAGTAGTCCTTCCTGTCATCAGCCCCAAGATACTATGCAGTTGATATCTAGAAAGGTAATACAAGAAGACCGTGTTTATACTAAGGTTGCCACAAAAACTAACAAACCAACTTCTCTGAAACACGGCTGTTTACTTCAACCAGAACGGATTGCCCTGAATATCCATAAGAACAGATGTAATTATGGTCACTGGATCTCCAAGAAAGCAATCAAAATCTCCTTGGGAAAGCTTCTCCACTGTCAACAAAGGCAGATAGATATAGACTCTGTAGAATGGCTCCCAGGGTATCCAATGCAAATGCAGATCCTGTTGTCCTTTAAACATTCAACCATCCCATTGATGCTACTTAGAATGAAGGCTGATTTAGCCCAGTACCAAATTTTTCCCATCAGAGTCTTTCGTGAAGAAAGAGTCAAACCATTATTTGCTGATTCAAGAGTCTCTAAAGTGGTAACCCCTCTTGATTTGATTCAGAAGAAACAAGTGTGAGAGTCAATCTAGCCTACTCAAGATGGAGGATAGTTTTGTCGATGCCTTTGGTTTACTTCCAAAAGAAGAGCAAGAGAATATTTTACATAAGCTGGAAAAATTAAAGTGGTCCCTAAGGAATACAATTGCACCAACAGAGCCATTAATTGATCTTTTTTCTTTAAATACAGACTGTGCTGGCCTGCTCACACTGATGAAGGGAACATCAGTATATGAGGATTTTTGAATTTATTAAAAAAATAATTGTGGGTAAATTTTCCACAGGAGGTGTTACTTATCTTCCTTAATCCATCTGTAAGGAGGAATTTCCCCTTCAGTGCCTGTTTTCCAATATTCTGTCCTGTATTTCATGTTCAAAAGCAGACTCTGGCTTCATTACTAGAGGGGTTCCTCATGCATTTATTCAATGGTTTGTGAACCAAAGTATCTTTTCACATTTTTCTCAACTGGTTTTTGGAGATAATAAATGAAGAGGAATCTAAATAGTAGTTATATTTTGTAGTCTGTATATCAATAATCTTTCTTGATTTGGTTTTTTTGCTATATTTTGCATAAACTCACTACTGACTTCAGCTGGAACAGATAAGTCTGTGTGACAACACTGTATTACATACAGGAAAAGTTTTGGCTTACACAAAGTTTCTCCAAATCACCAGCACAGTCTGCACACAACTTTAACAATTGGCAGCTTGTTCTCATGTTACAAATTGCAGGCTCAGAAATATCCAGAAAGAAAGGGAACCTGCAAATTCCTCAAGACTCAAGTAAGAGTTGATGGAACACAAAAGCTCCTATTCCCCAGTCCTGGTTTGAACTACTTCAAAACATGGTAAGGCCTGCACATTTGCAGGAGTACAAGTATAAAATGGCAGCACCAGAAACACTTGCAATACCAACAGCAAAATAAATAAATAAATAAATCCTCAAATACTCAGGGAAAAGTTAGTTAGAATTGTAAGCTTCTATTCTAGCAATCAACTCCATTGCCAGAGCTAAGTATCTCAAAATATAGTCCTTATCACACATTTAGATTATCATGTAATTGCTTAGGGAAAAAACAAGCTGTTCCTACCACTGTAGGCTCTTTTTCCATGCCATGAGGATCTTTTGTAATATTAAATGATGCTTCTTCTTCTGTAGGTGTTTTGGCTGATAGTATAGGGGAAGTCTGTTTGGGATAGACATCAGCAGTTTGGCTGTTTTCTAACTGGGCCTGCAAAATTGTTTTTAAAGATAATTAGAAATGCTTCTATCACCTTGGAAAGTGGAACTTGGCCTAACTAAGCTTCAAAGAAAGGAACTGAACAAGAGTATTCTTGTATTTCAAGAAAATACTACCATCTTACTACTAGAACCTGGGACTCTTGTCAATTAGACACTACCAAGATTGATACCTTCAAGTGATCCATCTACAAAATCCTGACTTTTGTAGCCATTCCTGAAGAAATCGTCCTTGCATTCAGGAGACAGCAACAATAATCATACAGTCACTAATATTTATTTCTGAAGCAAGTTGCTTTTGAAAGTGGTGATGGCTCAAACACACTGTTTAGATTACTATTGTTCTTGGGTGCCTTCACGTTGTTTCCAACTTACAGCAATCTTAAGATAAACCTATCACAGGATTTTCTTGGGAAGATCTGTTCACAGAGGGTTTGCTTTTGCATTCCACTGAGGCTGAGAGAGTGTGAGTTGCCAGAGGTCACCCTGAGGGTTTCCACTGCAGTGGTCTCTGGACTGATGCCACTCTCTGACTGATTGCCTGCTGGTCCTTGGTGAGTTTCCAAGAAAGAAATAATTGCAGTCAATGGGTCCCTGACACATCAGGGGGAAAAAGTACTGGTCCCCCACATCAGATAGCCTGGGAAGTATTTATATAGGTGCATTTAAATTCAGCTTCAGTTCTTGGGTTTGCACTGAAATAATTTTGGCCATTTTGAAGGTTGACCTCTGCTAGGAAACTGACTAGTGTGTGCCTGTTGATTCCCTTTGAATTCTTGGCAGCCTTTGGTACCATCTATCATGTTATTACACTGGACTGGGCTCTGTGTAAAGTGAAGATGGTATGATTCCACATGAACCTGCAGGGTTGGTTTCAGAAAGTTTCAGGGGATTGGTGTCAGATCAAACTACAACGTTTGTGTTGAGCGGCCCTGTAAAGTACTGTTTCATTCCTCTATATGAAGTTGCTGAGTGAAGTCACCAGAATGTTGGCGTAACTTGTCATCACTATGCTGATCACATTCCACTGTGTTTCAGTCTATCATAGGAGTTAGGTGAGATTCTGCATATGCTGGACCAGGCTGGGTGAGGGCAAACAAATAAACTGTTGGGGGTCAGGGGCCCGCTCTGGTCCCCAGGGGACCTTGGAAAGACCCTAGCCATCTATCCCCAAAACAGCTTGGCCCCCAACCCTCTTAGGGGGTATTGAGGGAAACTTCACTATGATTTGGCCCTCCTCCAAGGTTATTTTAGGTTCACAACTAGGGTGACCAGATGTCCTCTTTTTCCTGAGATGTCCTACATTTCAACCATCTGCCCAGAAACAAATCTAAAATGTCCTCCATTTAGAGCATGACTAATAGGCCCAATGAGCAGCACCAAATGTGTTCTTCACTTTGAGAAATGTGTCTGCTTGGCAGCTGGTCCTCGCTACAAATAGGGGAATAGGATGGATCCTTTTAAAGTTCTTTTTTCCTGGTTGCAAAAGCAGCAGACAAGGCTTGCCCCCAGAACTCAGCAAGCATTTGTTTCTGGTAGGGGAAAAGTGGTAGGCAATGGGCTGCTTGAGGACACAGTGCAAATGCTGAAAGTGTGACAAATTAAAGGGATAATTTAAATGTAGATTCAGTCAAGGGTTTGTTGCTAGTAAAGTCCAGTTTTAAGCATTTGTTTTACTTAGAGTTCTATAAGTAGACTGTAAGCCAACAAGGCATTTTAAGCAGTTGCCAATCTGAGGCTCATGCTTGTACAGCATACCTCTGAGGAGATATATGTTCATCAGAAAAATACAGTTTATATAATAAAATACAGTATACATAATATAGCTGTAAATAAACCATATGAAATGAATTTATATTTATATTAGTGTTTTTAGCTTGCATTTTGTAATGCCCTACATTTTTCTTGAATGTCCTACATTTTAAGTGCTTTGTCCTCCTTTGTGGTTATGACATCTGGTCATTCTGCCCAAGATAGGCCTTCAATAGGAAGTAAGGTTGACAATGGCCATAGGATGGACACTAGAATCACTGCAGTCAACAGGGACATCTTCCACCCACTCCCAGTTTATCAGTTCTTAGCAGAAACAGAATAATTTGAATTCCTACCAATTTAGAATCTTCTTTTTTCTCAGACGGCACTTCCTTATTGTTCTGTGGATATGCTGAGGATTCAGTCAAACGAAAACTAAATTCAGTTGGAGACAGGATTGCTTTTGTGGTCGTCTGATTCACCTACACAAATAGAAAATGAAAACCTGGCAAACTGAACTTAAAATTATTGCTCCTTGTTTTGTTGTCACTTCTTGAGCTTAATTTTAAATTGTTTTATTTGTTGTCGTGAGCTACCCTGAGAATATATTTACAGGATGACCTATAAATACTCCTCATAAACAAACAGGCATCTTTTTCTCCCTGAAATTCCCTTTACAACCAGCAGAGTCCCTAGGGTTGGTGTCACTCGGTGTGGTAACTCATGGTGTCACCTCCCCATTGACCTCCTCCCATTTCACACAATACAGAATCCTTAGTAATGTTTTTTGCACTAATGTTATTCGTAAATTATTAATTCTTGTATACCACTGAATGTAATGCTAACAGTTGTGACATAAACAACTAGCAAAATTAAAATTATACCTTCAAATTACAATATCATACACACAACCTAAATGTATTTACATATACACAGTGAAGATTTTGTTAAAATGTGATGTTTTTAAAGAAAATTTAAAAATAATAAAAAATAAATAGAAAATAAAATTTGAAATTTTAATTTAAACAAATTCTGGGGCCTCTCCTTTCTCCTCACACTGAGCTTGACCCCACCCACCATCTCTTTAAGCATTTTAAAGGGAAGCAAATGAATGCCACAGCCTGTTTCTGCCAAAAGGTAGGTGTTTGAGAAGCAATGGTGTCACCTCTGCTTAGGGTATCACCTGGTGTGGTCCACACACCTCGCACCTCCCTTGTGACACCACTGTTTCCAACACAACTATTAGAAGTTCAGGAGTAATGGACCCTTAGTCACACTGAATCACTAATATGAGCATCCTATGGAATGCTGAGATCTGAACTTTGGTGCAGCACATAATATTCTCTTGCTAGAGAGCTATGGTGCTGTAATACTCCAGTGCAGACCTTTCCAAAACTACGCATCACAGGATTGCATAAGAAAGAGTCACAACAGTTACAATGGTATTTAAAAAAATATTAATTGTATAGTGCAGATGTAGCATTACTCCTAAGCTACATCTAAAGCTGCAGGAAAATACATTAGTTTCATGGCACTACAATAGCTACACCACACTGTGACAAATGACAGAGCACTTTTCAAGCCTATGTATCTATGGCGCTTTACAGACCGCCCAAAAGGGCAGTCTGCCGCCACTTGTGTTTGCTGCTTGAAGGAGCCGCAGCAGACAAACCGCGCGGCTCTTCCACGCAGCAAAAAGAACTTGCAAAAAGTGGGTTCTTCTTGCGGCGCCGTTGTGACATCACAAGGCGCCAATGGCACCCTTGCGGTGTCACAAGGGCGCTGAGACGTGCAGATGCTAGGCGTCTGTCACGTCAAAATGGCGGCACCCATCTGTATAGGGCGCTGCCATTTTGACACCCTTGTTACATGCGAGGAGCAAGGCGTGTCAGGAAGCGCTGCCCCTCGCGCGTAACGACGGCGCCCCATTCGGAACGTGCCTATGTTTTTATTCTGTTAAGACATAAAACTTCACTTTCCCAATAACTTATTAAGTATGAAAGGTCCTTATGCATTTGACATTCCATAGAAGCTAGTATTCCAAACATCTCTTTCACAGACTTCCAATTCATTGCTTTCTGAAAATTCACTGTGACAAGACAGGTGCTGTCTCCCATAACTACCTTGGGTAAATCAGTTTTCTTTTCTGAAGATGCAGAATCTCCTTTGCCTTGTTCAGTTTCCTTGGAGGAAGATGCAGAATCTCCTTTGCCTTGTTCAGTTTTCATCTTTTCAGAATCATTTGTTTTATTTGGCTACAGTGAAGGAACAGAAAGATGGCTCTAGCACTGCCTATTCCAGTATGTTCTCACAGGCCTCCTGTCACTTTGACAGCTGCCTAATATTTATTTGTCTGTTTGTTCACAACTGTATACTCCATTGAGATGAATGATTCCAAAGTGTTCTGAAGTTTTGTGGGCTTCACTCCTTGGAACACCAGGTTATTAGAACATGATATTATATGATTAAATATACAATAAAATCATAGCCTAAGGTTTGCAAGCATGCTAAAACACAAACCTGCTAAACTGTTCACTACTAACACTCATGATGTCTTAATGATTTTCAGCATTAATCAGATTAGATGGCTGACAAACAAGACACAAACCAGAGGATTTGAACACATTTTCAGTGACATACACAAGAGATGTTCTGATCCTGATAGTGTCAGCTCAAAAGTTTGGATAAGTAAAACTGTATCCACACCTAAAGAGAGCATGACCTGATGAAGCTCAGAAACTGAGGGACTGTTCATAGACTACAGTATTCTCTTTAATAACCAGCCATCCTAAAAGAAATGATAAATAGAATCTCCTCAATTTATGTAATCAAGCAGCTTAGAAGAAAGAGTTTCTTTTAAACATGATTACATCTTGGAGACCAAGGATCCTTCATCTCAGAAAGACTACCAATTTTGCAATCCAAGATGAAACACACTTTAGCTAGCTGCTGTCTCATTATATAAGTGCCTTAATGTTTTGTTGTGACTTTTGTGTAATCATGTGTCTTTGATTCTAATGTATCTATCAATGATGTCTCATAGAGCAGACAACCACAATGTATCAGTTATTGCATCTATTTTTTGATACCTAGGTACCTGAAGGAAAACGGGGGGGCCACATCCATCCCTTTGATTCAATATGCTTACTGGCTTCACCCATCCATTTTTCCAAAACCAGAAGTGACCAGAAGGTCACTTTTGACTTTATAAAAATGCAATTTTGGGGTTATAGAAAGGTGTGGAGATTGAATAAAATGTAAATGGAAAATCACACCCTCTAGATACTTCTGCAAATGTAATTCTTCTCTCTCTTTTTGTTCCAAATTTAAAACAATTAGGATCAAGTAAGTCCAAGAGAGAGACTCTAGAGCTGTATAGAAAGACTTTGAGAGCTACAAATGATACACAGACTGCAATTCCCACCCCTAATGTAGGAATTAACCAGCACTGGTTTAACCCTTACCGTTATTAAGCAGAGGAAACGTGACACATGGTGGTAACTACCTAGAGACAGAGAAACATACTCAAAATAAAATGAAATTGAAAGGGCTCTGCTGTATTTCGTGAGCTGAGAAGTCTGGATCTTGAGATAACTCTTGTTTTGTTCATTCTTTTCAGGCAAGTGTTGGGATTAACAAATTTTCTTATAAACAGGTACTAATGAAACAGAGAAACATAAAATCAGACAATGTGGGCATTTTACCACAGTACTAGAGCCCTGCGTATATCTTTCAGTATTGTGAGGATAAAGTATTTGGTGCTGCCCCTTTTTCTCTCACCCAAACATACTATTTTCCTACTGCAAAACCCAACCTTTTGAGAAGCTGCTTTGAGATCCTCTATACGAATGGCCACGATGGTGATGTTTTTCATGGAAATATCCTTGGGGACGTCTACCACGGCCTCGGTATGAACCTCTGTAGTTGCCCAAGTTGTCATCATATGCCCTGCAGAGAAACCAATATCCACAACCTATTGTATAATTTTCTGTCACTCTCTATAATGAAACACCACCACAGGCCTCAAAGCAGAGGGGTGTTTTGTATTATTGTATATACTCATATACAAGTCGACCTCATGTTTAAGTCAAGGGAAGGTTTCAGGGTTTAAATCATGGATTATGATATGACTCAAGTCTACAAAAGCTCATGTTACCAACACTTTTCTTTAGAAAGTTCCTATGTTGTTAGACCTTTCCAACTTGAAGATGCACAGACTCAACTGTATCCATGCTGTTCAACTGCACTGAAGCAATAAAGGAATAAAAACATCCAGAATATCAACTTTCTGATGGGTGATCAGGTGGTAAATTTCTTGGCTTGTAAACAAAAATTTAAATGGGGACAAGAAAACAAGAATTCATGTTTAGTGAACAGCAACTGCAAATAATCATCACACCTTGCTTTAGAAACAAGAACCTGAATGTATCAGAATGGCTTAGTCAACGTTCAGAACTCAGTTTGATTAAGAATCTGTGAAAAGATTGGAAAGTGGCTGTTCACCAACAGTCTCCATCCAACCTGACAAAGCTGGAGAAGTATTGCCAAGACTTGCAAACACTTTCTAGCCCCAAGAATTTCCGATAAAGGATACTCAACCTGTAATTGTTTTAAATTATTAAAATAATTTTATTAAAAGGTGAGTGAAATTTATGGAATAATATACATTTCATTGAAATTTCACCCACCTCTGTTTCCTGGGATCAAACTGGCCCCATCCTGGACCTGGCATGTCTGGGAAACAGTTGTTCTGTGGCATATCCCAGCCACTTCTCTGGAAGTTTCTGTTTGGCATGTACTGGTTAAAGAAAAATATGTCAGGTTAGCACACCACAAATAACAATCTGGGGAAGAAATCCTAGCAAAAAGATAATAACAGCAAACATGAAGCACTATTCTTGAAGACTGGCTCAGCACTCTGGTGATTAACAAAGTGATTATCTGAACATTCCCTCAGTTGCTCAGCTCACTGATCATTATGAAATATGCTTTATTAAAGAATGAACATATATGAAGTTAAAAAGTAAAACACCTATCAGGGAGATACTATTTCAAGATCCCAGGAGTCATGCGCCTTGAGCATTTACCACAGCACTAGTTCTTCACAGGGATCATACAGTCTCATATGGATGAATAGACAAATCTTGGGGGTAAATGGGTTTTTAGGCAAGCCTTTTTGCTTCTCCTTCAATAATGTCTGACAGCCCCTGGGAGAAAGGTGTTGCACACTGCAATAGAAACAGGTTATTAAAAAAAAAGTGTGAATCCAGATTAAAATACAATATTCCTAATTATAATTAGCTAGCTGATGGTTGTCTAAGGAACTCACTTTATATTCTATAAAAAGAACCATATTTGGGGCACTATCTTCCAAATGCTGTTTCAGAAAAGGTTTTTTAATCTCCTGTCTAATACTGATTCTGTTGTAAGTCACAATGTTCTTTTTGACAAGCCCCCAGCAATCCGTGTATTGTCGTTCTCTATAGTTGCTCTCACTATGGTCATAATTGACATGACGCCCACATTTTTCACAAAACCTTTTCTGTTCCTATTTGACTTTTCAGTACTTGAGTGAACGAATCCAAAACATACATCAGAAAAGGGGAAACCCATCAGTGTAGGCATTGCAATTTTTCAAAAAAGGCACCTTGTATTCTATTCCTGTTAGTAGCCCATGACACTAACTCAACCAACAGAGCTGTCCCTGCCCATCTCTGCAAACATTTCTGTACAGTACTAGGGAAAATCCCACCTCTTGATTTTTTGTTTGGGCTTGCCTATCTGCCGATTGTTGAAGTCTTGTGTGTGGGGAGGAGGTGGGAAGGTTAGACAATGCCAAATCTAACTGATTAATTAATCTCTTGATTCAGAATAATTTCTGATTTCTTTCTACATGCTGATTTAAATTAGAATCCTGCTCTTAAAAGATGAAGAAAATGTCACCCATATATCATTGCCAGTTGGGTGGAGATGTGAACAGAGATCCTGTGGCTTTAATAGCTATATGGATTAATAGAACAACAAGGAAAGTGTTTACTGATGCATCCAGCTGTTACAGACAGAAGAGCTCTATAATAAATTTTAAAAGGTGGCGACTGTACTATTCTTCCTTAACCTGTCTGTGAGGATGTAAGTGTAGTTTGACATAAATGGTAAGGGGTGATCCATGTTATTGTTAAGCATGCATCTTTGTCTATTTTACTTTATATTACCCTGTTGAAATTGAGGATAAACCCTGTATTCCCTCCTCAACTCATTTATTTGGAAAAATACATGGGAAATAATGGTATTCTGTGCATGTTCAAACTAGAGACCATTGTCTTCTTAACTTTCATGGTTTGAACAACAATTCCAGCAGCTATTTTGGCTGAACATGACTCAGATTAAGCCTTGGCTTTCATCCTTATGATTTTACTGCATAATACCTGTTGTATTTAAGAATGTAAATGATTAATATAAAGAGATTGGAGTCTTATCACTTTTTCAGTAAGTATTTGTGGGAGAAATGGGTGCCATAATTTGTATAGGTGATTTTACACTAACACGCACTCCACACTGCATAAATAATCTGGTTTGATGCCACTCTAACTGCCATGGCTCAATGCTATGGCATTCTGGGAATGGTAGTTTGTTGTGGCATCAGAACAAAGCTCTGGGGATGGGGTGAAGAAAGTAACTGATGATTTCATGCCCTCCAACCTGCCTGTTTTGGCCAGAGCAATCCTGGTTAATCCTTTTTTTTTTTCCAGAACAAAGCGCTGGTGCCACACCAAACTACCATTCCCAGAATTCCATAGCACTGAGCCATGGCAGTGAAAATGGTCTCAAACCAGATTATTTATCCAGTGTGGATGCAGCCTAAGAGTCAGCTACTTGTCCAGATAAATTCAGATAAAATGACATGAACGTATGTATGTATGTATCTTAGAAGATTTCTGCATGTCCAGAATTTTATTTGCCTCTAAAACATTTCTTCAAAGAAGGCTGTTTTCACATTATTTCACTAATTAATTATATAAATTATCCAAACTAATAGATAGATAGATAGACAGACAGATAGATAGATATAAATTTTATTTTTATACCGCTATTCCTTGGAGATCATAGCGGTGTACAGAAAATATAAAAACAGTGTAAAACAACAAGGCCCCTCCAACCCCCCAATTATACAATATAAAACATCATAAAACCCCCAATACAAATAGCAGCAGTACAATAAGAATACCAGTGACAAGATAAAATGCCTAAAATATCACTAAAAAGGGGGGAAGAGACAGTCAAAAAGAAAAAAGGGGGGAAAAGGATCATGGGGGAAAAGCCTGCCGGAAGAGGAAGGTCTTCAAGGTCCTCTTAAAAGCTTCAAGGGAGGTGGCTGTGCGGAGCTCGTCGGGCAAGGCGTTCCAGAGCTGTGGGGCTAAGATGGGAAATGCCCTCCGAGTTGCATTATAGCGTGCATCTGGAATTCTTAGATGTTTCCCGCCCGACCTGAGAGTGCGGGGCGGATTGTATGAGGAGAGGCAGTCTTCCAAGTACCCTGGGCCCAAGCCATTTAGGGCTTTATAGGTTATCACCAACACCTTGTATTGCGCTCAGAAGCGAATGGGCAGCCAATGGAGATCTTTCAAAATAGGTGTTATATGACTGGCCCTGGGACATCCAGTGACCAGTCTGGCTGCCATATTCTGCACTAATTGAAGCTTCCGGGTTTGGTACAAGGGTTGCCCCATGTAGAGGGCATTACAGAAATCCAACCGAGAGGTTACCAGAGAGTGTACCATGGTTTCAAGGCCCCCCCGGCCCAGGAAGGGTTGCCATAAGGCAGGACCTCCAAACCGGGACAAATGTAGGGCCACATTTTCAAATGTAGGACACGTTTTTTTAAAAAATGGAGGACACATGAAAAAATTGATACTTTTTTTTAAAATGTTAATATAAATGCATGTTTTTTAGGCATGCTCAAAATGGAGGACATTTTGCCATTATTCCTAGACAGAAGGCTGAAATGTACTTCTCTTTCTCGCCAAACACCCCCCCCCCAAATTCTACAAGAACATTTCCCACTCCCAAGCAGGCATAGCATTTGCAAGATCACAGGCAGTCCCTTGTGCAATTGCAAACTATATTTCCCACTTCCAAGCAGCCATAGCATTTGCAAGATCACAGGCAGCCCCTTGTGCCATTGCAAACTACATTTCCCACTTCCAAGCAGCCATAGCATTTGCAAGATCACAGGCAGTCCCTTGTGCCACTGCAAACTACATTTCCCACTTCCAAGCCTTCTTAGCAATTCCCCCCTTCCTCCTTTTCCTTGCCCCCTCCAACCCCCCCCAAACCCCTCACCCCCTCTTTTTCCCAGGTATGTCTCAACTTAGGAGGGATTTATGGGACAGATCCAAAGCCTTTTTTCTTTTCTAATGGGGGCAAAGCCTTGAGAAGCCCTGGACCCCTGAGAAGAAGAGGAGGGGGGCTTAGAGAGAGGAAGAAAGAGAAAAAGAAGATGAGGAGGGGGAAGAAAGGAAGAAAAAGGAGAGGAGGAAGAGGAGGGGAAGAGGAGGAGGAGAAAAAAAATGGAATAACAAGAAGAAGAGAAGGAGGGGAAAGAGAAAAAGGGGGAAGCAGCTCGCCTGAGTATAAATTCCTCCCTGCTTGGATGTTGCCCAAATAAGGATGCAGAGGGCTGGCCAATAGAGGCAGGGCAGTGCTGCAGATCCCGCCCCTGCTGGTTTCAGTCGTCCTGCTGCTGCTGCTCCAGACAAACTGCATAGGCAGCACTCTATAGAAGGCAGGCAGCAGCCCTGGGAGCCCAGAGTTGGGCAGCCACCTGGGAATGGGGGCTGGGGGGGACTGGGCATACCTCCCAGGGGGCAGGAAAGTCCCGCCCACCACCGTGAAATGGCAACCCTAGTCACAGCAGACGTATCAGCCGAAGCTGATAGCAGGTGCTCCTGACCGTCGCATCCACTTGAGATGTAAAGTGGAGCGACGAGTCCAGAAGCACCCCCAGACTGCGAACTGAGTCCTTCATGGGGAGCGTGACCCCATTCAGGACAGGTGGAAAAATTTCCTTCCCCGGGCCAGGAGAGCCTATCACCAGTACTTCCGTTTTCTCTGGATTCAAATTGAGTCTGTTTTCTCTCATCCAGACCACTACTTTTCACTAGTGTATAAATTTCAGAATGTGATCATCTTACATTTAGCAAAGGAAAAATAATTATTTACAGACGCATAATGCCCATAAAAACAAATATACAGCATGTTTGAGATATGAAACCACTGTCATTTAGTTATATACTAGCAATTAAAGCAAGTTTGGGGCTGGGGTGAAGAAAGTAACAGATGATTTCATGCCCTCCATCTGTCCTGATCTGGCCAGAGCAAACACAATTAATTCCCATTTATGTCTGCTTCTGAGCTGCTTTTACAATGTCCCAGTTTCTTTTTCCTCATTCCACTTTCCTCTGTGGCAGGACTGAAGCCACAAGATTTGAAAAATTAAACATACAAGAGTGATTCTTCAATACTGAACTGTTATAATTCAAGAATGGTCTTAAATATAGCTTGGAGATGTCTTTGTCTGAAATACAGAGACAGATGGAAGGTATACGAGACCAAACCATATACTCTTTTAGCTAATTACGTTTAAAGACAGCTGGTAAGCATATGCTTTTGTAGATAATCATATCTATAGGCAGATGGGAGCATTATGGTTTTTAAGTTAATGTAATCTGCTGGGAGTGTTCCATTTGTCTTTTGTAACTACATATTGAATTATATGCAATGGATAGAATTACCCTTTAATGACAGATGTTTGCAGTGTGTCTCTGTAGTGAGTTTCAAATACAGCAGATGATGTAATGGTGTGTTGCCATAAAAGTATAAAAGGGTTGAAAAGGCTGATGCCTAGGACCAGACAAATTTGAGCCATTGCCTCTTGTCTGGTCAAATTTGCTTTGATTTTGCAAAACCAAATAAAGGTTTGTTCCTGTTTGAAATCCTCTGGCTTCTTGTTCAGTTTCTGGCTGACATACTGTGCAGGAAGGAGTATCTGCATTTTTGCAGTTCACGATTTCAGGACCCGTTGTTTTTTATTGTTGTACTTGTAAAGCACCATGTAAACTAATGACGCTATATAAATAAACCCCAATAATAGTAACAATAACCACAACTACAAATAAAATATACAATAAAACAATGTTAAGTCAAAATATGGGGGGAGAGTTATGTTTTTGTTAATAATCTTCCTAGTCCAGTCCCGTATAATTTTGTCCTGGTATTGTGGAAAAGAATTATCCCAAGAATTATGGCTTTAATTATGCCAAGACAAAATTAATTCCCTGTTTATGACGGAAACTTGTACAAGTTTCTATTCATGTTTTTCATTACACATTTTTAAAACATAACAACACATAACACTTTAGGTCTCTCTTCATTCCCTTCCTTAATCAAGGATTCCTCGGAGTGTAGTGGAGTCTCCGTCCTTGGAGGTCTTCAAACGGAGGTTGGATGGCCATCTGTCGGGGATGCTTTGATCTGGATTTCCTGCATGGCAGGGGGTTAGACTGGATGGCCCTTGCAGTCTCTTCCAACTCTATGATTCTATGATTATATTTCTATTTTGTGATTTTTAATTAAAAACTTACTGGTAATGTGCTATTAGAGAGCCAGCATAATGCAGTGGTTTGAGCATTATTATGACTACAACCCTGGGGACCAGAGTTTGACTCCCAACTCAGCCATTGAACCACTAGGTGAGCAAGATACACTCTCTCAGCCTCAGAGGAAGGCAAAGGCAAACCCCTTCTGAGTGAATCTTGCCTAGAAGACCTCATGATAAGTTCACCATATGGTTATCATTAATTGGAAACAACTTGAAGGTGCACATCAACAACAAATGTGTTATTAATTTAAAAAAACTTAAGCATTTTTTAAAATCAACAAGCACTAATTCATTAAATTCTGAACACTCCAGGCTTCTTATTTTGCACAGGAATTGGAAACATTCCAGTACATTTATGTTCAGTTTACAGAAACAATATATGCCAAACTTCTTTGATAGTTTTTTTAAAAATCAGAGAAAGGTAAGGAGACCTAAGCAGCAAGTGCAACAACTTACAGCCTGAGGAAACCAGTGTCCATGTCCTCCTCTGGGATACATCTCTCAATATGAAAAGGAAGCCCCGCCTAATACATCAAGTCCTGTGAAGGGGAAAAAAATAACACAGTGACCGATCACTGTTTTTAAGGATGCATTCAGTTTTCAGTTTTATGCACATCAGCCAGATCCACCCGTATTCATCCCTGACCTGCTTTGTTCATTTTATTATTTTTACTGTGAACTTTGTGGCACTCAACATAAAATCTGTGCTGGTTTGGCCTGGCTTGGGTGCAGACTATCTCAATGACTGTATCTCCCTATACCAGCCAGCACAGAGTCTTAAGGTCTTGGTCCCATCACCTTCACTGCCATGTTTAGTGAATACATGGGAGATGGCTTTCTCCTTGGCTGATCCCAGCCTGTGGAACACCTTTCCACAGAAGGATCCAGTTGGTCCCCTCCATGTTCTCTTTTCCCCATCTCACGAAGACCTTTTTGTTCAGGCAGGCTTCTGAGATGTGAATTGTGTTAGCAGTACTATACTGCATTTTATCTTATTTCCTGATGTTTCATTAGCAATTTATGCCTTAAGTATGTTTCAACCATTTTAATCATGGCCTTAACAACACTGGTATTTAATTTTTTTTAACTTTTGTAGATATTTATTTATGGGGGGGGGAATAAAGGCAGGCAGGGAAAACTGGCTTCAAGTAGCCTTTTCTGAAGCTGGATTGAATCCTGCCAAACACACTGCTAGCGCTGATGAACCATCCACACTGGGCAGATAAAACACGGCTTCAAGCTGCAGCGCTTGATCTGTTAAATTGTTTTCACTTTTGTTCTGTGCCTGCACATGGTCGCAGAGATACAGGAACAATGCTACAAAGACCATATTCCTGTGTGCCTGCACATGATCACAGAGATATAGGAACATGGCTTTTGTAGCATTGTTCCTGTGTCTCTGCGATCATGTGCAGGCACAGAACGGAAGCACAAAAAAATTAACAGAGTGAGCACTGTGGCTCGAAACTGTGTTTTATCTGCCTGGTTCCCACCCACGTAAAGGCCATGTTGCCACCCACATCCCTATGACTCTATGTATTGTCGCAGTGATGCCATTCGCATCAGTACCAGGAGCTAACTGATATCATGGATGCCATGTCAGCTGTGTGGCCTGCACTGGCACTAACCCTGCAATCTATGGGCAAAGCGGTCAGTGCTACGCTGTTCCATTATGCCCAATACAGAGAAACGTTGATGGTACATAGTTAATGATGCGCAGTTGCACAAGAGCAAGAAGAAAATGGCGCTGGAATTTGAGTGGGAGTTCAGTTAGGACATGAAAGTCAAGTTTATCACTTTCCACTGACTTAACATCTGGTAGGGGAACTTTCAGCGTCCTTTTATTCATACTGCACATGCTTCTCCTCTGGTTATATAGTCTGTGAAGATGTGCATTTTCCGGGATGGAGCGGATAAAAACAGTTTCTTTTTAATCCCACTCCCCCCCCCCCCGGGTAAATCGCATTCTATCAGACAATTAAGGATTGTTTTCTGAGTTGGGAACATAAGGAAATTTATTCTACCTCTCCCAGAGTATGCTCCCCTTTTGTATTTGGCATTCCCCCCTGTTGTGGTGAGATACCAAAATATTTTCAATCGTTGTCCCTTCAGGCTGCGAGGAAAGCCTTCCTTTTTGCAAGGCTGAACATCCATCCGTCATGTGTTACTAAGGGGAGATATATGAAAATTCCATTTGTCAATCGTCTTTGTATATGTGAGGCAGTTCCAGATACCCTCCAACATATTGTTTTTCTTTGCCCATTATATCAAAAACCGAGAAAGAAATTGATAAAGAAACTAATGGAATGAACTACTGTGTAATGGATATAACTTTGGTGCACTTATTGGAGGATTGTAATGAGCAGATTACACACTTGATGGCAAATTTTCTAATGGAGGCAACAAAAATCTGGTATAAATTGAACAACTGTAGTCCATAGAATTACATGTTATACGGATGGAATTTTAAAGTATCTATGTTAATAATTTTAGTTTAAATTTTTAACTTTGTATGATGTTTTTATTTGAGATGCCTAATAAAGGTTATGGTATGGTATGGCATTCTATCTAGATTTAATCCTGCTTCAAGACACGCGTCATCTAAATGCCCTGCCTCCAAGTGGGATTGAATCCATCTTATTTTGACTGCCTATATCCCCCCTATATTTCTGTTTGCTACCCTGGATCCATGTATTCTTCAGTAAATAAATAAATAGTACTGTATATCAAAGAATTCCTTTTCTCCCAGCATCAGTTATACAATGATGGTTTGACAATACTATTATTGTGCACACAATACATTGTTATTCATGTGTACTTTCTTCCCCAAAGAAAAATACAGTTTTGCAACTTGTGTTACATTTTTAAGTTTCAAAGAAGTATTTCATCTAGGGTCCAAAGCACACTGCAGAAATAATCCAGTTTGAGACTGCTTTAACTGCCCTTACTCAATGCTAGGGAATTCTGGGAACTGTAGTTTTCTGAGACATTTAGCCTCTCTGTCATAGCTCACTTCCAACAATAAACTACAATTTCCAGGAAATCCCAGGGCAGTTAAAATGGCCTCAAACTGGATTATTTCTGCACTTTGTTTTGGACCTAGGTCCAAATTCTAGGAGAAATATTTGCATCAGAAAATCCTTGGAGAGACCACCTGCAGGAGTTCTGAAGTAAGAAATTTAACACAAAAGGCAAATGACAGACCAGATGTTAAAGAGCAAACAACTACATTAAAAAAAACAGCAAAAAGTTTTTTTTATCAATTCAGTTGTTATTCAGCTTCAATTAAGTGCAGAGGCTGATGTTCCAACTTTGTAGTGCTTTTGAACTGACTTTTGTGTTTCAAATCAGCAAATTAAAGTGTTTTGGATGTCTGTTAGAAGACTTTACTCCCTTTCAATGGTAGAATTCAAATATATAGCTGTGTTAGTTTGTAAAATCAATATGCAAAGAGATCCTGGAGCACTTTTGAGACTAACTGAAAGAAAGAATTGGCAGCATGAGCTTTCGTAGACTTAAGTCTATGAAAGCTCATGCTACCAACTTCTTTCTTTCAGTTCATTTCGTTGAGTCACTTATTGCAACAAAAAATCATCAAAGCAAATTGTGGGGGGAAATGTACATGAGGTAGCAAATCTGAGGTTATTTCTGGACGTAGAACACCAAATTCCCATAAAACCAGCATTGTTGTTGTTAATTGCCTTTCAGTCGACCTTGACTCATGGCGATCCTGTGGTTGAGACATCTCCAAGACTCTCCATCCTCCACTGCTCTGCTTAAGTCTTGTAGATTCTTGCCTGTAACCTCCCAAATTAAGTCTTGCCATCTGGTGTGTGGTCTTCCTCTCTTTCTTCTACCCTCAACCTTTTATAGCATTATTATTCATTAATCTAATGAATCATGCCTTCTCATGATGTGGCCAAAGTACCACAGCCTCAACTTGATCATCTTGGCTTCTAGGAGTATTTCAGGCTTCATCTGTTTAAGAACCTATTTGTTTGTCTTTTTGGCTGCCCTTGTATCCTCAGCAATCTTCTCCAGCACCACATCTCAAATGAGATTATTTTCTTTGTATCTGCTTTGTTCACTATCCAGCTCTCACATCCATACATAGGGATGGGGAAGACCATGGATTGGATGGTTCTAACTTTAGTACTCAATTGTAAAACCAGCAGACCTGTGCTCAAAAACCTAGTCCCCTGTGGGGAAGGTACAATTTAGACAAGCCTTCCAGGTACCACTTCTTAAGCAATTTAAGTTTCCTAAGGCTTCAGCCTTTGTTAAGGAAACAAAAAATATTTAAATAGCAAAAATAGCAAAGCTAAACCTATATTTTTGTAGGTTTTTCAGGCTATGTGGCCATGCTATAGAAGAGTTTGTTCCTGATGTTTCGCCAGCATCTGTCGCTGGCATCTTCAAAGAATGCTGGCATAGAAGAGAGGGGGGCATATATATACTGTACTGTGTGGCCCTGTATAGGGAGGAGTGATTTCCATGTTAATCTGTGTATTGTTCTCTTGTGAAATGGCAAGGCCGATAAGCAAAGAAGATTTGTGTCCGTTTAAATAGAGATCCATTGTCTTCTGTGAAAACCCCAAAGCTAAGCCGTTTAAGATCTAGCTTTAAATCAGCAGAGTAGCAGAAATATGTCCTTGCCTAACAATATTTCTCTAAGAACTGAGTCTGACTTAAAAACAACACAGGTAGGTATTTAAACAAAAGTTTACTAATGGCTTTAATCTGCATAAACATAGAGGCTATATCCTAATCTATCTAATGAATAGTTCAGGTAAAGTAGAAATCTTTATCTCACCATCTTTCCAAAGAAAGTTGAGAAAGGAGGAAAATGGGGAACCCAACAGGGCAAGAGCAAATCTTTGTGTGAGGGAGAACTTCCCAAAAGAGGGTGTTGAAGATTTCTGTAAATAAAGAAATCACCTCCAACTTCTGCTCACCAACTTCTGACAAACTGACAAAAGGAGACCTCAAGGAATTGAAACACAGCTGTTTATTTTGGCTGATGACTCCCAGAAGGAACTGTGTTTCACCAAATTCTGAGAGCCCCAAAGAAAAGTAACTTATCACTTTTATAGATTAACAGACAAAAGATTCTCTCTAACATTTAGGATTGGATGCAGAAAAATTAAACATATAGAATTTCCTACAATCAGTGACCAGATACATGCACACATTAAAATACACTTAAGGCCCTTGTGGGCAGTGTGGCCAGTTTGGGGTATTTAATCACTTTCTGTTTAATTTCCGTGTCTGCAAAATTTCCTGGGAATTTCCAGGGAATTCAACCTTCCCGCCCAAACAGTGGCCATTCTCTCTACCTGCAGCCAATAGAAGGTGATCAGGAAGTCTGGATGAAAGAACTACCTTCCCCGTCCCGGAAGTCCCGCCCCCCCTTTTGTGGGCAACATTCCATCTTCCCTTATCAGTTTTGCTTTGGCTGCTGAGGCCCCTTTGTACCAGGATATTCTAGCTCTGGCATCTCATGTCATTATTTATTATGTCTTTAGTGCAATGCACTGGGCGCCAGGCAAGCAGAAATCCTTCAAAATGTCATCCTGCACTTGACACATTTAGCTGTGAACTCCTCTTCAGCATTCCTCAGCCAGAGCTTCACTTCTAAATTCCTTTCTTAATTGTCCACTGGCTTGCTAGCTTCATATTGAGTACATATAGATATTGATTATACAACATTTTGATTTTAACCTCCACAAGGGAGTGAACTGAATCACATGGATTGTTTATCAGTTTGCAAAGTTATTGCCCTGTGATTCAGTAGGAGCCAATGTTGGGATATCTGAATGAGGGGAGAGAGCTTACATGCAGGAAAACCCTGTCTATCTAATGAGTGGAAGAGAGAATGCAAAAATCTTCCAAGTGCCTGACTAAATCTCATACAGACCAAATCGCCTTTTGTTTGAAAAGGTTTGAAAACACTGAAATTCTGGACTGTGCCAACAACTATCAGTTCAGAATGCCCACAGAGAAGCCAATGAAATCCATAAACACCTGGACAACAGGAAAGAAGAAACCCTGAAAGTAAACAGAGTTTGGCTACCAGTCCTGAAGAACACCAAAACCCAGCCCATGCAAATGAAAACCATCCTGGGTGAGGGGGCTTTCCCAGCAGAGAATGGAGCATCAATTAGACACCTTGAAACCTTGCCATTCAACAACAGAACAATACACAGATTAGGTGTTGGTTTGAACATTTCCCAGCTCAGCCATGTAAATTTACTGGGTGACCTTGGGCAAGTCACACTCTCTCAGCCTCAGGGGAAGGCAATGACAAACCTCCTCTGAGCCAATCTTGCCAAGAAAAGCCCATGATAGGGTTTGCCTTAGGGTCCCCCCATAAGTCAGAAATGACCTGAAGGCACACAACAACAAACAAGGTCTCTTTTTTCATGTTTAGTAGAATTTTCTGTCAAGGAATCATTATTAGTGCTTAGAGTTCTTTAAAACTGTAAGGCCTCTGGCTTCCTCTATTTTGCAAAAACAACACAGCAGCATTTCCTTTGTGGTCACTGAAGCTATTGTGTGTGTAGTTACAATGGACAGAACTGAGGCAATGAAAAACACAACTGAAACTAGAAAACATAATAGCTGAAAAGTCTTTTTAAACCACTGATTAGATCAACACAAAGACATGCCTTTATCAAGATCAGGCACATCTGAATCTCTCTGGCAGAAGGTTCATCTAGGATGCATTTGTTGGTGCCACAACAAACTACAGGTCTCAGAATTCCACAGCATTGAGCCAGGGCAGTTAAAGTGTTAAAGTGGGGTCAATCTGGATTATTTCTGCAGTGCAAATGCAAAATGCAGCATGACAGTGACTCAGTGCTGTGGAATCCTGGGATTTGTAGTTTTGCAAGATATTTAGCCATCTCTCTGAAAGAGCTCTGGCATCACACCTGGGGTGACCAAGTGTCCTAACAGACAAGGCACCTCAAAATATAGGACATTCCAGAAAAAATGTAGGATGATACCAAATAAAACCTAAAAAAACAAATGTAAATTCACACTTCTTAGTCATGCTCAGACTGGAGGACCTTTTGAAATTCCTCCTTTGAAATGTTGGCCATGTCCTGGAAAAAGAGGAAGTCTGGTCAGCTTGACTTTAAGCATTAGCATTAAGTGAAAGCGGTGTCAGACTGGATTATTTCTACAGTGCAGATGCAGCCCTAAATAAATAAAGCACTCCAACAGTTGCTCTCATGTCAGAATTTGTACTTTTAAAGAAGAGGCACAACCATTAAAGCTATGAGAGCTGCATCTGAACTGCAGAAACACTTCAGTTTGACCCCACTTTAACTGCCATGGCTCAGTGCTTTGGAATCCAGGGAATTGTAGTATGTTGCAGTATCAGGGTCCAAAACCCACTGCAAAAGTAATCCAGTTTGAGACTGCTTTAACTGCCCTGGCTCAGTGCTAGGGAATCCTGGGAACATTTCGTCTTCTCTGTCAGAGAGCTCTTTTGCCACAATAAACTACAATTCCCAGGATTCCTTAGCACTGAGCCAGGACAGTTAAAGCAGTCTCAAACTGGATTATTTTTGCAGTGGGTTTTGGACCCAGCTGTCTGATAGAGAAGGCTAAACATCTCAGCAGACTACAGTTCCCAGAATTTCATAACACATAGCCATGGCAGTTAAAGTGGTGTCAGACTGGATTAATGCTGCAGTGTGGATACAGCCAGGATCACTATAAATCAATGGGCCACTTGAAATCACATGCACAAAAAGGATGGGCATATCTTTTTTAAACATATATCTTTTTATTATTTTCATTTTCATTGAAATCACCATATAAATTATTGTATTTAAAATGCACCCACAGATCAACAAAAACTTCCTACCTTCAAGTAGTTTGGGCTAATTAAATGATAGTGGCTTTCAAATCGGCTTATATTCATAAATCTGTACCTATATTCAACTCTTCTATCATATTACTCCTCTTCTATAGTTATCAAACTAGTATTAAAAACAAAGAGTTTAAATATTTCAATAATCAAAAATATTTACATCCTTATTAGTTTCTTGATATGTTTGCTAAGAATTTTTAGAGCCATATATATACCGTGTATATATATATATGTATGTATGTGTGTATATATATATATATATATAAAATGATTTGAGATGCCACACACACACACACACACACACACACATATCCATACACACACACAATCCAATCTCTTTTTGCTGTATTCTTCAATATCTTATCACACTATCCCTCTGTAAAGGGATAAAGTTCTCAAATTAGCCAAACAATCTTTTAAGAGGCAAACAATCTCTCCGTCTTACTTCACAGTCCTGGCTCACTAGTTTTCTCAGAGGCGTCGTGTTTTGAGTTTTGGACTAAGCCTCTGGAGACCTGGGTTCGAATCCTGACTCTGCCAAGGAAGCCTACCTTGGGCAAGTCACACTCTCTCAGCCTCAGAGGACGGCCGTGGCAAAAAACCCCAACACAAACCCACCTCTGAAGGAAGTTGCCAAGAAACCCCCATGATAGGTTCTCCTCAAGGTGGCCATAGGTCAGAGAGGACTTGAAGAAGGCACACAACAACAACATTAACAACTTAATCATCTCACAGAAGTCCATCCATTCTCTTCCTGAGGACCATGAAGACCAAGAAAGGATTGCTTACCTTCTTTCTGCTGTTGCTTCTGCTGCAAAGAAAGCTCTCTCTGGGGGAGACAAAAGGGAAAGGCAAACGTGACTCTTTCCTTCCTTCCCAAACTTCGTTCACCTCCTTCCTCCTCTCAAATTACAAGCAAAGGAAGGGCCTCTCTGCCTCCTCCTCCTCCTCTTGCTTCAGCCTTTCTGGGCGTTGCCTTTGGGTCCAGAGAGATCGAGTAAGTGAGCCAGACTGCAAGTAGGAAGATGGTGCCAACTTATTTATTTTTTTAAACTATGGCTGCCTATGTATTTTTTTTAATAGCTGTCTATTTTAACATTGCAATGATTTAATTCCCCTTTTTTAATGCGCCTCTTGTCTATGTTTTTAATTGCATCGGTCTTTTAATATTGCGAAGCCACCCCTGTTCTGGGAAAAGAGCAGGATACAAATAAATATAATGATGATGATGATGATGATGATACGTGAAGCACTGTGCAAATTTTACAGCATTCTATAAATAAATGTTAACAACAATAATAATAATACAGTCATCGTAATAATAATCTGCACTGGAGGAATAATTCAGTTTGATGCTGGCATGGATCAATGGCTGCATCCGCACTAGAGAAAAAATCCAGTTTGACACTGCTTTAACTGCCAAGGCTCAATGGATGTATCTGCACTGGAAAAATAATCCAGTTTGATGTGTTTTAACTGGCATGGCTCAATCGCTGCATCCGCACTGGAGAAAGGAACACCACTTGAACAGCCATGGCTCAGTGGTATGCAATTTTGGGAGTTGTATTTTGTTATGGCACCAGAGCTCCCTGACAGAGGCAAAATGCCTCACAAACTACAATTCCCAGAATTCCATAACATCCAACCATGGCTGTTAAATTGGTGTCCAACTGGATTATTTCTGCAGTGCGGATACAGCCATCCGCACAGCAGAAATGATCCGGTTTGACACCACTTTAACTGCCATGGTGGGATGGTTGTATCCACATTGCAGAAATAATCCAGTTGGGCAGGACTTTAACTGTTATGGCTCAATGTTGTGGAATTCTGGGAATTGTAGTTTTGTGAGACATTTCGCCTCTGTCAGTTGGGAGCCACAACAAACTACAATTCCCAGAATTCTATATCATGGAGCCCTGGCAGTTAAAGGGGAGTCAAACTGGGTTATTTCTGCAGTGCAGAAGCAGCCCGTGGTGTGGAACTCTGGGAATTGTAGTTTGTTTTGGCACTAGAGCTCACTGATTGAGGAAGCTAAATGTCTCACAGAACTCCAGATCCCAGAATTCCATAGCACTGAGTCAGGGCAGTGTGAGAAATATAAACAAATACATTGCCTTTTCATAGGGGTGTTGCAAAGGGGAGTTTGGAACTTGTAGAAATACTTATACCATCTACAGGATGGTTTAGAACAGAATGTCCTGAGAAGAGGAGCGTATATGCGAGAAGACAAGGTCACCAAAAGAAGTGAAAAAGTTATGGCAAACCAGGAGACAGGAGGCTCAGAGATAAGAAACAGACACAGGAATTGAGATTAGAAAGGCAAATTTAATAAAGGACAAAGAAAGTCCTGAAGGAAAAATGTAAAGGGCATGGGTTAAAGTAAAAAAATGCCATGGTGATGATGATGGCACATGGGTTAAAAATAAAACATAAATGATTTCTTAATATTTAATTGCTGCCTCTCTAAAAAGCTTTTATGCTTTTCTCTAACCAAGAGAAAACAGGTGCCAGTTAAGAAATTCAATTACGCTATTCTTGTGAGAAACAGATGCCTGAGATATGTGTCTGTGCATGGATTATATTGACTGTTGACATGACATCAGATTCTGTTTTCCCATGTCTTCTTTGGTAATTTTTGTAGGTAGACATCTGTTGGATTTCAAATATGATGAGCAAGACTATAGCTTTGCCTAAGGGTATAAAAAGGGCTTTTGTTTCTTTGCTAAAACCAGATTTGAGTACAACAAGACTCCGGTGTTAGCCATTTTTTGGTTTGCAAACCAAAATAAACCTATTTCTGTTTTTAATTCTCTGACTCTTGTCTAGGCATTGGCTATTTCATTGGACAGGAGGGTATAATTGTCTTTTTCTAGGCTGCATCAAGAGGAAGGCCTCCCATTAACACATTTGGCTTGTGAAACATGTGTTATATCTGGGAGGGAGTTGGCACATATTATCTTGGAATTGTTCTGGCAACCCTTTTAAATTCAAGGCACCCCAGAATTGTTATCCCCAAACGGGTGGGGCAGCGTACTTGTTTCCTTAAGACACCAATAGAGGTAACTGCAGGCTTCTTTAAACCTATTTTAGGCTGTATCCGCAGTGCAGAAATAATCCAAGTTGACCTCATTTTAACCGTCATGGCCTAGTGCTATTAAATTTTGGGATTTGTAATTTTGAGAGACATTTAGCCTTCTCTGTCAGAGAGCTCTGATGCCATAACAAGCTACAATTCCCACAACTCCCTAGCATTAAGCCATGGCAGGTAAAGTGAGGTCAACCTGGATTATTTCTGCGGTGCGAGTGCAGCCATTAACACATCTAGTCACTATGCTAAACACAGAAGTGTTGGCCTGCTTGGGAACTAATTTGCTGAAATAGTTAAGGTTAAATCATGGTTTGTTTGCTTTTTTGTTTTGTTTTTCAAATGGGGGGAGCAAGATAACAAACACCTGGAGTTAATGATGCCAGATTTTGGCAAGGAAACACAAGCCAGGAGGAGATATAAGAGAAGGAAGCTTCACAGTCACAGTGACCCTTCATATATCACAGTTACGTGCCAATAAGGGTGTTTGTGTGTGAAAAATTGCTGACCATAAGGAAAATGAAATAAGATGCAGTAAATATGTGTAAGATTTTAGCCCATCAAAATTGAACAATTTATCAAAATTGACCAATCAGATGGCCTTTGTTTTCAAAATAATTATATAATACCCATGGAGTGAAAATTCGAGGCTCTTGATTTGCCTCAGTGCCTTTTTAATTAGGAGGGAGAACTGAGATATCAGTTCTCACCATCCGCAACCATCTGGAGCGTAAGTGGACCCCAGGTTGGGTCCTGAATCTGTGTGGAAAGATTATTATTCATGGCCAAAGAGATACCTCCCCTCCTGAACAGAAAAGCCCAGCAGTCTGTACCAGGAGCAAAGAAGAATAATGTTATTAACACAAACTAAAAATATGTAAGCTCACAATGTGATAATACAGAAAGCTATAATAATGACGATGATGACGACGACGATGATATTTATTTATATCGCTGTTTCCACCAAAAAAACAGTACATTGGAACATATACAATCAAAAATGAATGATAAAACACCACACTATAAAATGCCAAAATACTAAAATTATATACTAATATGCTAAAAACAGAAACAAATGAAATCCTCATCAGTTCTTACCCATCTGGGCCACCGCAGCAACTTAATCAAGCGAATCAAAGAGGAAGGTCTTCAAACCTTTACAAAAGCAGATCAGATCCTCCTCCAGACAGAGGTGCAAAAGAAGACTGTTCCACAAATGCAGAGCCAGATACTGAAAGGCTCGCAGCCTTGACAGAGCCATACGCATTGGTAGAACCACCAGTAATCTTTTGTCTGCAGATCTTAAATTTCTAGATGGTACATACCATGCTAGCCAAACTGCCAAATACAGGGAGAGGTTAAAGTGCAGGGCATTAAATACTACAACCAAATGCTTATAGTGAAGTCCAGATTGGTAGCCAGTGGAGATATCTACGAGGGGAAGAGACATGTGAGTATTTGGGGAGATTTAAGACAACCCAAACAGCAGTGTTCTGGATTCAAACTGGAGGTATAAGACAGCAGGAAGCAAACCCTGCAGTAGGCTATTATAATAGTCCAGGCATGAAATAACCAAAGCCTGGACAAGCAAATGGGTAGTCTGGTCAGTCAAAAACCTAAAGATCCCATGAATGTTCAAATAATGGAAGTTACATGCCTTAGCGGTTGCCCCAATAAAGTGAGACAAATTATTGTCCAGGAGGACTCCAAAGTTCCTGGCAATGGAGACAGGGGCCAGTGTGTAACCCCAAAAGCACAATGAAGAACATGAAAGTGGAGTTACTGGGTGGTTAGGATGAAATGCTACTGAAGGGGGAGGGTTGCAAGCCCTCCCAACCTATGCCAGAAAGGTCCTTGGAGCACCCAGCAACAAAGAGAGTCAAGAGTCCGAACTGTGGTTCAAAATAAGCACACCTTTATTTTCCGTACGGGGTGACAGCCGCCTAAATGGCGATTCCAAGACTGTCACACCCAATTGTCTTTCTTCAAATCTTTTATACATTCTAAAAATGCAAGCATAGCTTAAACAGCATATTTCCAAGTTAGCTTTTAACATTTCTTAACAATTTCCTAAAACTAGTTTATTGACTCATTCCTGCCTTCCTGTCAAGTTTCCACAGTTCTGGTTAATCTTTCACAATCCCCATCATTCCTCCTATCTCTAGTTTAGATTGCATGGCCATGCTATGCTGTAATCATTAAACTGCCCAATCGTTCTGTAGTCATTTCAGGTGCCTGTCGCTCTCACTACGATCTATCTTAAGCTTAAGATGGTAAGTGGTCATTCTCAGAGAAACACTCAATAGACAGTGTATCAACAGACTTCCATACAGTAGCATCAGTTGAATCAAAAATCTAGTGTCATCTGTCTAGATTTATATTGGAAGCCCACCTCTGATACAAGATGCTTATAAACCTTCATGTACAGTAGAGAGGATCTCATTACCTCACTAGCCAAAAATAATCAGTTCAGGGTTAGTTTTAACAATAGGATCATAATTTCATCATTATTGGTTAGTCTATGTTGCACAAATGTAACACCAAATTACACAATGAGTGGATTAAGTGAGCTGTCAGACTCTAAATGGCAAATCCCAAAGTTGGCCAAGGAGAAATGTAAATACTGTATAACAAGTTGAGAAAAATCACTGAGGACTCTTGAGACATTGGTTGCATTTGCACTGTAGAAATAATGCAGTTTGACACTGCTTTAACTGCCATGGCTCCACATGATGGAACCCTGGAAACCGTAGTCTGTTGTGACACCAGAGCTCTCTGACAGAAAAGGCTGCATATCTCAAAAACTACAAGTCCCAGAATTCCATGGCATTGAGCCATGGCAGCTAAAGCAGTGTCAAACTGTATTATTTCTGCAATGCAGATGCAGCCATTAATAGGAAACAAGAGTCATACAGCTTATAGTAAAGCAGGGTTGGGCAATGAGTAGGAAGGTGGGGGCTGTACCTATACCCTTTCAATTTTTTTTTTTAAAGTTTAACTTTTTAAAAATACTCCCATTTTCTCTAGGGGGCAGAGAACAAATTCATCACATTTTTGGTGAACATGGCAAAATTGTCCTGCCTGGATGCCCTTAGCGTATGTGGGACATTTTTGGTTTATATGGAAGAAGATGAATAATTTTTGAAACACATTTTGATGTGCTGGGGCCCTGGAGTGAAGGGTACAAAATCACAAAGTGAGAATCATAGCATGGTGCAATGAGCTCTGTAGACGAATCTCCAAGGTTTTTTATTTATACCAGATGTTAATAGGTAAACATGTCAATCACTGGGTTATCACATTGTTTATTATCAGCCATGCGTATACTCAATACCTATTACAAAGTCATAAAAATGATATATAATAGTCTGTTCCATCCTTGTAAGCAGTTGGCAGTACAAATTTCTTTTCTTTTTGCTAGCTCAGCATGTCGGCCAATACATATCATCTCTCATGTCCAGCCACCCATCATGTACTCCCTGTGACTATCCACCCATGTGTGCATGGGCGTATGTCTCCAGGAAATACTGTACTCTACTCTGGTGGCTTAAGATTGGTCTTTGGGGGTTGCATGCAGCCCACCCCTGCAATAAAGAAAGGACTAATACGAGATATGGGTGGTTCAGAATGGCCAAGAACACTGAAACTAATAAAAGAGTATTGAAATAGCTGCAAGGAAAAACAAAGCAGCAGCAGATTGTGTCCTAAAGGATGGAAAGCTGGTCATGCTAGTTGGGGCTTTTGGGAGCTGAAGAACAAAGGGGAGGGAGGGTGAGCTTAAGGAAAAGCACTGATTAAAGAGGATATACTTTATTTAAAGCATTTATCACCTCTCAGCCCCTCAGGGCGGCAATGCTGTTGTTAACTGCCATCAAATCAGCTTTCCCCCTAAGGTGAATTTAGGAATGAGATGCCTCCAAGACACCCTGTCATCAGTAGCCCTGCTCAGGTCCTGCAAACTCAGGGCAGTGGCCTTCTTGATTATCCACCTATAATGCAGTCTTCCTCTTTTCCTACTGCTTCCCACTTTGCATAAGTATTCTTTTCATTTCTAATTAGTCATTTAATCTCATCATGTGGTTAAATTGTGATACTCTCATGTTGGTCATTCTGATTCCTAGGGACAGTTCAGGCTTCATTTGCCCTGTGTGCTGTTTGCCTTCAAGTAATTTCACCAGACAGAAAAAACAATAACTCACTCGAAATGTGGTGTTGGAGAAGAGTACTTGGGATACTGTGGACAGCCAAGATGACAAACAAATGGGTTCTTGAACAGATCAGACCAGGGCTCTCCCTGGAAGCTAAGATGATCAAGCTGAGACTATCACACTTTGGCCACAAAATGAGAAAGCACAGATCACTGGAAAAAAACAATAATGCCAGGAAAGGTAGAGGGTAGACAAAAGGGAGGAAGATAACAAACCAGATGGATAGACTCTATCATGAGGATAGAGGATCTGGGCGCGGCATTGAAGGGTAGGATTCTTGGAGATATCATAGAATCGTAGAGTTGGATATCATCCACAGGGTCACTGTGAGTCAGAGTTGATTTGAGGGCAGCTAAGAACAACAATTTCAACTTATGGTGACCCTATTACCAGGTTTTCTTGGCAAGTTTATTCAGAGGGGGCTTGCCATTGCCATCTTCTGAGGCTGAGAGAGTGTGACTTACTCAAGGTCACCCTGTGGGTTTTCATGGCCAAACTTGGAATCAAACCCTGGTCTCCAGAGTCATAGTCCACTCAAACCACTGCACCATACTGGGTCTCATTTGCCCTAGGACCATTTTTTTTGTCTCTTTGGCAGTCCATGGTATTTGTAGAACTTTCCTCTGGCATCACATTTCAAAATAGCTGATTCTCTTCTTGTCATCCCCTCATCACACCACTGTTCAGGTTTAACAACAATAAGTAGAAATTAGAAATACAATGTCATGGACAATCATCTTCAATCTGAGGTACAATGGACAAAAGCATTCACTAAGAAAATAAAAACATTTTAATACAGGTTCAAAATTCTTAGAAATAATTTTAAAATCACAGACAGTTAAAACATCCAGAGCAGCCACTCTTGCTTTGGAGGACTCAAGGCCATGTGAAACAACAGTCTTAGTTACCTGCCAGAAACTAAAAAGAGAAGGAGCCAGACTGACTTCACCTGAGAGGGAGTTCTGTATTTGTGGCTTTGCTATAAATAAAACCCTATAATGTGTATCCATCAAACTTGCATAGACATGTCTCTCTTGAACACAACTAAGCATGAATTAGAGTTGGCCCTCCACATCTGTGGCTTTGACTTTTGTGGATTTGATCATTCATGGGTTTCATAGAATCATAGGGTTGGAAGAGACCCAAGGGCCATCCAGTCCAACCCCATTCTGCCATGCAGGAACTCTCAGTCAAAGCATCCCTGACAGATAGCCATCCAGCCTCTGCTTAAAGACCTCCAAAAAAGGAGAGTCCACCAATCACTGAGGGAGTGTGTTCCACTGTCAAACAGCCCTTCTATTGTAGAGGGAAAATAGGACATTTAGGTAGGACATGTAGGAATTTTATATTGCCTAGATAAGTTAGCTGAATAAATATATCAGAAGCCATGATTTTGGGCTGATATAAAATGAGGAACCAGTTTCTATAGGGGGTCAGACAACAGTCAAGCTTTTTGCTGAATTAGACAAAAGGACAGACATTAGCTTTTGCAGACTTGCAGACTCTGCTATAATCAAGTGAGTTTCATATAGAAACTCACTCCCTGAGGTAAGTTCCCCTTTTAATTGTCTGGGATATTGCCTTATGACTGGCATGAATGCTGCCCTGGAAAGATTCGAGAGCTGTGTCTTGCATATGCAATGAATAAAATCCTTGTATCCTGGACTATTTGTTAAGTGTTTCCTGGCTTTAAATTTTTCCTGTTTCACTATCCAGAAATTCCTCCTAATGTTGAGGTGGAATTTCTTTTCCTGGAGCTTGCATCCATTGTTTCATGTCCTATTTTCTGGAGCAGCAGAAAACAAGGTTGCTCCCTCCACAATACGACATCCCTTTAAATATCTAAATAGGATATTATATCACCTCTTAGGCTTCTCTTTTCCAGGCTAAACATCCCCAGCTCCCCAAGTCTGTCCCCATAAGGTATGGTTTCCAGACCCGTCTCCATTTTAGATGCCCTCCTCTGGACATGCTCCATCCTGTCAACATCCTAATTGTGGTGCCCACAACTGGATACAGGATTCCAGGTGAGGCCTGATCAAAGCAGAATAGAGTGGCACTATTACTTCCCTTGGTCTAGACACTATACTTCTAGTGATACAACCTAGAAGCGCATTGGCCTTTTTAGCTGCCGCATCACGCTGTTGACTCAACTTGTTGTCTACTAGGATTCCTAGTATTTCAGGTGAGGCTTAACCAAAGCAGAATAGAGTGGTTTCCATTACATTCATTACGTTCCAGCTTGTTAGCATCTTGACTTGATCAATATGTTCTTGCTAGAAATCTCTAGGTCTTTCAGTGGATCTCTATGGTCAACCTCTACTGAAATTCATGCTGGGGGATTTAAAAAATTCCTAAAGAGGACACTTCTCTAGACATCTGTAGGTCCTCCAGTGCAATTTTATGGCCAGTTTCCAGCAGATGTTGACCAGAGAGTTGCCCTGGAGAACCTGGAGAGATGATCTCTCAGGTTAAATTAATCATAGTTTTTGCTTATTTGCATTTGCTCCCACTTTCACTGGGGTCCTATCTAACCCCAGAAAAATTGGGAAGCTCCCCTGTATCAGTGTTTTGAGCTTTTATTTGGTCATGTCCTCCGTTTTCTTGAATAAGCCTCCATTTTTAGGTGCCTCCTTGTCCTTCTTAGCAATATATATATATATATATATATATATTTGGCCACTCTAGCCTCAGAGGAGAGCAAAGGCAAACACCCCTCTGAAGAAATTTGGCAAAAGGAAACCAGAACCTAAGTTGGAAAGAACTGGAAGGCATACATAGGAAGGCTAGAATTCAAAGATATAGCCATGTTAGTCTGTAGAATCAGTACATAGAGAGATCTTGTAGCACCTTTGAGACTCACTGAACAAAGAAATGGGCAGCGTGAGCTTCCCTAAAGTCTGCTTCCTCAGATGCATTTGGAGGAGTGGAAACCAGGAGCAGACATATATATGCCATTGGTATGTGAAGTGTCAATTCAGTGTGAAGCCGAAGGCTTTTGTTGCCGTCATCCATAGTTTTTTGTGGGGTTTTTGGGCTAAGTGGCCAATATGTTCTAGAAGAGGTTGTTTCTGACGTTTCGCCAGCATCTGCGGATGGCATCTTCACAGAAATGTCAGTTTCATTTTCCAAAGCTGAAATGGTCTTGCCACTTCATTTCTACACACAAAGGATTTTGAACTTGAGGTGTGTGTGTGTGTGTGTATATATATATCTATCTATCTGTCCCTGGTTTCCACTCACTAAATGCATCTGAGGAAGTGGACTGAAGTCTAGGGAAGCTCATGCTGCCAACTTCTTTCTTTCTTTCAGTCTCAAAGGTGTGCAACAAGATCTGCCTACAGTTGTTGTTGTTGTTGTTGTTGTTATTATTATTATTATTATTATTATATCCAAATGCATCTGAGGGGGCAGACTATCTGGGCCTATTTCCCCCTTCCTCCTCCACAGGAGGAATCTAGTGACGTAGTTTATTGAACAGTGACGCAAATGCCTGGCGCCGGAAGTGGCGACTATTTCCGGCGCCGCTCTGGTGGCGGCTTCCGGTGTGAGGCGTGAGCGTGGCTCTTCTCCTCCTTCTCCTTCTCCTTCCGAGGGAGCCATGGCGCCGGGAGGGAGCAACGGCGGGGGCTCGAGCGCGGTCTCCCCGGAGGGGCTCCGGAGCTGGGTCCGAGGGGCCTACCGCTTCGCCACCGACCGCAACGACTTCCGCCGGTGAGCAGGGCTCAGGAGCAAGGAGGGCCTTTGAGCTCAAGGGGAACCAGCGCCTCCTCCTTTCCCGGACCCGCCCTCCATCTCTGCCTTCTGCCCGGGAGGAATCCCCAAAGGCCTCCCATGCTGAGCAGGGGCAGAAGCATGCATTTCTCCTTATCTGAGTGTGTTATTTTTAAAGCTCAGGGCGACAGACATCTTTTTTCCAGGACATGTCCTCCATCTCTGCCTTCTGTCCGGGAGGAATGTCAAAGTGCCCTCCATTTGGAGAAGAACTAAGAAGCATGAATTTACATTTATACCGAGGGTCTTTTGCTTAAGGTGACCAGAGGTCCTCCTTTTTCAGGACATGTCCTCCATCTCCAGCCTTTTGTCCAGGAGGAATTGCAAAAGGTCCTCCCTTTGGAGCAGGGCTCAGAAGCATGAATTGATATTTACACTGAGCGCCTTAGCTATTCTTTGATCAAGTCCTCCAATGTTCTGGAAGGTCCTCCAATTTGCAGTGCCTTGTCCTCCTAGCAATGAGGAGGACCTCTGTTCACCCTGCCTTGGCCTCCTTTTCTCTTCAGTCCAGGCCAAGGCCCCTCCCGGCCTTCCCATCTGCCCAGTGGTTTCGCCTCTGGGGTCCTGGTTCTGCCATGGGGAAAGGAGGACAAGGGCGAAGAGGCGGAGGATCACTGGCAACCCATGGCTTCCCCCCTTCCTTCCATTTTTGTGGGAGCCCCCAAAGGCAGGGTGACCAGATGGCCTCAACTCAAAGGAGGGTGAGGCACCCCCAAATGGAGGACAGCAAAGAAAAATGGAGGACGTGGCCAAAAAAAGGCTTGAAAACACTCAGTATAAATATAAATTCATGCTTCATAGGAATGCTCAAAATGGAGAACATTTTGTAATTCCTTCTCAGCAGAAGGCTAAAACGGCAGACCTGTCCTGGAAAAGGAGGACAACTGGCTGCCCAGGGCCCCATCAGGGCAAGGGATGCCAGGGAGCAGGAATGGGACTGGCAGTGTCCCTGATTACGGGAGGTGCCCTTTATTCAGGGCCAGAAAGGCTGTCCCTTACTACAAAGGATGCCCTGGATTGGAAGGCTGGGAAACTAGAAGAGTGCTGAGGATCCCAGGGACGGCCAAAAAGACAGATAGGACTTCAACTAGATCAAACTTGAATCTTCCCTGGAAGCAAAGATTATACAATTAAGGCTGTCGTGCTTCAGCCACTTCATGAGAAGGCATGGCTCACTTGAAAGGCATCAGTGGTTGGAAAGATGGAGGGCAGTAGAAAGAAAGGAAGACCACAGGCCAGATGGTTAGTCAGTCAGGAGGTCATAGGCCTGAATCTGCAAGACCCAAGCAGAGCAGTGAAGGATAGATAGGGTGGCCTTAGAGATGTCTCATCCACAGGGTTGCCATGAGTCAAGGGCAGTTAACACATAAAGAAAGCCTGGCCCATGTCAGACTGGCAGGTGTCCTTCATTATACAGGGTGCCCTTTATTGGAGGGCCAGAAAGCTTGTCCATTGTTACAAGGGATGCCCTTTATTGGAGGGCTAGAAATTTTGCCCTGTATCGGACTGGCAGGTGTCCCTTAATGTAAGGGAGGTCCCTGCTTTGATGGTTGGAAAACCTTTTTATATTATAGATTGAACATTTTTTTATATCATAGACTACCCCCCTCCTCCTGTATTTTGGGGTGCTAGCTCATCATGAAGACAGGAATGTGTGCATCATGTGATTTATGAAAGTGGACAATATTAATTTTGCAGAGAAGCACATACCTCAAGATAACTGAAATCAGTACTTTTATTTGATATTTCAGTAGAACGTGAACTTGTTAAACTTCCTGAGTGCCAATCATGCATGTCATGAATTTCAAAATCTTCTGGGAAGTAAGAAGGCGAACTTGATAAAGACAACCGTTGTATTTGCTTTATTTTATAGTAAAAATGTTAGCCATGGCCCGAAGGAGGAGGGCCCTGCCTACATAGATAGCCCTCCACACCAGGTCTACTAAGAACAAGACAACAACAACATCTTGACAAAATGCAGGCTTGTGACTAACATTGTCATATTTTTTAAATATTACTTTCTTCTGTGTTATTTTTAACACCTTTGCCTTCTGAAGATGTTTGCAATGTGTATTTTGTGCATTTTGGTTGGCCCAAGAAAGGTATCACTGTTTTGTGGAGGTTGGCTGTTATTGTGGCCAACACATCTATCCCTGAATAGCTTAAGAAACTAATCTTTCCTCTTACTCAGAATTCTGGCTGATCTGCCTTTAAAACCATGTATGGGTTTCCCATCTATTTGGATAACACATTGTAGAGTGCTTAGCACTGTAAAGTGGTATAGAAATGTAAGTGCTATTGTTGTTGCTGTCTATCTGCATCTTGTTCATATCAGTCTCTTGTATCTCCTCCTTCAGCTTCCTTTGTCTTGCCACCCAAGAGCCTATTCTGTAGATTGTATCTCCTTCCCATTCTCAGCCAGGGCATTGACTACTCTGTCATAGGTATTTTCATTCTGTTGTTCTCCAGTCCCTCCAAATCTTAAAGCTTTCTTTGTCTTTAAGCTCCAAAAGAGACAATGCATCCAGATCTCTCCCTCTCTCTGTTAGTAGTCATCATTTCATTGATTTCTTCCAGCTTAATGTTTTTTTCTTCCAAAGATGTCAGTTTTGTGTTAATATGTTGCATTTCAGTAAAAATCTTAAATGTTATTATTTTTTTAAATGATACCTTTAAAGTTACTTGTAATTCTTCCTTCAGATCCTTCTTAAACTGTTTTCTTCAATCCACAGTCTTCTGGGCCAGCTAACTGACATATTTCTTTTCAAATTTGTTGATTTGTTCATTTATTTAATTTGGTTGATTAACAGATGCTCTTCTTGGCCCTTGAGCATATGTAGATTGCCCTGTTTTGGATCTGGCACAAGATCCCATCTTTTCTTAGCTGCAGAAACATTTTGACAGCTGTCAAATTTAAAACACAATTTTTCCTGTGCAATTTCCACTCTGACCACTAGATGCCCCTGATTCCTTCAGCCCTCCATGGTGCCTTCTAGGCATTATACTCTTCAATTGGAAACAAACCTCTTCCTTTAATTTCCTCCTCTTTGATGTAGTGGTGATGTTTAGATTACTACACTTCTAAAAGCAAACTCTAAAAATTCTCGGACATCAACATTTCCATCAATATTTATTTGATATTTGATTAAAGAATGTACATCCCTAGCCTTTAAATCTTTGCAGTTTACAGTGGTACCTCGGGATACGAAATACCCAGGTTACGAAATTTTCGGGATACGAAAAAATCCCATAGGGAATTATTGTTCCGGGTTACGAATGTTTTTTCGGGTTACGAAAAAACTTTTGGCGCTTTTCGGCGCAAATCGCGGCTTTTCCCCATTAGCGCCTATGGCATTTCGGCTTACGAAGGCTTTTCGGGTTACGAAAGCGGCCGCAGAACGAATTAATTTCGTAACCCGAGGCACCACTGTAATTCCTTCTCAGTACTTTCTAATTCACTGTTAACTAACATTTTTTTAAAAAGTGTGTTTTAAACTCAAGTCGGAAAGTGTTTTATTCCACATAACTTTAGCTGATAAATGATTATATGATTTTACGATTCTATGATTCTGTTTTACTCACAGTTCCACAGATAGTGATTCTGGTGTTGGAAGTTGTTTAATTCCACTCACTGGCAAATTCTTTGATAAATCACAAAGTGGATGCCTTTATTTAAAAGTAGAAAGTTGAGTATGCTGTGTTCAAAACTCTTTCAGTGGCTACAATGCAGTGAGGCGAGATGTTACTTCCCGGTCTCCTTTGTTCTAGCCATGGCCAAATGACAAGGATTAGCGTTGTCTTCATTGCTAGGAACAGGTACCAGACCTTTGGGATGATCCTCTGCGCTTCCTGTGCCAGGGAAGCTGTTTCAGCTAGTGCCACGTTCAACATAGGGTCCCTTAGCGGAATTTCCAAGAGCCCCTACAACACTCTAGCATTTCAACCTGGAACCAGACAGGAAATCTTCAGTGGGATTGTGTGTAACCAGCAATATGAGCCATAATAATTGAACTATTTTGTATTTATTTCAGGAACCTCATTGTTAATCTGGGTCTCTTTGCAGTAGGAGTTTGGGTAGCCAGAAATTTAACAGATATTGATTTGATGGCACCACAACCTGTTGCATAGCTGGTAAGTAGCCAAGACTGAGGGGGAAAGAGCATACATATAGCTTCTAAATTTGTCTATTCTCAATCAGATTAATAGTTAACTGAAAACTTGAATAAATATTCTTGTTCTGTAAAGGAGTGCTTTTAAAAAAAAATCCTTGGACACAGCCTTTGATAGTTTTCTTTTTACCGAACAGTCACTCTTTTTGGGAAAAAGTATCACCTCTGCATTCTGAATTTTTGTGATCTGAGACAAGACGTTAGCTTGATTAGCAAGACCCTTTTATTTAAATGTTGAGTAGAATTAACACTGGATTTAGCAGGTGCCATTTATGCAGCTTGCTTGAAAATAAGCTAGAGATGGAAAAATTATCCCCAAGGCCACGATCTGTGGAGAACTAAAACTAAAGAAAGAGTGGGGAAAGTGTGGTTCCTGTGTGACTTCTGGTGGTCAGTCTTTCCCCCAAATTAACTTATGGTCCAAAATGACTGCTAGAAGGTGTGACTGGCATTTCCACCATGCTTGGAGGTCCCTTGCCCCCACACACCCTGGTCAAAACAATGTATTTATTTTTTTGTCTCAAAAATGCCTTCCAGAGGCTCGAGAAGACCCCCAATCATGGTGAGAATGCTTCCATGTCCCCTGGGCTGCTCATGTGGCTACCAGTCCTGCAGTAATGCATAATTAGACTTGTGACGCCATCTGTGCAGATTGTGAGTGTAGACTGGCAGGCTCTCAAGATGCCAGCCACAGATGCTGGCAAAACGTCAGGAAGAAACTCTTCTAGAACATGGCCACATAGCCTGAAAAATCCACAAAAACCTATAAGACTGGCAGTTATTAGGCTGTTCTGAAAGTTTGTTACACTTTAGGCCGACCTATCGAAATACTATTATTTCATCAAGCCTGAGACAGACATGCTGGTGTGGTGTGTATGTCTGTCAAGGAAAATACATCAAACATGAGATTTTGTGTTTATGAATATTTCTTATGCCCATCTGTGTTACCATGCACTAAAAGTTTTAAAATAGGATTTGATCCTAACCTTTATAATATTTGATTACAGATGTCATTGATGTAGAAGCTTCTGAAGCCAGAACGTCTTCTTGCTGCATGACAAATGAGTTGCAATTGATCACTGCATTATGTACAGATGTTACCTTCCAAGTGGCTTCTATTCCAAGTATTAGAGGCATCAGGAGATCTAGAATATGAAGGATTAACAACAACACCGAGACAATGTTTTACCAGTACATTTTCATTATGTTCATTTCACTGGTTTGGGAGCAAATGGTTTCGAGTCCAAGTGAAAGTGTAGTTCCTGAAGCTCTACTTTTTTGCCGTAGACAGTTATTCAAAAGAATAAGATAAAATTCTTTTGTAGATGAAATTGGTTTCTGTATGAAGTGTTTAATAGCTTCTGAAGTGAATTGCAAAATAAAAAGACATTCAGTGCATTCAACGTTTTTTCTTTTTAATAGGAAATTTCAGCTTACAAAAACAAGGTAAAAAGAGTAGATTTACAAAAATCATAAAAACATGATTCATAATTCACACTTAAAAGTAGTAACAAGCCTCAGTCCTTTAAGTAGGACATGTTAACTATTCAAAGGGAAATTACATTTTAGAAGGCCTAGGTGAGCCTTAACTATGGACAGTTCTCACCCAGCACAATGGTTGTGTGGTGAATTGTGATTTTTATATTGTATGCGGAAAAGAAACTGTTTGGTGTTGCATAGCATGTTGGTGTCCTGGACTGTTCTCTAGTGCAGCTGAAGTTAATAGGAAACCACTTGCTAATGAAGCACAATTTTAACAAACTAAGGACCAAGGTGTTGTGCCTGTTTAGGACACCATTACTACTACAATGTCTCATTTAAAGTTCCCATTGATAATGGAAAGATAATTCTTCACCAGAGCCATCTCTTCTTCCCATAAGGGGATGACAGGTAGCTGAATCTGAAGGGGAAATAAAAGATGTATCTAAGACTTCAGCTGCCAGTAAGGGTGAAACAGAATTTTGGTCCAAAACATACTGCAGAAATAAGCCAGCTTGAGACCACTTTAACTGCCCTAGCTCAGTGCTGGGGAATCCTGGGAATTGTATTTTATTGTGGCACCAGAGCTCTCTGATAGAGAAGGCTAAATGTCTCACAAAACTAGAGTTCCCAGAATTCCCTAGCATTGAGCCAGGGCAGTTAAAGTGATCTCAAAGTGGATTATTTCTGCAGTGTGTTTGGACCTTTGTCTGTAGGCATACTGTTTGCAGAATTCAAGAAAGGACGCAAAGAACTAAAATTTTGCAGCTAGAGCACAACATTGTTTTTCATAACTATGACAGCTCACAGCTTCCTATTAGACTATACTAGAGCTCTTGGTAACCATTAAATCCAGATTATGTTGTAGAAGAGTTTGCTGCAATTCTAAAATGCTGATTATTTATAGGTCTGTCTGCCATCACTAACTATCATCCTGCATGCCACTCTTGCAGCAGAAGCAGTACCCATTGTGAATGGAAGGAGTCAATTTAAGTAATTGACACGACACAAGAAATAACAAGTATAATTGTAGGCAGATTTACCTTAATCTTTCTACAAGAAAAATAAATAAAATAGCATTCATAAATGTGATGCAAGCCAACGAAGTGGTAGCAGTTTTAAAATGTATTGGAATAATTGACCATTAAGGGGGGGGGGGAATTAAGAGTTCATTGCTAGCGATAAGATTTTTTAAATGACATCACTATTCAGCATCACTAGGCTGCAACTCTAGTAATGAAAATTATAGAGCAGCAAAGGTTTATTGAACCTGGCTAGAGAAATGAGGACATCCACTCGTAGACAGTGGAGAAATAGAACTGGGGGATGAATTGAGGAGTGACCCATCCCAGTTTTGTACGTTGGAAAACCTGGTGTGATCTGCAGTGCTTCAACTGATAAAAAATTTTGAAAAAAAAGTTGGCTTTTCTCCCTTGCTACTCAGTTTTACAATATACACTGCAGTACTCTGCTGTATACCTTAGTAGTATGTTTAGCATTTCCTTTTCCCAGGCTCTCAGCTAAATTGAATTGGGAAAATACTGTGGAACCCATACTCTGCACAGAATTTTGTTGCAGAGTTACAGTGCATTCTGCTCTAAACAGTCACTCTTCGGCCTATGCAGACTGCATGCATGCATACTGAAACAATGTAATAGTGACCATGTTTCATTCTATTTGAGCTACTAAGTTTAAAGATAGAGGACAGCTCTAGTTATTAGAATGTAGAATATAAATCTGGTATCATGAAGCAGAATTCAGTAGATGTTGGATTCTCTTAATCACCTTTGTATACAAATACTTAGCTTCATACAGCTACCATGTACACCATGCATATACAGTGCCACAATACTGAACCTGCTTCAAGTTACGATTGAATAATTTTCCTCATAACTGGAAATAACAGGAAGCAGTACACTTTGCTAGATTCCAGTCGGTAATATAACCAAATTCATGTGTTGTTTTTTTAAAAAAGCTTCCACTGAGTGAGTTGTGAGATGTTTTCTGACTCCAATCAAAATTCCAACGTACTGTAGGTTAGGATCAATATTAGGAAATAAGGTATATTCCTTGCATTTCCTGAGTCCAGTGAGAATTCTAGTATTGTCTTGAATGGGGCCAACCTGCTGACAACCAGAGCACCTCATTTCTTGATTCATTGTATCATGGTTCTCCAAAAAAAGCCATAGAGAAGTGTTTTTTGTTCCATGTTATTACACTGTCTGGGACAAAAAACCCCATTAAATCTGATCTGGCTATTTTTATTGAAAACACAGATAACCTGTATGTTGCTAGTATGAACTTTAAGGATTTTAAAAAAAATTGTTCAGGTGACTGCTGCTGAATTAGAAATACAGGTTTAATTCTGTATGTAGTCTGGAACAAAACCTGACTCTGGGGATCTAAAATATTCAGTCCTGATGCATAAGAGTGAAGAACCTATTCCAAACTGCTTTATCAATAGGTTTATCTAGGCATTCTTACTTTCCACAGTATAGTTAAAAGTACTTGCTTAAAGAAGAAAAATTCTAATTTGAAAAAAATTACTTTGTTTTACTGACAAAGATTTAACACAAAACCCAAAATTATGATCTAACTTTAAGCAAATTATTTCCATTATTAGAAATACAGTCTTTAGACATACACAGTAAAATACATCAATTTGCTGGTAGGAACTTTTTTCCCCATTCACATACAGATATGAAATGTTTTTTAAAAAAGCAATGCTACTAAAGACACAGATTTGAGAGTGGGTAGAACTTAAAAAAAACATGTGTCCCATGCAAAATGTAATTAGATACAAGGCACCAATTTTTTATCTTTAAAAAAACTGCTCACAAAGCTTTATCAGTATGTAAAACTAATCCCGCCCCAATCTACATCCCATTCATAAAAATTATTTTTATCAGCAATACTGTTGGAACATTGTTGCAATTTGTGTTCAGGACAATTAACTGACATTCAGCACTCACTCATTTTCTCTCACCAGACATACATGGCACACAAACCAACTTTACAATCAGAAACAGGTCTTCTCTACATCACAGAGAACTTTTTTATACATAAAAGTCTCCTTTTGAGTCCATAGGACACATTTAACACCAATTTTTAAATACATTTTAATTTGTAAATGTGTTATGCTTTCCCTGAAGTGAATGAAAACATTTATAGTTCAAAAGTAACAAAAGAGTGCATCTGCACAGTTCAACTTTGCAGTATGATAGAAGGTTGCCTGCTGGGGCAGTCCAATTTCATATGCTTGATTGGAAAAGTTAGTAATATTTTCCCAATATCTTCAAGAGGCCTTTGAAATGGAAGGGATTTTATATTTGTCTTTTACTCACAAATTTAAACACTGAGTGCTAGTTACAATTCTATACTTAAGACATTGTGCTTGTAAGTACAGATAGGGTATCATTCTACCTGTGTCTTTGTTCTGACCAACAAATTATAGTTCTGAGAATGTCTGTTTTTAAAAAGTAGGAGGTCTAAAAGTCATGGTGGAACTGTTTGTTACAGTCAGCATAGGAATGTTGCTATAAATTGCAAGCTCATAGCTTTCTTCTCTCATTAAATCATATCTCATGATAGCAGATGTCTTTTGCTATGGCTGGGAACAAGGAAACTCACAACTTGACAGTGTCTCAACGTGCACATATGTCTAAATTTAAAGGAAAAAATGACAGTTTAACTAGGTGACACCATTTTTACCAAGGGCAACATGCAGTTCTGTCCTCAACAAAGAGGAATGGAAACACTGAAAGTGCTCCAAAGCCTGATAAAGAGCATTGACTGGTAAAAGTAAGTGCTGTGTAGGTTTCATCAGTGGCTGCTTGTTCTACAAACTTTTGAGAACTTGATATACGTGAAATAGTACATCAAGTTAATAAGTGTGAGCTACTTCACTAAAGATTTCCTTTCAAAGATTTTATGCATTTGGCCCTCAGTACCCATAGTACACAGATACTAAAATCTGCGGATGCTCAAGTTCCGTTGTCCCCAATGGCGGTACATGCATGCAGCTGCATCATTACGAACAACGGAACTTCGATGGCAGTGCATGCACATGGCTGTGCTGCCATTAGGGACAGCCCCCGTTGTCCCCAGTGGTGGTATGACAGTGTTAGGGACAATGGGTCTTAATGGTGGCATGGACATTTGCATGTGCCTCTATAGGACAATGGGGGGCTGTCACTAATGGTGGCCATGTGCATATGCTGCCAATGTGGGCTTGCCATCCCGTAGGTACAGAGGACCAACTGTATACTAAATTACTCCATCCAGCTTTATTATTCATGCCTGGTTTTAGTTACAGACATAGACTTTTGTTCTGCTTAACTCAATTTTTTTCAGTTTTTATATACAATCAACATATTCCTGTTTGTACATTTTTTCCATCCTGATCCCAGACATGTTTACTCAGCAATGTCACACCAATTAGGTGGGCTTGCTTTCTAATCAACATATTTAGGATGGTGAAATCTTAAAGAAATCCTCCATAGATCAAAAGGTGTGGATGTGCTTTTAGTTATGCAAGTATGTGTGGGCTCTTGTGTGAAGTGATACATTGCTCAGTAATGGTTTCAGGATCTGGACTGCCATGTCGGCCTTCCTTGAACACACATGCAAAAAAAGGAGTGGGATGTAGCTAGGAAAATTAGTTTGGGAAGACACGTTATCTGATCTGCTACTCTGATAGGCTTCCATTATAATGGGAAGATATGGAACTGTCAAGAAACATCAATTATTACTAATTTTTCTGCCAACCAGGACACTTTAAAACAGTGTACACAGCATAGCAAGAGCACTGCTTGCAGTAGGCAGATATAAAAGAAACAGCATAAAAAATGCTATACGCTATCGCTTCTAAATAAAAGCTAATCTTTATAGAAACCTCACAGTGTTGGAAACAGCAAGCTCAGTTCAAAGGACAGTTCCTTCCTTCCCTATTGAGATAACTTAATTGCACATTTTTCCACATTCATGGCACTCCCAGTATTTCCACAAGAGGCTACTATTCTCTAAATCTGCTTGGGCAATGTGAAGCATTCATGGCTACCAAAATACCTTCCCTCTCCCACCCCTCACCACTCTCTTCTATGCAACTAAAACAGGTGGCAACTAAGCCTGCAACACTCAGTCAAAAGATGAGTACTAATGGTAGGTATGTCAGCTTTTTAAAGGAATCTCTGCAGTTGTGCTTGTTACATAGAGTACATGGCCCTCTGTGCCTGCCCACACCCATAGTTTTTGCTGTAATGTACAGTAACTGCCATGAGAAGAGCAGAAGAACCCAGGCAGGCACAGACACAACCAAGGAGCACAGTAGCTAGAACAAGGAAGCATTTGTAACCAAGATGTTCTAGTTACCATGCTGTGTGGTCATGCCTCAGGCTGAGCATGTGGCTGACTGCCCACCAACTAGTCGTCTTGTCCTAGTTGCAGGATCCAGATAGCTGAGGCAGCAAGTCCTTAACTGAAGTGTTTGAGTGGGGGTAAAGAGGCAAAAAAGGAGAAGATGAAATATACGTAGGGGTATATATAAGAGAATTGCAGGCACTGAGATACTAACTTAAAATAATCACACTCAACACTATCTTTCTTGAGCTTCTTAAGATAAAGAAACTAGTGACCGATTGTGGGGTAGATTGGCCCTGTCTTCTGCTCATAGGCTTCTTTCCACAGAGGTTACCTCAACAGAAGTAATCCCCAGAGGAAAGAGAGTACTGTCTCCTTTAAAAACAGCTCAGTGTGTAGGCAACAGTGCTTGATGGTGCTTATCTCATGTTGTAAAACTTTCAGCCGCAGATTTTTGCATATGAAGTTGCTGTTGATGAAAGGCTGGATTTTTTTCTTTCCAGTCAGTTGACAACTTTACTGGTAAAAATTTTGTTTTAACTATAGTAAGAACTGCAATGCTATACTGTGATTTGTAGGGATTCAACTTGTTATACTGAATCAATTAGTTGTACAGTAATGTCTATCAGACAATGGGCTATGAATTTATTCATAATTATGTTTCTCATGGAGAGTCTTGTGGAATATCAGGCAACAGGCATGTTGATATAGTATACTCAATATTTGTAAACTACATGTGAACTATGCTAATCCCTACCCGTTTAAACATCAGACCAAAGTTTAGTGAAATCAGTGTTTGGCATAATCTAAGATGCAAATTCTTTTTCTCCACTTAGTAAGCTACTAGTCACAGGAAAACATTTGAAAGCCCTGAACACATCAGATCCCTGCCCATCTTTCAAAACTCAACTATTCCTGTTTGCCAGGAAAGCAGATTTCTAGCACATCAGTGAAACTCCTTCCATAACATTTTTCAGTGAATAATGTGAACTGAACCCATTGTGTTGCAGCTTCTGTTCTTGCCAGAGGTGGGAGCTACCATCTTTATAAAAAGATTGTGCTATCTTTGAAAGTGTTTCCTGAAGTAGCTGTGTTTTGCTCTAGCAAAGGAACCAATGGAAGATGCACACTATCTGTTCATCACAACTACAAGATTAGATCTGTCGTCTTTCTTAAAGTCCAGCTTCCATAGTAACTGAGTCAAGGCGAAACCCACATCTTCTAAGCTGGTCTATTAAGAACAATTAGGAACATTTCCCTACAGGGTACTGCCCTCAAAGACTAGTTACAAACCCAGCAAAAAAGTATGTACATTTTGTGTGCTTTACCTTCATTCAATGAACAAGATGGAATACTTATCCTATATTTCCTAGTTGAAAAGCACAAGTTGTTCCATTACAACAAGACCTTATGTTTTCCAAACCTGTTCTTTCTGCCAAGCTGCAACACTGTAATTATAAAAGATCAGCAACAGTTTTAACTAGGATCACCACAAATATATTGAAAAAATTGTTGACGTGATCATGCACATGAGACCCAGGCTTATGACAGGGATGGCACAGATCAATACAAATTGAATATAGGTGTCTGCAGATGTGTGTGTGAACTATGTTCCTAAAGCTCTGTGAACTGGAGGTATGGGAAGGGCAAAAGGATAGTTACAATCCCTCTAAGGTTTAGATAGAAACAATCTCCTTCCAATACGACTCTGAAAACCCAGCGCCTTGAAACATTAAGAAGGGGATAATTCATTGGTACGATGGTCACAAATTTCAGGATTTTGTTAGGAGCTGTTCCTTCTCTGTGTAATAACCAGTACACCCCCTGAACATTATTTGCATGTAAGAAATTATTATGCACATAGGGCAAGAGTTGATATGTTTGATAGCAGCAGATGAAAAACAAAATGAGTCATTGATATAGGAAACCAAATCATTCATTGTGAAACTGGGTATAGTCACATACAAATCTGGGCAGTGATCATCATGTGACAGCCAATACATAATGAGAGCCTTGAAAGTCACGGCTATCCCACAATGTCTGCAATTATTACATAGGAAAGTGGAGACTGTGACTTCAACTGAAATATTTATCTTATTAGCAGATGCTAAAAATATCAAGGTAGAAAGGGGGGAAGCACTTTTGCTCTTTTTGAACACACAGTAAATTGGAGTGTGAGACACATTCTTCAGCTTTCTATGTAACTTCAGTTTTTGTTCATCTGGGCAAAAAAGGACAAATTAACAAACCAGAACCACATTTGCTGGTGAAAAATACCTTAACTAGGTTTTTAGCACAATACAACACCATCTTCCCAAGTTATGTTGGGTTAGAAAGATGGATGCTGTATAATAGTGTGAGCTATTTACACCAAGTGGTGCAAAAACCGTTTACTATACCAAGAGAAAATAGACTGAATGAGATTCTACTGTACCTATTCATTCCTTTTCTGAAGGAATGTATATATTTGTGGTCAATGTGATGGCTTTGTATCCTGGTTATACACAGAAGTCTGGATGCATCTACTTTTCCATGCCACATTAGATTTCTCTTTGAAAGAAGATAAATGATCCTAGACACTGGAGGCTGTTACTCTTTGTTTTGTTTAGAAGAGGAAGGGGTTTACAAATACATCTGTCTTTAAAAAAAATAGATGTTCTGCTACAATCTCATAGAACAGAGTTGCACATAGTAGGAGGCCCACTTTTCCAGACAATGGATCCAAATAATTCCTGCAGGAGTATTTGTTCCTGCCAAGATGAGTGAACTCCAAAGGCTTTTTAAAAAGATGAGCCAGCTGATTGAGATATTAATGCTTCCTCTCATGGGAGCGTCAGTCTTCTGTCTTTATCACTGTGTTTGGACAGCACCTGAGCTTGAAGTTGTGTTTCTGAGATACTTGCTTTGCCTTGCACAGTTCTTTGAGTATAAAAAAGAATGTAGGCCTGGGTTTTGCATACCTCCTCCACACTACATACATTCAGTTTGGAGTCATTGCAGTGGACCCAAAACCCTAAAAAGGAGAGAAGACAAGGAATATTAATGAAAAGAAGCTATCTGCCAACATAATTTTCTGAACTTATCCACAGATAAAAAACAAAACAGAAAACCAACCTAGATATGTGCCATTTCTAAAAGGAAGATGGGATGGCGGGGACCCACACAGTTATTTCTATGAGTACAAAGGAAACTTGAATTTGTACAGTGGGCCCTTGTTATCAACTACTTTGCAGATAAAGTCTCTCATATTAGAGCTGACCTGGACGCTGGTATTATAGCAGAATCAACTGATGAGGTGTCCAGTAACTCCCATTAATGAGATTAAACAGGATCGGTTCAATCTGTGAGTACTGATGATGTGGACAAGATCCTTGGAAAAGTGAAGAAGACAACATGCCTTCTCGATCCCTGCCCTTCATGGCTGGCTGTCCGGGGGGAGATGCCTTGATGACATTTCTTAAATGTGTCATCAATGCATCCCTTAGTGAAGGCCATGTTCCAGTTTGTCTGAAGAAAGCGGTCATTAGGCCGCTTCTGAAAAAGCCTTCTATGGACCCCCTGGATATGGGTAGTTACAGGCCAGTGTCCCATCTGCCATTTTTAAGCAAAGTGATTGAAAGGGATGTTGTCCTTCAACTCCAAGTGGTCTTGGATGAAACCGATTATCTGGATCCATTTCAAACCAGGTTTAGGACAGGATATGGAGTTAGAATCATAGAATCGTAGAGTTGGAAGAGACCACAAGGGCCATCCAGTCCAACCCCTGCCATGCAGGAACTCTCAATCAAAGCATACCCAACAGGTGGCCATCCAGCCTCTGTTTAAAGACTTCCAAGGAGGGAGAATAGCATATTCCCAGGTAGCTGGAGAAAGTCTTAAGTAGGGTTATCTTTTCTTGAACATCTCTCAGGATAACTCAATGAAATGGGTAAGCTGAGATCCAGAGTTCTCCTTTTAGAAACCAAAAGATTGCTTGACACGTTAAAAGGAAATGAAAGAAGGTGTTCTGAATAATGAAGTGGATGAGGAACAGTCTCCATTCACAGTTGGTTTCTCATCAGAACAGCACTGTTTTACAGCTTGAGAAGTACGGATATCAGTTCATGGAACAATTTCATTTAATGTGGTGTTAAAACTTTAAGAAAAAGAGGCTGACCCATTGAAAACAAGGAAGCAATAAAAGTCAGTTCTGAAGCACTATAAGCAAGGGAAAGGAAGGAAAAGCAATTTCTGATCCTTAATACTCCTAGCAAATATACAGGTTGAGTCTTACTAACCCAAAATTATAAAATCTGAAATATACCAAAATTGACCACGAGAGTGGCTGAGATAGTGGAATCAATGCTTTCTGATGGTTCATTGTGCAGCAACTTTGTTTCATGCACAAAATTATTAAAACTACTGTGTATAAAATTACCTTCTAACTATGTGTATAAGGTGTATATGAAACATAAATGAATTTCATATTTAGATTTGGGTCCCATCTCCAAGACATCTCTTTATGTAATTGAAAAATCCCAAAAACTTTGAAATCCAAAACACTTCTGGAGCCCAGCATTTCAGGTAAGGGAGAGTCAACCTGTACTATTATCAATACACCATCACAGGAAACACATACATTCTAACAAACTTGGCAGATCTACAAGATGTAATAAATTTTAAAAATTCCCCTTGTAACAAGGCACACGCACCTCCCTCTGTGTTGTAGCAATATGCCGTGTAATGTCCTGAGCCAAACCCTTTCCCATGATGCATCACCACAGCCGAGAGGTCATAGACAAAGGTCTCTTTGTCAAGAGAGGAGAGAGTGTCCCTGCAGCAGTAAGGTTCCATGTTTAATACCTGGTCAAAGAGGACATGGACCCCAATCTTCTCACGGTGATTACGTCCAGACCACCTATAATTCAAACACATGCAGTCAAAGAGACTTCAAAAAATGGCACAGGAACTGATTGAGTAGTAAAGCTATTAAAAGATTTGGAATAGTCTTGACATCCTGGGTACAGGTACAATGAAAATCATTTAAATGTTCTTTCAACTCTAGTGTAATTCACATAATATTAAGAAGGGTTACTAAAACATATTTCTACAAAACAAACAAACAAGCTTCATTTATATACCGCTTCATACCGCCTAAGCAGTGTCTAAGCGGTTTACAACTATAAGCTAACTTGCCCCCAACAGTCTGGGTACTCATTTTAGCGACCTCCTTGGAAGGATGCAAGCCTGAGTCGAGCTTGAGCCCTTTTGCTGGTCTTGAACTTGCAACCTTGTGGTTTTGCAGTACAGGCATTTAACCACTGCGTCACCAGGGCTCCTAATACAGCAGTATTATCCTATGAAATACATCATGAAATCTGTTTTGTTTTTATTTTCTAACATTTTGAAGTATTTTCTGAAATTCACAATCAATGGACTGCCATTTAATAAATATCTGTAATTATTCTGGAACCTGATTATGTTATCAATGTCCTAGGAAACTGTTAAAATTATTTTCTTCTCAATTAGAGACAAAAACATTCCAATTTGGAAAGGATAATTTTTTCCTCCCTTGAAAACCAAAAATGGGTAAAGCACTACTATTTAGGGGGAATAAGTTGGTTACTACAAAATATTTTTCTTACTAATAGGCCTAGCCAGCTTGATGTTATGAAATCAACTTGCTTTAAAAGGTTTCCAGATTCTACAAAGAAATGGAAATAGTGGGACAAAAAAAAAGTAAAACTCTGAAAAAATGGAAATCTAAGGACAAGAATAGATGTATCCCCTTTAGATACATTTGGTAAGAGATGATACATTACACTGTTGAGTCTTTGCAAATCAACTGTGCAATTCATCCCAATCTGTTTTGAGGGTATAGTGGCACCTTGCCATCAGCAGGCTTGCCATCTGTAAATCTGAGCATTCGCAGCTGGCAAGCCCTGTTATCCCAAATGGCAGCATATGCATGTGGCTGTGCTAGCAGCCATGCACACACTGTGCCACCATTAGAGTTAACAGGACTTGAGGTACCGTGGGGTTTTTTTGTATCCATGTGTGTGTGTGGGAGGGGAGGTCCAGAATGGTACCTCCTCAGATACGAAGGTTGGACTGTACTTATTAATACTTATGGTTCTGCCATTTAAAACAAGCTATTACTGGACTGCAGGGTCCTCATCCCTCAAGTATAATAGAAGTTTACTTATTTTGGTTATAATTTCATCTATTCAACAGACATAAGCTTCAGATACATTAGAAGCAGATGTACAGTTTACAACACACCATCCTGAGAACTCTTTCCAACATAACTGGTTGTATTTTCAAACTGTAGCAGTTGTTTTAGTTTCCATAGATACACATCAATTGGACTGATTCCACTGGCACTCCTAATCAAATGGCTGAGTCAATTCCCCCCACATCTATAGCCTAGTATGACTTCAGCAGGCTTTAATGCCATGAGGTTTTTATATCCACATACATACAAACATATGTACACACATTCAATATCCTGCAGGATCCTGGCTACTCAAGAGAATTCCAGTTTACAATAGTTTAATCTATTAACAGTATCAGGAGAAAAATCAATAGGACTCGGGGAAAAAAAGCAGGGTTGTGCTTTCAGAGACACATGAAGAAATAACAGAGGATAATATGTTGTCAAAAGTATTCAATAATGAACACACAATCATTCTACTGTGTGTATCAAGTCTGTTTTACAAATAGCAGCTTTGTTTGTGATTTGCAGGAGTCCTGAGAGAATTAAAGGAAAAGCATTATCCTGTTCTTTAAAGTAAAAGGGTATGTTATAGTGCCACTTAATAAAAGTATTCAGCAATAAAAATCTTTATCCACATCACTGTTTCAGATATAAATATGACCCCTTGTTTCCACCACATGCAATTCACCTGAATCGTTTAAGGTGCAGCCGGAGGACCTGAGGTAGTCTGTAGATCATTAACTGCTTTTTAGCTTCACTTAGTATGAGAGGTTTGGGAGAAGACTTCCGTCGTTTGCCTACATAACATTTAAGAAAGGGCAAGTTAAAATAGAAGTCTATTTACAGATTTCTGTCTTCCGAAGGGAAATATTGAGTCTTTTCACTGCTGCAGCAGTCATCATTTAAACAGTAACAGTGGGAATAGAAATGCTATAGGAACTTCTGTTTAGATCTCCATAAACAATTGTTAGTCCTCAGTGTCATAATACTAGAATGCTGCAGGAAATCTGAAATATGTTTTATTTCTTTTTGCTAGTAGTTTTTCAGTATTGCTTCCCCCCCCCCAAAGTTATATGTTAGCAGACACATTTCCCCCCTAGAAAAATGTATTTCAGAAAGTAAATTTATACAAACTGTTCAAACAGCCTTTTTAACTGAGGAGCAGTATAGAAATGCTATTATTGTTTTGTGCCTTCAACCGTTTCCAACTTACGGCTATCCTAAGGTGACCCTATCGTGGGGTTTTCTTGGCAAATCACTTCAGATAGGATTTGCCATTGGCATCCTCTGAGGCTGAGAGTGTGATTTGCCCAAGGCCACTAGTGGATTTCAAGTCTCATTTGAAAACTGGTAGAATCATAGAATCATGGTATCCAGAGTTGTAGTCCAAGACTCAAACCACTACACCACAGGTTCATAGAGAATTAAATAAATTTCCCTCCTACTTATCTTGCAATGATTTGAAGCATGCCTGAGCATATTTACTTCAGTGTAAATCCCATCAAACTCATTGGGGCTTACTTCCTTACTAAAAGGGAAATACTGTATTGCAGAGATGAGAGGCTAACAGCACTATCCTACATGTGTCTACTCAGAAGTAAATCTCAACTTATTGAAAGTTGATAAAACCTTAAGACTAAGAGCAATAAAGACTGTTTGAAAAACAAACATTTTAAATTAAATATTAAAACACACACACACACACACACACACAGCACCACAAAAGTAACTACAAATAATATGCACTAAGCTTTTGAGAGCAATTAAAGGTTTGTAACATCTATGTTAAGATTCCATTAAAACACACATACATATGTTTTGCATATATATAATATATTCAATAGAAAAAAGGCTTTGGGAAAAATGTGGTCCCACAAAGGAGGCTCTGTGGAAATCAAAAGTGAAAAATGCATGTGGCTGCCTTTGTAGGAAGGGGGAGACAGGAATCTATTCATTTGCATGGTGCTACTCTACTGTAAAGTGTAGGATAATGTTTTATATGAAGAAAAATGGTGATAGCTACAGTCTACAAAAAGAGGCTGGAGAGCTGCCTCTCGGGATGCTTCAGCTGGACATCCTGCACTGAGCAGCAAGTTGGACTGTATGGTCCATGAAGCCTCTTCCTGCTCTATTTCTATGACTCTTAATAAACCAACTCAATTTTGGGAGAGAGGAGAAGCATTTTATTCTTTTGATTTATATCCTGCCATATCATCAAAACAGATATGCAATTACAACTGTCTGAAAGCAGACATTCCTGAATCACCAACACAGTCACCCTTCTCGAATATGGGAGAAGAGATGGAAGGTATCTGTGTATGCAGCAGGTTAATTTGATGCAAAGGACAAATACTGAAATAAATTACACAAATTGGGTAATGTTGTTTTCTTATTCTTAAGTTGTAAAAGGAAAACACACTTCCAGACTGCTTATGTACAGACAACATCAAACATATATTTAAGCAGAACATGTCTAAAGATGGTAGAAACCATTTTTGTTTCCACAGACCCATTATTGCCCCCCCCATGTGCGTTCTGTTCTGCAGAACACAAAGAGCGCACTTCAATGCAGAACAGACAACCCCGAAGATGTTGCTTGAAACTGTCTCTAAGAAAGCCAGATCGGGGCCACAGCAACCCCATGTCGTGGCCCCAATCTGCCTTTTTGCCGCTCCTTTTTGTGCCTGCAAACAGCTGGCTTTTCCCGCCCCACCCCACCAAAGCTTTATGGTGCTCCTGCAGCGTGTAAACGGTGCACTGCTGGAGCATCCGAAAGCCGGCCCACATCTGGACAACCTGAAAGCTGGCTTTGTTAGCCAGTCTGTTTTGCCCCTTTCTTTCATTAAAGGGAAGTCAGTTTCTGTCAAAAAGTCTTGTTATTCATGTGTCAGTAACCCACCTAGTTAGGAGGACTTTATCTGTCTCAACAATCTGGCAGAAAAATTATACATTTCTCCCCTTGTCTGGGGGGGAGGGACATACACTGAAAAATGAGGTATTTATTTTTAGTACCAGAGAAAAATCTACGTAAAGAGTAAAAAAAACCCCATTTTAAATAGTTAAATCTTTTGCAGCAGGGGTTGGCTCACCAGTTATCTTGCAACTCCCATAACCCTCACCATTTGCTATGTTGACTGTGGCTGGTGGGAGGCCAAAGACTTTTGGAGGGCCACAATTGCCCACCTCTGCTTTCAGTTTGTGGTGTTCAGAATCCATGCTGGAATATATAACAATTATTTCTGAACTTATGAATGAAAATTTAAGAACCATAAAAGGAGCACAAGCATACAGGCACATCTCTCATGAGATACAATGAAAAGTTAAATGTCCAAGTCACAGAACAGTACTTTACTTACTGTTGCACTGGTCACATGCATAAATCCTCCCTTCCAAAGCTTCTGTTTCTGTGAATTTGGCCAACATTTCAGTCAGCCTGCACTCCATCTGATTAACAGGCACAATCCCTTTGTTGATAGAGTGATAGCGTTCAGGAAATTCCAGGGAGAGATCCCAGAAGGGTTCCACAGTATTGGATTTATAGTTACATGTTATACAGGTGACCTAGCAGAAAAACAATTATTAAGACATTTTTTTGTACACTTACAGCACAGACATTCTCGTGAGACATTGCAAGGCCAGTGGCAACCAAGACAGTGTGGTGTGTTTGTGGTTTGACTGTCCCAAATCTGAAACCATTGGTAAGATAGAGGCTATGCTTTGAAAGAGATAGGTACATCTTGAAAATAATTTCTCTTATGTGATTTGACCTTCTTTTGTACAATGCACTAAATATAAAGATGTCACAACTATTTTCATTACATTCAGTTATATACCAGAATTATGATTTATGAATAGCATTTGTACAAAAAATATTACTAAGGATTCTGTGTGGTACGAGAGGAAGTCAATGGCACGGGGGCGGGGGGAGGTTGACACCATGAGTTATCACACTGGTTGACACCAACCTTAATGATGCCACTATTTCAGTTTACAGTATTTATATGTGCAGAGATATTTTATTTTGTACAGTCTCAGTACTGTAATGCTATTCTATGGGTAATATTGGTTCTTGTCACTTGTTTTACAAACAGTAACAGATGTAAATTATTTAATTTGCCTCATCAAATGTATGAAAGTAAGAGTCACAATGCAACAGAACTCTGGTTCATACACAACTCCAAATCAAGGACTAGCATTACAAGAGTGAACATCAAGCTTAGCTTCTACACTATACTTCAAGTTCCATTCTGACTTCCAGTGCTAGACAACCCATAATTTGTTGATCTGGAAGCAATAACATGAACCAGAAAGTCAGGAAGGAAAATAGAGTTGATGAAGATAAGGTGGAGCCTGAAATCCTATGGTATGATATTATACATCAAGCTGACCAAATTCTAGCTCAAAGACTCTGAAATAAGGATAATAAAATTACAATACTTTGAAAAACAAGGAGAGGAGAGATTTTTTTTTAATGCAGGAGTCCTTAGTGATTAAAAAGTAAATTCTGCCTCATTATGCCTCAAAATTCTGTTGGCACAATTGTTGCTGTTGTTAACTGCCCTCAAGCTGGAGTGTGTCCAAAGGAGGGCGACTAAAATGGTGGAGGGTCTGGAAACCATGCCCTATGAGGAGAGACTTAGGGAGCTGGGTATGTTTAGCTTGGAGAAGAGACAGTTAAGAGGTGATATGATAGCCCTGAATAAGTATTTGAAGGGGTGTCATATTGAGGATAAAGCAAGCTTGTTTTTTGTAGCTCTAGAGAGTAGGAAACGAAACAATGGATGCAAGCTACAGAAAAACAGATTCCACCTCAACATTATGAAGAACTTCCTGACAGTAAGAGCTGTTTGGCAGTGGAACACACTCCCTCGAAGAGTGGTAGAATCTCCTTCTTTGGACATCTTTAAACAGAGGCTGGATGGCCTGAATTCGGGGTGCTTTGATTATGAGTTCCTGAATGGCAGGAGGTTGGACTGGATGGCCCTTGTGGTCTCTTGCAACCCTATGATTCTAAGTCAGACTCAACTCATGGCAACCCTGTGGATGAGACATCTTCAGGACTTCCTGTTCTCAACTGCTCTGCATACCTTCTAGTGGCATAGCCTACTTAATCGAGTCTACTCATCTTGTATGCAGTCTACTTCTTTTTCTCCAGCCTCTACCTTTACCAAGCATTACTGTCTTTTCTAGGGAGTCATGCCTTCTCATGATGTGACCAAAGTATGACAGCTTCAATTAAGCCTTCCTTTATATAAGTTTTAATATTAAATTTTTTTAAAAAACTTATATAAAATAGACAAGGACACCCAAAGGAGGAGGGGGAAATAGTGGTACATTACTGGATATAGAATGTCTTGTCAAAAATAAGTTTTATATTTAAATGACTGATTGACATTCCCAACTGTATTCAGAATATTCAGTATAAATAAATCTTAAAAATGCTTACATTCTACTGCTAGCAGCAGAACTTCTCAGTCCTTCACCTTTGGCTACGTTTTGCCCCCTCTTGAGTGAAATTCTGAGTAGGCAGGTATGAAAAGGGTACAATAGTTCTCCAACAGTCTTATGCTAACCTAAAAGCCTACCAACTCTAGAAAAACAAAAACAATTGAATGGTAGGGCTGGAGGCCCATGCAACCATGTGTAGTTTGGTCCTCACAGTCTTGCTGGAAACATATACTGAAAATGCCAGCTTTCCTCAAAAGAGAAAAATTGTAAGAGATTACCCTTTTGTAAAATACACACAAGAATACTGAGTTGTTCAAAAATATTGCCACAGAAAATGTACAGTTTTAACAAACGCAATAGTGTGTAAATGCATACCTGACTGAGCAGCTGCCCATGAAAAATGGTGTTCACCACTTTCAGGACTTGCTTGGTGAGCTTCCTCTGTGAAAAAGGGATGAGGATCCTGCGTTTTGTTCCTTCAGATTCCAGCTCCTGCTGCACTTTGTCTAACAATTCACAGAGAAATTCCTGAGCATCTTGCTGGTCATAACCTCGAAAAGCTGGAATCAGACTCCAAACAGAATGCAGCATGGCAAAAGGAGACACTGAAGCCCACTTCCCAGACCACATGACTCTGAAAAGTGTATGCAGTTCATGACAGAGAGAGATGTGCTTTGAACTTGGCTCCTTGGGCTGTGTTAGTTCTAAACTTTTGCTTATTGAGGACCCGCCATTTAAGCCAGCTGGCAGGCTCTGCCTGCCATAAGACCCCAGTTGATCATTCTTCCCTGACTCAGTAGGAGCAGGCCCGCTGAGCAGCTTTCCAGACATTCTAGACTTTCCATTCACGGTCTTAGCTAAGAGTTCTTCAGTTTCACACAGCTCCAGCGTCAAAAAACATTCTCTAAACTTCTGGAGGTGACTTAATACTTGAAGGATAGAATTCATGTAACATGTATTTCCTAGATTCTTTAGTCCAGTCACACCAGGAGTCATGAGAGGCTTCCGCCGGATGGAATAGAACTGTTTGAATTTGCTACTCTGTATTCGTCTTGAGGTAGGGGAACTTGCTTCCATGTCTCTGAACTTTCGAGGAATCAGATTCTCTCTGCGAATATGTGACAAAAGCCTGGCACTTTTTCTTGGAGGAGTACTTGCGAGTTCCTCCAACAATCTCCGCTTCATCTCTTGACGCCGCTGCCTGGCCATTTCTTTCTTCCTCTCTAGTTCTTCCATTTGTTTCTTTTGTTCTAGTTTTTGCTGGCCTCTAGAACTCTTATCAAACCAAGTTCGCAGTGCTTTTGCTAGCAATGATTGCCGTCTATACCAAAGGGCTGTAAGCATCTTAGGCTGTCCCTGAGGGGCCCTCTGATGGTTGCAAACATCCTCCCCCAAAGCCATTGACCGCAGCGTCCTCCCACTTCTAGCAGATGGGTCATGCTTCTGACTTTTAATTGCAGATAGAGAACTTCTTAGTAATTTCAAGTCACCCTCGGGATTATCATTCAATACATAGTCTTCACAAAGATAACAAAAGACATAGAGATCATTCACTTCCATTGCCAAAGGATGTCTGGTTTCTTCAAAGTGTTTAAGTGCATGGTCTTCAATATATCTTCCACAGGCCACATGGGAACATTTCAGGCAAGCCCAAATGGATTCTGTGGTGTTGCAGTCCATGCAGTGCCACTTCTGGGGGTTCAGAATAGAATGGTCCTGGGCAAGTCGTAGCCGCCCAACATGTTTGCATCTATCCATTTCTTACATAAAGCTCCACTGCTTTAACCTTGAAAAACAGATAGGAAAGAACTCAAGCATTGTATGCATTTTTTTTAAAAAAAAGATACAATCATATAGATAGCCCACAAAACAAAAACAAAGCAAAATATACATGCCCTAGGTTTTCTGCAAAGTATCACTTATCTACAGGAGAAAGTTGAATACATTGTATTTAAAAAGCAGTGGGAAGAGGGACTGAACCAGATTAAACTCTCACATATTACAGTACTTAGTCAGTGCAAGCTTTCTTTCAATGGGAAAAGGGAAGGAAAGAAGGAATTTTCAAAATAATTTGAGCGATCAGGATTTCATCTGGCTGGTAGGAAAAAACCAATAAAATAGGAAGATATTTATTTATTGAATCATAGAATCATAGAGTTGGAAGAGACCACAAGGGCCATCCACTCCAACTCCCTGCCATGCAGAAACTCTCAATCAAAGCATACCCGACAGATGGCCATTTAAAGAGTTCCAAGGAGGGAAGTCTTGAGCTTGCTTCTTCCCACTTTTTAAAATTATCCCACCTTGAAAACTCCCATCAGTTAAAAATAGTTAACGGTTAACTGAAAAGTTAAAAGTAGACCAAATTCCTATTTAAAATATGAAGCTGACAAATACAGAGGTGGGCTTGTGGATCTATTGCCACAGAATGATTTTCTATTCCATTCTCAATTGTATGGCAGCTTCTACCTCAGCTGCTCCAAGTCGTATGTGAGTTCTCAAAGAATTAAACAGACCTGCAGATCTTATCTACTAGTTGTCCCTGGATCAAGCAGTTGTTGCCAATAATGATATAAAACAGATATATTTCATAATGACAAATTATATCTGAAGTATGCATGGTACATTTTGTTCTCACCTTTCCACACATTATTGACACAATTTTGGGCTTTTTTATTTTTTGTTGTTGTCATGTGTCTTCAAGTCAGCTCCAATTGTGGATGACCCTATCATTTGTTAGTCTTATTTCTAGCACAGAACTGGGTGTTTTGCATCTAAATAATTTCCCTGTCTGCATACAAATGAAAATTCAGCTTCATTTGGGTTGTAATGCTAAACTATGGTGAATGAATCTTGGTTTCAACAACTTCTCTCTTTCTCCTCATGCTTTGGCATGGCTGTGGAGGAGGAGATTGGAACTTTTCACTAACCACATTAGTCTTGGCTTAATAAATTGCAAAATGTACAAGACTTTGTACTTAGCATATCATGATTTTTTAAAAAAACCTTCAGGACTGATCTCAGGAGAAACCAGTTTTGTATAACATGACAGCAGAAGCTATCAATTTACCCTTAATAAATGGATAGCTTTCATATTCTAGTACATCAATTAACCCATATTCAGAATAGTTTATCAACTCTATAAAAATTAAATATTTATTTTAAGAAATATTAGTGAACTCTTGCTTATGAATGAAAATAAATTAGGAATTTTCAAATATAAAGACAACCCACTGGAAGTATGAGGGAGTGACAAAACTCACTGAATGGGTATTTGAATTACTGGTACAATGGCCCCATCCTATATGTGGGAGATTTGTCCCCCCCCCCCCCCCCGCGTATGGGAAAAACCAAGTACAGTGGTGCCTCGGGTTACGAAATTAATTCGTTCCGCGGCCGCTTTCGTAACCCGAAAAGCCTTCGTAAGCCGAATTGCCATAGGCGCTAATGGGGAAAAGCCGCAATTCCGTGCGAAAAAGCCGAAAAAAGCACCAAAAGTTTTTTCGTAACCCGAAAAAACATTCGTAACCCGAAACAATGATTCCCTATGGGATTTTTTCGTATCCCGAAAATTTCATAACCTGGGTATTTCGTATCCCGAGGTACCACTGTACGGCTAAACCTTTATTTGCTATGGCGGCACGTTCCTGTCCTCTGCAGCTTGCCATACACGTAAGCTCAAATCATACGTGGGCACACTATATATATATATATATATATATATATATATATGTATCAAGTTTTCAAGATCTTATAAACAACATGAAGTTACACTATAATTAAGTAATGACTGTCTCTATATTTAATCCTAGTTTATTTTGTGGTTAAACATGAAATAACAACATTTTAAGTTCTTCTGTATGTTGGCATATTTTTATCCAATATAACCAAAAACATATTGTCTCTTATACAATTTAAATCAGCAGCTAACTAAAATCATGAGATGTTGTCTCAGCAGGATGTAACTATCAATTTAACGTCCTTTAATATTAATGAGAATAATAAAGATATGGCCACACTGAAAGTAGCCCCCTAGACACCAAAGATAGATTACCTATTTAGGAAAACTGTGATCAATAGGCCACATATAGCTTTCAATGTATATTACTTGCAGCCCACAGTTGCCCTGACTCCTAAAATTCCCCTCCATGCATATTTTCTCTAGCACCTTTTTTCTCTTAGGTTCTAAAATAGATGCTTGGTATTACCATGGGGCCTTGTTATCTGGTGGGGTTTTGGTTTCAGGACCCGCCCCCTGTGGATACCTAAATCTGTGCATACTCAAGTCCCATACAGTGGTATAGTAAAATGGGGCTCCCTATGTAAAATGACAAGATCAAGGTTTACTTTTGGGAATTTATACATTTTTAAAATATTTCCAAGCCATGGATGGTTGCATCTGTGAATAAAGAATCTGTGAATATGGAGGGCTGACTGTATGGTCCACCAAACTCTTTTATTAATATGTTTGAGCAAACCCATGGAGTACAGTGGGCTAGAGTGCTAAGACCCTCTAGGCCAGGAGTGGGCAATTGTAGTGGGTCCTGGGGTGATTCCCCCCCCCCTTAAAACTGTTTGGGGAGCCATATGGACTCACACAAATGCCTCCCTAAACCAGAACTAGTCCAAATATAACTTCTGATCTGGAAAAAAAATCTTGTTTGTTAAATAATAAGCAGTGCAGACAAGTTGAGAAACCTATCCAAAAGATTACCATTTCTTCAGGCTAATAGAAGAGGCAATTCAACTCTTCTTTACAAAAAGGGAAGTCCAGATATTGTGGAGGAATCTACGACCACAAAATGGGCCCAGGACTGTACTCTGATAACTCTCCTCTAACCCCTTGTGATTTCCCCCCTCAAAAATGTTACTTAGAGAGAAACCATGAAGTAAGCTGGACTACTGCAGTTACTGCTCCTTTCCTAGAAGGGACCGTAAAAGCTTTACTGCCTGGAAAAGGGAGGTTTAAATTTGCAATGAGAAGAAACGTAAGATGCATATGCATCTCTGTCTGTCCCATGGTGCAGAAATGAGAGATTGTAAGAAACACTGGGGGTAGGGGGAAGCTGTGTGGAAGAGGTGGGCCTCTGCAGCCCTACATATCACTGGCACTGGCTAAGCCTGCTGCTGGGATGCTCCCCCAGACTATCTACCGACACATTGCCTATCCCACATATGCTAACTTCACAAACAGTCAGGATATCTGTTGCTCAGGGGAAATGCTGGAGAGAGAGAGAGAGAGAGAGAGAGAGAGAAGGAAATACTTACCGATTCATATTTAAATACTCTCCCAACTCAATGACCACAGGCTGGAACATCCCCATTTCAATCAATAGAGGCTCCAACCGTTATGGAATTTAATCTCAATTTATATCTTCATCAGAAAAAGGCAATGCAACAAAAAAGCCCTGAAAAGAAAATAATCTTGTAAAATATACATAAACAAAGCCCAGGCTATGTAATTTTAGAATCTGAATAATTCATCTAGTGAAAGAACTACTGTAGATAATATATTAGAATGGATGAAAACTAATTAGATGTCATAATAAAAAACATACCACCAATGAAGAAATGTTAAATTAAAAAAGGCACTCTTGATTTTCCTTTGTTCTAGAACTTTATAGAATACTCTAATCTGATATAGTTGATTCATTGTACAACTTCTAATGAACTACTTAACTTATCATATTGCAAAGCAAAAGCTAAAGACACCCCCCCAACACAAAATGCACATGTTAAACTACTTTGATTTGGGATGATGAGGAAATAGATTTTCATGGGAAAATGCATTAGGTTTGCTTCCCATAGGATTTCAGAACATGCTTTTCTAACATACAAATATAAAGCAATATGATATAACTTATCAATGAAATTATATTAAGGTGTAAATGACCATATTTATGAAAGTCAATTGACAAGGAATCATTTGTCTGAAGGCAATAAAATATTTGTATTAGCAATGCCAGCACAAGCCACAGTTTCAGAATCCTTGTGAAACACACATTGTTACAGATGTGCTTGATGCTAATTGCTAATGAAAAGAATTCCCACACACCAATAATATCTGTGAGTATGTACTAAATCATTCCTCACACTCTTCTCTGCTCACAGTTAAGGAAGGCTCTCTTTTCCTGGAGGATCCTTTTGTCCTGGAAGCAATCCAAGTTATCCTCTGACATTTAAACCCATGGGGAATCTTTCTATTTGCATGTCTTTGGCCTCCCACTAAGCAGATTTCAATAGGTATGACATCACTGAGATGGGGTTGGCCAGGGGTGCCTGCCTTGAGAACTTTCCATGAATTTTAGCAAAGAACAAAGAAGTCACATGGGATCTTGGAGTGAAGGGGGGAAGAAGGAAAAGGGAGACAAATAAGGAACTCCCCAGAAAGATTATCTGGGGGAGGGAGAAGTGTTTTGCTCTTTCATGACCACTTCTACAACAAATATTTGGGCCACACATTAGGCATGACTTATACATGTACTAAACACTGACTGAGAACTTCGAATATATCAAGAAACTGGAATACAACCACTGAAGTCTGTGTCTTATCATCCCCCAACTGAAATAAAACCTAACTACACAGAATGGCATCTGTCTCACATCTCCTTTCAGCCATTCTCCCTCTCACACCATTCTTCCCCTGGTCCTCCCCCCCCCCATTGTTAAAAGTAAGCAGTATAAGTAATCAGAACTAGGGGTTTCTTTTTTGCATATGCTGCTGTGTAAAATACAATATACACTGGGGATGCTACAAAATCCTAGTGACCACAGTTGAACAATGACTGCCTCTTAAGAAAATCAGGTGAAGCAGAATTTTTTGGTTCGTAGACTAAATAAAGCCTGCTTCTAAGATAAAAAAATAGGCATCAAACATCAGCAATCAGATGAGTATGAACAACATACTTTAATGTACATGGAGCTTTTTCCCCAGACCCTTTCCAAAAGGTTCAGACATGTACAGCAGTCACAGCAATAGTAAAACACCAAGAGAGTGCATCATTGAGTATTCCTGTTTCAACATCAGTGGTGTACAACTACACCAAGTTATCTATCTGTGCATTTAAAGCCAAAAGATTGATTTTTAAAAAATCTCCACAAACCAGCAAAAAAATAAGGAGAAAAAAATAAGTTGTCATTTGCCTGTGCTATTTAACTTGATAATTATGATTCCAAAAAGCTTGTGGTGATGTGACAGAAGTTGTAAATCGTAAAGATAGTCAAAATTGTTCAGTCTTCACATATGTGAAAGTATATAAAATCATTCATGAGTCAGAGAAAGTGAATAGAAAACAGCTCTTGCCCCTGCCCCCCTCACTTTCTTCCACTTTATCTAAGGCACTTAACACCACTAGATAACCAGACTGAATTTATATTCCGACCTTCCGCCAAAGAGCTCAGAGTAGATCTTTTTACCCCTCAGCCACTCTGTTCAGTAGATATCATTGAGACAGTGTGGTTTGCTTATGGCTATTTTGGGTGCTTTATAGCTGAGAAGAGATATGAACAAGGGTTTCACAACTCAAACCTAGTATTATGAATACTACTTCATATCAGATCATATAACAGTAATGGTAATTCTGGCCACTACAGTAAGATTCTTGTTTTCTGATCCCAAAACGTAAGATGGAGAATGTGTGGGGAGTGTGTTTATACAGAAATCTTGTCTTTTCAAACCTGTACAGCTAATTCCAGAGATAATTCTTATCCAAAATCCTCACCACTCAGTTTGATCTGTCCTGATGCCTGAAACCAAATAAAATACACAATGACAAAAATATAGCTTGCTCTAATATAGTGATCAATCTTTTCTGTCCTTTAATAAAATATGCCAAAAGAAGAGTCACAAACTAGTTTTGCATACACGTTAGTTAAAAATATTTTTACCTTGCCCTATATCAAAGATCTTAGAGTGGCTTACAAATAGCATTAAAACAACTTAAACACTTTAAAACAATAAAATAATTAAATAACTTAAACCATATTAAATACCAACAATAAGCTAAAAACAGATTGTTTCAAAAACAATTTACAACTATGTTTGGAATGAATTAATGAGGTCCAAAAGCTTTGATGAACAGCTAAGTTTTAACTTGGCGCCTAAATAATGTGAGTGTTGATACCAGTTGGGCTCGGAGGGCTTGAGTTGTATATAGGCTAATGAACTTTCAAAGAATTATGACCATATAATAGGATACTATAGGTTGGGTCTCTTCTATTCAAAATTCTGAAATATAAAAATACAAAATCCAGAACTTCTAGAGCTACAAGTCCTATAATATGGACATTTGTGAGGCTGGGGAGGGACACGAGACTAGAGACAGACATGAGTAAATGACCAAGAGAACTGCCACTGCCATAAAAGGTTGATGTGAGTGGCTGGAGATCTCCTGTATAGTGAACAGGTTGGAGAGAGGTGGTTAGAGACAGCAAGTTGGATTTTGAGCTGCCCATCAGTTCAGAGGCTGCTGCGACCTCTCTTTTGCCAGCTGCTTGCCTCCTCTCATCACAGTCCCAATCAGTGGAAAGTTCACTCTATTTTTCATGCCTTTTTTGAAGGTTTTTGAAATCTCATCTCTCTCTCTTGCTTCTTCAGTCCACAAATACTGCACAAATACTGATTACTGTACAGGAAATCTCTGGGAAGCCACCTGGTTCTGCCTTCAAGCCACTGTGAGCAGCACTCTTGGTCATTCGTTTGCTAGGCAGAATCAGGCAGCTGACAAACATTCCAAAATTCCAAAATATGCAAAATCCAACACACTTTAGGTCTCAAGCATTTTGGATATGGGAGACAACCTGTAATAATGTGTAGACCAAATTTAACTGTCCACTTATCTACATACCAATATACTGATTACCTCTCTATTTCTCTATCTATTCTGTTGCTGTAGTTCTTAAGCAAAACATAGGATAAATATTCAGATCATTTCTATGTTTACCTGTTGTCTCATAAGCATCACCCTTCTACAACCACTTCAAGGACTATTTCCCACATTAGGCAGGGCAAATGTTTATTTGCCATCCACCAATCCTAGCTGCAGGCACATGAACATCCCAATATACTGTACATACTTCATGAAATGGCTACAGCTAAATCACAGAGGATATCCAAGCTTGTCTGTTCTGTAAAATAATCTGTCTTCAAATCACAAGAGATCCAATCTGTACCTCTGTTATGCCCCTTTAACTACTGGGGGGGTGGGGAGGGGGTATAATTGCCATGGGGAGGATAAAATTTCCTTTCCTAACTGTATTCAAGGATTCCTACATGGTTTCCTTTTCCAGCTCTCTCCACCATGTGGCTACACTTCTAATCAAAGAGGGCAGTCTGGTGTCTGACTCCATACTACACTCGCTTTGTTTACTTGGGCTGTCTAACTAGATCCACACATGTGATGCCTGCAAGCAGGATCTGTCTAACTGCTTGCCCCTCTTCCACCATCTATTTAGTTTTATCAGATAATATCTTCTGTCAATCATTCCAAAGGTTCCTGCTGCTTTAACATCTATGTACACTTTCTGAACCAAATAGCTTCACAAACTCCTTTAAAATGTAACTTGCTCTCCAATGGGGAAATCTTAGGATCCATGTGGTTTTTGGATCTTAAACTCTAATAAGAGAATGAACAAAGTATGTATGTGTGCATGCATGAAGACAGCACAAATAACTATTACACAAGTGAGGTCTTTTATGGCTGGAAGTTATGCTGTAATGCTCGAGGTACATGTGAGCCAGAGAAAGTCTGATCCGTAGCTTCTGTGACAGCCCCCCATGTGAGCCGGTGTGGTGCAGTGGTTTGTGCACTGGATAACGACTCTAGAGACCAGAGTTCAATTCCTCGCTTGGCTATGGAAGCCCACTGAGTGACCTTGGTGTCATATGGTCTCAGCTTCAGAGGATGGAAATGGCAAACCCCCTCTGAAGAAACGTGACAAGAAAACCCCACAATAGGGTCTCCTTAAGGCCACCATAAGTCAAAAATAACTTGAAGGCACACAACAACAAGGGAAAGCACAACTGATCAAAACTGATGGGCTGGTGGTCACTTTCACTGCGCTCTCCTATCCTTTTCACCATAATTCAAATACTGAGTATCATAAGTCAGTTTCCCTACTGCATCAAATACTCCACCAGGGACCAACAAAATACGAATTAAGGCAATGCTTATTGTTAGTATCCATGCTCTCTGGATCACCCCAGAAAGCCTACTCACATGTAAGGAATTCCATATGATGGGTTTAAACTTATTTTCACATCAGCATGCTTGCTGAGACTTTTAAAAACAAACAATGCTGCCAGTTTCTTTGAATTTTTCCTCAAAAGAATGTCGAGAGCTATGAAAAGTAGTCAATCGTCAGTATAAACATAATTGTTGTGTCAACTATGAATGAAGCCAAGGCATTTCATTCAGATATGGAAAACTGAAAAAGTTAAAACTAGTGCCAACTGTTTCAAAAAGGCAAAAGCATATATAAACCATGCCAAGGAAATGGAAGAGCTTGGTTGGAGAACATGAAGCAATGCTCTCATAGAAAACTAAAATATCAATATTACAATTGTAACAAGCCAAAAGTTTAGCAATATTTTAAAGCCCTTAACAACTAAAAAGCAAGAATTATTTATCTGATTTTAATACCTCAATAGTACTTTTGGAAGTACTGTTATCCCCCTTTTTATTGTAAGCCATGTGGAGGCACAGCTATGGCCCTCCAGATGTTGCCAGATTACATCAAAGTAACACAGCAGCCTAGACGTCATCTAAATTAGCCATACAAATCAAGTGACTTCAAGGAAAGGGAAGATATATTCACTGCTTTACTACACCCACAACTATAAGTAGATGTGCCTTTTGCCACATTCCATTTTAAGGACTCAATGACATTTTAAGACCTAGATGAAGATAGGGACTGCCAGACTTACAGTAATGATCTATAAAGCATTTTCAGCAAAGGCTAGCTTTTCTTAATAGCAAGACCAACTAGTTGAAGACCAGCTATACAAAGACAGAACTTAAGTCCATGTGCTGTTTAGAGAAAAAGGAAAAAGAGAAAGGGGAAAAGATGCATATCTATGTAAGATTGCTACAATGATTTTTTTAGGAACAGGACCAAACAAATCTTAAATCTTTTTAAAATACAAATATATGCTCTAAACCATACTTTACCACTCACGTAACACTACAATTGCTACATTATGCAATTAATCCACTTCCAGAGCAAGAAGTAAATCAAGAGAAAAACAGACAAATTTTGTAAAATTGCATGGTTTTGTGCATAATGTTTACAGGTTTTCTGGCACATTATAATAGTAATACTGTTCCAGTCATTATGCAATAAATTAGACTTGAAAGATAAGAGGATTTTATGGACTACCTATTTTAGGCTGTTGTTGCTTCAGTCACTATTATAAAAGACAAGATATGATTATATAAGGTCAAGATGAATGACCAAACTGGCTAATGTCAGTAGAATAGCAATAACAATAGCGAGTACATTTCTATACTGATTACCAGTTCACTTAAGCACTCCCTAAGAAGTTTACAATGTGTAAGCTAATTGCCCCCAACAAGCTGAGTACTCATTTTAGCAACCTTAGAAGGATGCCAGGCTGAGTTGACCCTGAGAACTCACAACCTTGTGGTTTGTGAGTAAGTGGCTGCAGTACAGTCGTTTAACCATTGCACTACCAGGGCGCCTAGAATACTGGGTACTAGTCTCTTTTAGGTAGCTAACACATCACTTTGCTTTTGTGTATGCAGACATCTGAGATTGAACACTGTAGAGGGCTATGTGTACATATTCCTTGTGTGTATTTTCTACAGATATAATCTGTAAACTGCAAAGGAAGGATTATGTCATATTCCATCTGCACAGCATTTTTGAGGCACTTAAAACTCATGAGGCCAAACCACTAAGATGCTCTCCCTTCCCTGTCTACAAACTGAAACACTGACATCTTTATCAATTCATTTATAAAGAGAATACATGCTTTCTAAAATTATTTCAGTAGCTTTTTCAAAATCCTGACTCCTAGGCCTTATGACAATTTCAATTGCTGTCATGATGAGACTCACCTACCCGATTCCGCCCCCAGGGCGCTCTGATGCTGCACGCTGCTTCACATGGCACACACCATCATGGTGCACCTCCAGCGCTGCATCCATATGACACAGCGCCAAAGGAGCATTATATAGCTGTGGCAACACGGCTATGGCGCCCTTTCGAGGACGCAAAAAGGAGATGCTTTTTGTGGCTCCTTTTTGTGCCCTCAAAAGGCTGGGTTGGGGCCGCGGCGTGAGGTTGCCGTGGCCCTGATCCAGCGAGGAAAGGGGCGGTTCGAGGCTGTCTGCACAGCCCCTAAATTCTCACAGAACCTTTATTAAACTTTTGTATCATATAACTCTTTTGGTTACCTGTGACTCCACTAGTCACTGAACACTATGTCTCCTCCAGGACACTACAACAATTTAATTAAGGACACTCTTCATCCCATTCTTGGGTACCTAAAACCCTTTCTAACTGCCCTCACAGCAGCCTAACATAATCTCAATAGGTCTTCACCCCTCAGGGCACACAACTTTCAAACCTGCTCCTCCCTTTTATATACAGTTGACCCTTCTTATACACAGATTTTTTATACACGGATTCAAGTATCAACGGTTTGAAAATGTTCAAAAAAAGTATAAATTTCAAATATCAAACCTTGATTTTCCATTTTTTAATAAGGGACAGTATTTTGCTATGTCATTATATTTAATGGGACTTGAGCATCCACAGATTTTATTATCCACGGGGGATCCTAGAACCAAATGCCAGCGTATAACAAGGGTCCACTGTACTCACTAATGGGAGCAGCCCTCACCTTCTCCTGGCTTTGCTCCCATTGGCTAGTGCCAAGGTTCCAATCTGCCTGTTGTCTCCACAATTGCATTCACCATATGCTAGAATGGTTTCAGGAGATTGTCATCTGTCCTTTTAGTACCTGAGATTTAGCTTATGCAGAGACATACAGGAGTGACTGTGTAAACCCCAAAGTTCTCCAAAGTGAATGAAAAGAATGTGAAGACATGCAATCTCTCTCATTGATAGAAGTAAGTTGACTAGTTAATAGTTTTTTGTGGGTTTTTTGAGCTATGTGGCCATGTTCTGGAAGAGTATATTTTTATATTTTATGATTTAGATTGTTTGCTGCTTATTAAAGCATTTTAAAGTCTACCAGTGTTTTTTATTGTGCTTCTTTTTTGCTCTGGGTGATGGTTGGAGTTCTTGTGTTGGTATCTGTCCGTGTGTGTAGGATTTCTATATACTGTACTGTGTGGCCCAAATGTTGGTTCAGTTTGCAGATGACAAGGACCTTCAACGTCAGGAACAAACTCTTCCAGAACACAGCCACATAGTCCGACAGACTCACCAAAAACTATGGCTGCCGGCCATGAAAGCCTTTGACTTCACGTTTACAGTGGGCCCTTGGTAGCCGCGGGGATCCATTCCAGACATCCCCCCTCGTGGATACCAAAATCCACTGGTCCTATAGAATTCAATGGTGCCTGGCCATGTGGTCGAGCCATCATTGAGGACAATGGCACTTTCCCCCTGCCCTCCCCGATGCCACCCTCGCCGTTCTCACTGCAGCAGGCAGCAAGGGGTACCTCTTCTTTTTTCCTGTCATTGCTGCCGTGGGTCTTTTCCTCCTTCCCACTAACAATGACGTCGACGCCTTCCTCCTCTCGCTCTTCTCTTCCCCGCCCATGCCCTGCCGCCGCTCCTCCCCCCTCCCATCTTCTCTTGCTCCTCCTCCTCTCTTCCCCACATCCTCCACTTCTCCTCCTTCTCTTACCCCTCTCATCATCTGCTGCTCTCACCTTCCATTCTTCCCCTCCTTCTTTTTTCTAGCTCCTCCTCATTCATCTCCCTCCTCCTCCTCCACCTGCCAATGCCACCCACACCCCCCCGCAGGCTCTTCTTTTCTCCTTCTGCTCCTTCTCTTCCTGCCTCCTCCTCTTCTTCGCTCTTCCTCTACTCTTCTCCTCCTTCATGTCTTCCCTGTTGTCGCAGGTTTCGAGGTTCGAGTCCCAACCCGGCCATGAAACCCCACTGGTACCTTGGGCAAGCCAACTTCTTAGCAGCCTCAGGGAAGGCAAGGGTAAACCTTGAACAATTTTTGCCAAGAAAACCCCAGGATAAATTCACCTTAGGATCATCATAAGTCGGAACTGACTTGAAGGCAGACAACAGCCACCGCCCTCGTTCCCCAGAGAAGCACCAAGTGCAGGGCTGGTTTGGGTTGGTTGGGGCTCCATGCATCCTCCTCCTCCTTCCTCCTCCTCCTCTTATCTGCTCTTCCTCCTCTTCAGCTGCAGGTGCAGAGGAAGCGGGGAGAGGAGGAAGAAAAAGGAGGAGGAAGAGTGGGAAAGAGGAGGAGGAGAAAGGAAAATTAATAATAATAATAATAATAATAATAATAATAATAATAATAATAAATATTCCGCTTAATCACTTGGAATCCAAGCAGATTACAACAATAAAAATGAGGAAGAAGAGCAGAGAGGAGGAGGAGGAGGGAAAAGGAGGACAAGAACAGACATGGTGGGGAGAGGTGCCTGGATCGTGCAAGAGCTGCCTACCTTCCTGGTCCCTGTGCTTCTGCTGGCCTCACGAAGCCCCCCACGCCTGCTAGCACTTGACTCCTGGGGGTCACTCCCAGCCCACCCCGCCTCTTCTGCCTTCCTCCTGCCCCTCTTCCCCCCCTCGTTGCATTGCCGCTGTTTGTCTTCCTTTCCCTTCCTCCTCCTCTTCCTCGTTCTCTTTCTCCCTCGTTCTCCTTCTCCCTCCTTCTCTGCCAATGCCACCCCCATGTGGGCCTGCCATCCCGCATATGCTTAAATCCGCGGATGGCAAGTCTGCGTATACGGAGGACAGTCTGTAGTAATTAACTTCCATTACTCACTCTTTAACTATACACCCTAGCAGCAACTGTAGTGCTAGTAAAGCAGAAGTAGAAGCTATAAGACATGTTTTTTTATCTCAATTAAATCATAATTTAGTACAGCTGCAGGACGATGAATGACCCCATGACCATAATGCAGGGGTAGGCAACCTGCGGCCCGCGGGCCGGATGCGGCCCTTCGAGGCCTTGGGACTGGCCCCAGCCTGGTCCTGCCGCTGATTACCGCCAGGGCCTTTGGCCTCTCGTGTGCAGGGGCAAGGGGGGCAATTGTCTATAGACGCCTCAGAAACATGCATTTATATTAACATTTTTTAAAAAATCAGCAAATTTTTTTGCGTGTCCTCCACTTTTTTAAAAAAAGTGTCCACCATTTGAAAATGTTGTCCTACATTTGCCCCGGTTTATTTATTTATTTAAATTTTAAAGAAATTATTTAATTATTTATTTTTTGGCTTCGGCCCCCCAGTTGTCTGAGGAACAGCAACCCGGCCCCCCAGCTCAAAAAGGTTGCCTACCCCTGCCATAATGCTTCTACATTCCTATCTCTCCTGCCTTACAAGCATGAGAAGGACTTTGGAAGCTTTATTTTAGTTAATTCCAATGACTGTTTTTTTTATTTAACTAAATTTTGTTTATGTTAACTTTATGCAATAAATTGCCACTGTCACAGACTAGGTTCATGTACAGTGCTGTGCAAATTTACAGTGCTTTATAAATAAAGTTTAATAATAATAATAACAATAACAATAACAATATTTTCAAACAAGCCCACTTCAGCTTTGGGTATTTAAGCTGTTTTGTAGAAACCAAATATAATAGTTGGTCCAACTTGTTCTGAACATCATGACAAACAGTAGTAACTAAAACTGAAGGTAAAAGCAACCAAAGTGCTTCTCACAGCTGCAAAGGAGGAGGGGTAGTGAACATGCAAACTAGATGCCTGCTACAATATACTGTATGCCATCTATATCTACAATATAGATCCACCTATCTACATCCCCAATCCCTCTGCCCTCCACAACCACTGCTCCTTATGCTTTTTTTAGCTGAATAAAACTTGGGGTCTCAGCTGGTTATCAATTCACACATCCTGCCACAAGCAGTCAAAAGACAACTGGAAGTAATGCAATGTCACTTCAGATCACCCAAAACTGTGGCTGTGACAGCACACTTTGGAGTTCCAGAGTGACTAAACTGGTCCTCTGGGCTTTGCTGCATGCCTGCCTGTGGTTCAAACTGAATTGAACTGTGTGAATGCGTTTACCCAAGCAATTTATTTCTTTAAAAAAATCCTTATTACCCATTTCTAGATCAGGGTAAAAAGGATTGGACCTGGAGGGGGGAGGTAGCTGGGATTTTAGGAAGGGGGGGGGGTCCAGACTAAGTGCCACCATTATAATGGGGCTTGGATGCAGCGGTGCAGCAGCACACACCATTCATTTTTCTAATGGAAGGGGGGGGTCCGGACCCCAAGAACCCCCCCCCTTGGCTACGTCCCTGCATGCAACAAAATGTTAATATGTGAAAGTTCTTCAGATTTCCAGCCACCTCAAATGGCATTCCACCCACCCAACACTAACAACCAGTTAGTGTTTTATGGCTACTGAGGATGTTCAGTCATTCTTAGTCTATTTTAGGATCTCACCTTGGACTGTAGATTCCTTTTAAAAACCTGGTTCTGCAGATCCCGAGACTCCATCTCCCACCCCAAGTTTACCAAAAGCCACAATATGAGACCTTGTTTTATCATAGCTCAAGCTTCATTGTTGCCCCCTGCCTGCCACATCTCACCATAGTATTATATTCTGATATCCCTCTTGGTGCATTGTCACAATAGGTTGTCTCTGCCAAGGTGGCAGAATCAATGAAACCATCTCACCATGGTAAGTATCCATATATGTCCCCTTATCAGATATGGGGAAAGAATTGCCACATCTTTATTTTCATGTGCTGATTTTTTTCTGCAAGGTATTTTGTTTGGATACAGGTTTAAACCTATAGATTTTTTCACCTATTAATGGTTTTAAGAGACACTAAGAGCCTTAAAGATACAAGCTAATACTTAGCATCAGAGGTTTTGAGCTTGAAGATCCCTAATATCTGACAGGCAAAGTATCCCCAGAGCACTCAACATCATCTTTGTATAAAACTACAAAGTAAAATAACCTAAACTTTCAAAATTGTTGCAACCAAATTTCCCAAACATTTTCTTCCCCCTCCTATTCAGTCCTAAAATGTTTATTTCAAAGTCATTGCCACTACTTTAAAAGGAATGTTTAAATAAGATTGTTCTAGCCTGAAGCTTAGAAAAGCCTAGTAGCATACATGCATATAAACTCTGCATTTTAGCTCTATTACCCAAAGGAGCAAGCATAATATCATAAACACGAGTATTAAGTAGGCAAAGATATGCATACTCACTACTTCTTTCTGTGAAAATCTTTTAAAATAATTCTGTATCTTTTTTTAGGGAGTACAGTACATTCTTTCTAAAAGTAAAAATACTGTATGCATACAGAATTACACCAGTCTTTTCTATACTTATCTCTACAATGAAATGCTAATCTTAAAGTCATGTGAAAACTTGACTTCAATTCCAGAGCTCCCATTAGTCACAAAAGGGAATCATTACTGGATGTCAATTGCACTTATTCATTTGGGTTCTGCTCTGCACAGTCAGCACATCCCTATCCAAGTTAAAACCTGCAAGGAACAGGTGACAATAAAAGTAAGGACAAGGTAAATATAATAGCCTGTTCTAATTTCATCACTTGGGGTATATCAATGCCATTACAATATGATTAACACTTTCTCTAGCCTGTTAAACATCTGCTTATCTACTACAGAATAATTCTTTGCTAATAAATTATTAGCTGTTTTGAGAGATCAATAGAAGCAGCAGCATCTATAATCAGAAGCAGCATACATTTCTGGATGTTGTATCAGAAGGGGAATTTTTTTTTTCAAATGTTGGTACCACAGGTCTACTTTAAGGTGTGATTCAGAGGCGGTGCCCTTGATGCTATTTTAATATAGCATAACAGATGGAGGACATTAACGGTCACTGACATTTCTTTTGACAATGAACAGTAGGTAAGCTGGTGGAACTGACTGGAAGACAGAAAGAGAGGGTGACAGCTGCTGTTTTAATATCTAACAGCCCCTTTACTAGGTGTCAGGCTATACAATTCAGAGAATCTTAGCAATGCCATTTCCAATATTTATGTACGCTGAAATGAAATAAGCTTGTAAATGTTTTTATCTGATTTCTGAAATGATAACCATAAGGATTAGAAGAGGGTGTAAACAAAGGGAAAAATTCCTTGCAATTTTTAACAAATTAAACTTCAGATATTCTGGACAGCAATGAACACGTCACTACTAGTAAAGGCTCTTATTGTTTCCCTATATTATTCTGAATATATTCTGATTTCTCCCCCACTGTACATCACTTAGTAATTACTAAGGCTGCCTACAAGTACACATTACAGGACTACTGGGGCTATTCTGGAAGCCACTCAGCACATTCTGTAGAACATACCTATTATTCTCTAGAGCTGAGATTCAGAGAAAACTAGTTCTGCCAGTTTGCAGTAGAAGCCAGCTGTGCATAGCACTCACTGGTTGACGCCAGTGGTGACATCACAATCCTTTATCTACTACCCAGAACATTTTTTCAAAGTATTGAAGACAATACAAGATTAATCCATCAGAAGAGTATGCACAACATAATTTCTTTTAAAGACAGCCCTTCTGAAGTATAGGTATGCTTGGGGGTTTGGGCAAGGATGGACAGTAGCGATGACTAGAATTGCTGGTAAGTATATCTATTTCTGTCATTTATATTGTGAGGACCATGAGAGAGGAGAGCTGATGTTGCCACACAGTAATGAAACATCTGTTATGTACACTTTTGCAAAAACATAGCCTCTTTTCAGATTCTCAGAAGGCTATATTTTTTTGTCTTTTATATACTGTAGTTATGGCCATGACCTGTTGCACCAAAGGTCCTGCCTATGTATCCTTTAACAAACTGACATGGCTTCCCTTTTGGATTTTTCTCTCTCTTTTCATGATACTTCTCTCTCTCAAAGATAAACCGAAAGTCTGTGAAATATATTAATCAAATCTATTTTCAGATATCACAGTCATTTCTCAAGGAGGCCACCTGATGGAATTTAGCTGAGAATGCTGAATAACTTCATCAGTTTTATCCCTTAATTATATGCTTAAATTGTTTTAAGCACATTGTTTGTATATTAATATATCTTATTTACAGTATTTTTATTATTCACGTACAAACCTAAAACAAAAGCTTAAAACATTTTTGTAAACCCAACTGAAGAGAACAAGATATAGAATTATCTCCAGTGAGGCTTCTTAAAAGTCATATGCCTATCCCAGCATGACTACATTATTCAGAGATCAGCATTTGTCAACTGCTAGAAATTGCACTAGGAGGTTACTATAATGATCAGTTATCTTCATGCCAGCAACCTAGAAGTCACACTCAGCAGAAAGCTGGGGGGGGGGGGGGGGGCAATCACCCACCATCTTTTAAAGCAGATTTCTGAAATGCTATTCTTATTCACCATGAACAACAATCCTAATATTCTCTGCATAGGCCTTAGTACTATCCCCAGAAAAGCAGATTTTATTGAAGAATCCATTGTTTTGCATTTGTCAGCCAGCATTATGTAGTGGTTTGAGTGTTGGATTATGACCAGGATTTGAATCCCTGCTTGGCCATAGAAACCTGCTGGGTGAACTTAGGCAACTTATAATACCCTCTCAGACTCAGAGAACGCTTGTTTTCTGCGCTCCAGAACACAGGACTCGGAGCAATGGATTCCAACTACAGGAAAAAAGATTCCACCTAAACATTAGAGGACTCTGGCAGTAAGAGCTGTTCAACAGTGGAACAAACTGCTTGTAATGTGGTGGAGTTTCCCTCTTGGGATGTTTTTAAACAGAGGTGAGATGGCCATCTGTAGAAGGTACTCTGACTGTGTATTCCTGCATAGCAGGGGGTAATAATAATAATAATAATAATAATAATAATAATAATAATAATAATCCGGGCAGTTGACAACAGTAAAATATGAAATATAACAATTAAAAACACTTTATCCCTCCCCCCTTAAGACAATATTAAACAGTGTAACATATTAAAACAAAATATCAAAGCATAAAAACAACAATTAAAAACTAAAAACCCTGATGTCCCTCTGTTGATCCTCAACCATAACTAAGATGGGGCCACGGGAGGAATGAGGGAATCAGGGAACCTGGGCCGGGATGGTTAATCTGGAAAGGCCTGCCGGAAGAGATCCGTCTTTTTTAAAGCTGTCTAATGATGTTATCTGACGGATCTCATCCAGCAGGTCGTTCCAGAGTTTGGGGGCGACAGCAGAGAACGCCCTCTGGGAGGTCGCCGCAAGCCTAGATTTTAGAGGCTGCAGTAAGTTCCTCCCAGAGGACCGGAGAGCGCGGGGAGGATTGTACGGGAGGAGGCGGTCCCTGAGATAGCTTGGACCCAAGCCATTTAGGGCTTTAAAGGTGATAACCAACACCTTGTACTGGGCCCGGAAGCTGATAGGCAGCCAGTGGAGGGACCTCAAAACCGGAGTAATGTGGTCCCTCCTAGATGTTCCTGAGACAAGCCTGGCTGCCATGTTTTGAACCAGCTGTAATTTCTGAGTCAAGCACAGGGGTAGCCCCATGTAGAGTGCATTACAGAAGTCAAGGCGTGAGGTTACCAGCGCGTGCACAACCGTCTCGAGATCCCTTACTTCCAGAAAAGGGCGCAGCTGGCGTATCAGCAGAAGCTGATAACAGGCACTCCTGACCGTCGCATTTACCTGATTTGTCATCAGGAGCGACGAGTCAAGGAGCACCCCCAGACTGCGAACACAGTCACTGGAGGAGAGTGTGACCCCATCCAGGACTGGAGGTTGCAACCCAATTCTTGGTTTCGGGGCCGCTACCATGAGCACCTCCATCTTGTCTGGATTCAGTTTCAGTTTCCTCATCCAGCCCATTACCGCCTGAAGACATTCATTGAGAGAAGAGATGCCATCGGAATTCGAGGCCGATGAACGAGATACGGAGAAATAGATTTGGGTGTCATCAGCGTACTGATAACACCCAGCACCATGACTCCGTATTATCTCACCTAGCGGCTTCATATAGATGTTAAATAACATCGAGGACAAAATAGCCCCCCTGAGGAACCCCACAAGTGAGGTACCTCTTACTGGAGCTACAGTCCCCAAGCAGCACCCTCTGAGACCTGCCCGAGAGGAAGGACCGGAACCACTGCAAAGCAGTGCCCCCTCAGGCGGTCCAAGAGGATGCCGTGATCTATAGTATCGAAAGCCGCTGAGAGGTCTAAGAGCACCAACAAGGTCAAACTCCCTCTGTCAATGCTCAGACGCAGATCGTCGGTCAAGGCAACCATGGCAGTCTCAACCCCAAAGCCTGTCCTAAAGCCGGTTTGAAAAGGGTCTAGATAATCGGTTTCATCCAAGACAGCTTGGAGCTGAAGGGCAACCTCCCTCTCAATCACCTTGCTCAAAAATGGGTTGGACTGGATGACTGTCCCTTGTGGTCTCTTCCAACTCTATGATTCTATGAAGGCAATGGCAAACCACCTTTGAACAAATCTTGACAAGAAAACCCAGTGACTGTAGTATTTTAAGCCTTAAGAGAGCTATAAAAAGTACTACAACAATCTAAAATACAGTAAGATAATATAAAACACAAGAAGGATGTAAGGATTATATAACAACCAAGATAAAGCATCATTAAAAGAGTAGGAAGTTTATGCAAATCATCTTCAGTCACTCTCAGTAACTGATAAAAGGCATCTGTGTGCTGTTCTCTGCAAGTGGCCTTAGGATTGTTGTAAGTTGGAAACCTTAGGGTTATCAGAAGTCGCCTAGGATCACCATAAGTCAGAAATGACTTGAAGACACACACATACATACACAAAACCAGCTTCATTTATATACTGCTTCATACTGAACTAACAGTGCCTAAGCAGTTTACAACTGTAATCTAACTGCCCCCAATAATCTGGGTACTCATTTTAGCGACCTCGGAAGGATGAAAGCCTGAGTCGAGCTTGAGCCTTGTCACCGGTATTGAACTTGTAACCTTATGGTTTTGAGTAAGTGGCTGCAGTACAGGCATTTATCCACTATGCCACCAGGGCTCCTTGACTCTATGACAAGAGTCATAGCCCAGTGCTGACCCCATCACACCACACTGGCTCTCAAGCTATTCATATAAGGCTGCAAAGCGTGAAGAAGAACTGCAAGAAAACCAAACTGTTATCCTAGTTAAAGCAATATAATGATGAAAAATTAAAGGTAATCACCATATGGAACAAGTAATAATTTGGCACCGGAACTCCTTTCAAGGAAAAGAAAGCACTAATAGAGATCATCTACCCCAACAACCCTGACCTTCAGCTGGATGACTAAAGGAGTATTCCCAGCTTGATGTAGATTTGGCAGAAACTCACTGCCTTGACTCCCTCCAGAAGCCAGCTGGAGTGAAAGGATACTCATTACATTTCTCTCCTTTGTTTGGATTTTTTTAAAAAAAAGTATACCTGATGTACAAAGTTAGCCTTTACAAGTATTTGAAAATGAACAAAAGAGGAAGTACTGTATCCCCTTTACATATAGTACTAATTTCCTAGTAAACTGTCCCAGGGAATAAACTGTTTGTGACAGACGTGAGCGATAATGTGCAGAAATAAAATACACACTGACACATATACTACTTTCAGCACAATCCTGACTATATTTACATTTCAGGTTATATTATACAGGATTACAGAGCATCAAAACAGTACAGTTAACTACACAGCATGGAAACATACTGTACTAAATACTGAGATTCTGATTCACATTTATCTCTCAGGTAGTAAACAGGTAAAGTAAGTGAATTCACTTTCCCATCCAGAACGACCTATTATTAAAATGTCCAGCTTGATAAAAGCAGCATACAAAAAGTAAATAAATTATTTTTATGTATCACTGAACAGTGGCCAACCAGACATAGCAATAGTAAGTTATCTACAGATTCCATATAAACGCCCCACCCCATTTGATAGGGAATGTCACTTGATTAGTTGGCAGAACCACAACATTTCAAAGTATATGGTTTTAAAATCACCCCTCATTAAGTAAATGTGCTAAGCATGGAATTGATGGGCTTGATAAAACTGAATGCTTTAGTGCCCTGCCTTTTAAAATCTGAAATACTATTTTGAGATTCAGTTGGAACTGGAATAGAAAATCTATAAGGGTCACAGCTGCTGATCCTTTGCAGAAGCCTTGGGAACAAAGCACAAGTGAAACAGAAATGCAAACCAGATTTCTTTTTTAGATTATGCATATAACATTTCTGATCACATGTGACTTCTCAAGTCGTTTGAATGCTCACTTAAGAGTTTCTTCAGGAAAGTTTTCCACACACATCAACCTTTTTACTAAGAAACAAAAAATGGAAAAGACCTTCAAACAAATGTGGTTTTCTTTTTCACAGCATGGATTGTAAATCTGAGAGGGAAATGCAGCTGTAGGGATACAATTTTTCAATAGGATGTAAAGCCACCCAATGAAACAAACTGGAAGACTATGAACACAAGTAAATGTTTGTCCAAGTCATATTCATCATTTGTTAAGACTTCTCAGCTGATATCCTATGGAAGTCATAAATGGAAAAATACAGCTGTGGCCTATATTTTTTAAACTGAGCTTCCATAGAATAGTGAGAAAAAAATATAAGGGTAGTTAAATGAAAACAACGAATTCCTAGATTTATCTTCTCCTACCTGCAAAGCAGTATGGTTGGAATGATAACATCCCTCACCTGTGATTTATTATTTAGCATGTATTATAAAAATCACTACTAATACAATACATAGCAACAGTAAAGCACAATATGTGAAAAAATGCCTTGCTTCCCAGTTCATCACACAATTATTGTGAAGTCAGTTTATCACTACAGAACTGTATGTTCCCCTGAAGCATGGAAGACTGCTGGCTGTGTTCTAAAGCACACACTCAAGACTGTCACATGATGTATTTATGTAGCCTTCAAAGATCATTAAAGCGCCTGAGATTTCCACTGAATTTGCACCCCAGAACATGCCCATCGATCCTCATCTAGATCCAAAGTTTCTACAGCAAACAGATCAATATGGAAGCATTTCATTAAATTTTAAAACCATTGCTATATAAAATACTGTTTTGAAGAAATCAATTTCAAGAACTTTCTTCTTCATCAGTAGTGTACATATATAGTAATTTACCAGTGATTTTAAGAAGTTCTCAAATGTCTCACTTTACTAAAGGTACATACTATTTTTTGTTTTTTAAATTAAGCCGTCACAGATCTTAACTTTAGCCATGTTAGTATTTGTGGGGTGTTTTTCTCCTCCCCTGTGGGGCAAATTAGGTTTCAACCGGACTGTGCCAAGAATTTCCAATTCCTTTTGTTTTGATTGTGTAGTGCTTGCACATTCACAGGTTTGCATCTAATCCTCTCTTGAAATATGCTTGGTTTCCTTCCCTCTCTTATATTTGCATCCTTCCCCTTCCCCTTCTTTTAAAGGTGTAGCTATACTGTACAAATAATCCAGTTTGACACCACTTTAAGTGTTGTAGCTCCATCCAATGGAACCCTGAGATTTGTAGTATTATAAGGCCTTAGCTTTCTCTGCCAAAGTGTGCTGGTATCTCACAAAACTACAAATCCCTGGATTCTGTAGGAGGGAACCATGGCAATTAAAGTGATGTCAAATTGCATTATTTCTATAGTGTAGGTGCAACCTTAACAATAAAGTCCATAGTAAAAGTGTTTTAGTGCTTTAGCAATGATATACTAGTTAAGTATTAGAATAATTTTGTTTTAGTGCTAACTTTCCTCTTTCTCACACTTGATCTCTGATGAATCTGTCTCCTGGAAACAAAAGCTGAGTTTACTTGGTGGCCATCTTTTGATCCAAGACAGTAGAAACATAAAAGGTAAGTGTCAATACATTCAATTTTGGAAAGTACTGATTTGCTTTAAATCAACCTGGAGAATAAAATGTTTTTGATAATGCCATGAGCTCTCAGGAAATACATCAAGATGAAAAAACAAAAATATAAAACTAGTTTGTGGAGGAACAAACCCTAGCATTTCCTGAAATTCCCCCCTCCCCTCATCTGGAGACATCCTTAGAGGCTTAAGGAAGGGGGGCTTTGATGGAGGAAATGGAGGAATTTTGATTGGAACCTTCATCCAATGCAGTGCTCCTGATCCAAATCTTGCCCCCTACTATTAGCTTTATAAAAACTTTGCAAAATCTGGTTCAGAGATCCCTAAAATTACACTTTATTTGGCCCTTCCTTCAGTTAAACAAATATAGAAATTTGCAGCAAGAACACACACTTGTTATATTATACTACAGGGGTTAATTGGGATCCACAGGACACCATATGGCTTCAGGGGGTTCTTGAAAGGGAAACAAACTTGGCTTTGCAGAGGCTAACTTAGCAAAATGTGTTCATATTGCCTTGGTCTTCCACCAGAAGAAGCTGACACACTGTGAGGGGTAACATGGCAAGAGCACCATGTAGACTGATGGCACTATATAAATAATAAATAAATAATAAGCATCATCAAGTTCCCCACAATGCCAAGAGAAAGGGTAATGGTTGTTTACTTTACAGAAAGCTACACATGACCAACTGACACCTAGAAGTCAAGACTGCTATCAAATTTGTTAATTTCATTGAATTTTTGCAACACGTGCACTTTGCATTAGTGACTTAGCAATCTTGTGACTTGGCAAACTGTATTAGAATGTATGAGCTTGCGGCTCAGGGCTCCCATTCTCTCTGCATTCTAGTCTGTCAAGGTGAGAGACAGAAATGCATTTTCTCCCTGAAATAAAGCTGAATCCTTGATTCACCAGATCTGGTCTTCTAATTTCTCCTACAGTTACAGCAGAAGGAAAGCTTCCATCAGGAGGAAGGGTAACACTCCAGCTGAGGAGAGAACATGTCCAGGGAACCAATGTATCACTTCAGTCAGGCACCTTCCTAGAGGTAAGAGGTCCTATTTTTAAAACTTCCAGCTTATATTACAGCACAAGGGTTCTTAATTTGAGTCACACAGACTCACAGGACCCCGTGGAGAGGCTTCAGAGGTTCTGTGAACTGTGTACAAAAAAACAATTTTTCCTTCCTGTGACTTTGAATGTTCACTGTCACAGTAAACTGTAAGGGTATAATAGTCTCTTCAAATATTTATTGTAATTTATTTTGTGCTGGACTTGTTTATGAAGTGATCAAATTCCATTGTAAAATTAATAAAAGTAATAATTAATAAAATTAATTGAATGCAAAATATGGTATATGTATGTTTATTTGTATTCTTCTAGGAAAGATTTCCATTGTTTGATCTGAATCTCACAAAGGTCTGTGATTAAAAAAAGAACTAGTCATACTTCCACATCTGTGGGTTAAGAATGAGTGGATTTGATAATCGCAGAATACTGTATTTTCTGCTGCTGCTCTACGCTATTTTTTAACAGGTACTTCAATAACACTGGTGTCACTGGGAAGATATCAAACTAGTGGCCCAACCAAGGATGTGTACACATGCTTGTGCAGGCGGTGGGAGGGGGAAGGAGTGGGGCTACAGAGTGCGAGAATGGAAGACACATGCCTTCCCTTGCTCACTCACTTGCTTAGGTGGGCAGGGGGAAGGAGATAGAATCATAGAATCGTAGAGTTGGAAGAGACCGCAAGGGCCATCCAGTCCAACCCCCTGCCATGCAGGGACCGGGGAGCATGAGAAGAGAGGACACGCACATTTGCTCAATTACAGAGGCAGTAAAGTGATGGGATGGGGGGGAATGAAGAAGGATGGTGTGCACGTTCCCTCATTTGCTTGCTCATTCACTCAGGATAGGGGAAGCGTGAGAAAGGAGAGGATGGGACAGGTGTCCTCTTTATTCCTCCTGCCATCCCACCCTCTTCCCATCCCTTTCCCCCCTAGCGAGTGAGTGAGTGAGGGAAGGAATGCCTGCACAAACAGGCTCAGAAAATTGGAGGAAAAAACACCAACAATTAAGATATGCAAATGACACAACAATATTAGCATGAAACAACAAAAACTTGGAAAGACTGTTGAGCAATGTCAAGGAAGACAATGCAATCTGTGGTCATTACGTATAATAATGGTCACATATTATCTGCACAACTTTAAAGTGGATGATGAAGACATGAAAATACTCAAAAGATGTCTATACCTTGGCCTGTTTAAATACATGCTTCCTCTTCATAAGCGAATCATTTGACTATCTTAATCTTGCTTTCAGAGGCCACCCAGTATTGCCCTTGTCTGGAACAGAACAATTTAGCTGTTGCTACTTTCCAAAACAAAACAAAAAATTATAGACATGTGTCTAACTGTAAAACTCCTAAACATGGTTTCACAGATGTGCTTATGAATATAAAATCATCGAATATAGAATCATAGAGTTGGAAGAGACTGCACGGGCCATCCAGTCCAACCCCCTGCCATGCAGGAAATCCAAATCAAAGCATCACCGACAGATGGTCATCCAGCCTCTGTTTAAAGACCTCCAAGGAGGGAGATTCCACTACACTCTGAGGGAGTGTGTTCCACTGTCGGACAGCCCTCTGCTCATAGCGTAGGGCCTCATAGCAACAACTGTATTGGCCTTGAAAGCCCTATTACATGTTTTCAAAGCTCAGTGAAACACTGAGGGACAAGAACTTGAATCTCCTGAGATATAGTTCACAGCAAGCACAAGTTTTGGCCACTAACCAAAATATATAATATCAAACCCCTTTTACTTAAAGGGAACTCACTTAATTGAACAGAACAAGCTTCCAAGGAATTCTACTTAGGACTACAGATTAAAGTGCTCCAACCATATCTGCTCAATTAAAAAACTGTTTCAGCACTTGTCAAACATTGGTCTAGAGACATCTATACTACTGAAGCTAAACAGATCTTGCATAAACAATGGGTTAACACTTTTTCCCCCAGCCCTGCTTCTAGGCACAACCTGGCATATAGAACATGTGAAATCCTATAGGTGCTTTAGTTCCACACCACAAGTAACTTTTTGTGACTATTTTCCATTTTTCAGATTGCTGTTCATACATGCAAAACTACCAAAAAGGTTCATAACCCAGAGAGAAACAAGTAGTACTAGAAATGTAGTGCAAGCAGAAGAATAGTGCATGACATTGAAACTAGAAACTTTTATTTCGCTGAAAAAGGAAAATTTTCTTTTTAATAAATCTAAAGTGTGTGAGAAACCAACATTTTCTTTAAAAAATACACGTGAGCTCAGATTTATAATATTGATCAACAATATGGAGAGCCAGCATGGCACAGCAATTTGAGCGATGGACTAGGATCTTGAAATACCAGAATCTGAATCACCAATCAGCCACAGAAATGCACTGAATTACCATTGACAAGTCAGACTCTCAGCCTTAGAAGAAGGCAATGGAAAACTCTCTTGGAACAATCGTTGCCAAGAAAACCCTATGATTGTGTTGCATTAAACAGGGATCAGTAAGGGCCTAAATACCCTAAAGGCATAGGATCCTGTATGATCTTGGAAGTCAAACAAGGTCAGTCCTGTTTATTACTTAGATGGGAGACAGCCAATGAATACCAGGTGCTGTAGGTTATATTTAAGAGGAAGGAACTGGCAGAACCACCTCTGAATACTCCTTGTCTATGAAATTCTTTGATTCATCATAAATCAACAGGTGTCTTGAAAGCACAAGCAGCCACAAACACACACACAAACACAGTCAACTGGAAGGCATTAAAAACAACAATCAACATTATCGTCCAGGTGTTTTGTATGGAAAGATGAAGCTACATTAGGAGGGGTTCACGGGACTGTATCTTTTGTAACATGTGCACAGACAAATTAAATTATATTCAAAGGTATCATGACCCCAGTAGAACAGATAATGTGGGGACACCAAAATCCCCCTATCCTGTACAAGCCTGCTTTTTCTCCCCATATCTGCTCTGGAGACTTGGGGGATCTACCAAAACAAATTTGTGAGATTGTGCAGCAGGGGACTGAAGGAAGAAAAGAGATGCTCTAGTTGAAGCAGTAGAACTCTTGTTAGGCAGCGTTGCATTTAACCCATGGCCTTACTAAAAATAATATCAGCTTTACAACACTTTTGAGGAAGACAATCCAGTTAAAATTAGATTAAAAATCCAGTTTTTAACATTTAGTTAACAAATTGATTGAGCCACAAAAAACATTTCCAGCCTTGGTTTCTGCACTTTAAAACTAATGTTATAAACTATAAGATTAAATAAATGAGATTAATATCAGCATACAAGGATGTTATGTTCTAGTCTCCACTTTTTATCACATTTAGCCTACCTCAAGACACAGTTCTTCATTTTAAAAAGCAAGGTACAAATATAATTCAGTTTACACTGATATAGTTAAGTATTCATACAATAGCTAAATTTCTCACATAATCATCACTTCCTGACTTTGAAAAACCATCACCCTCAAACATGTTTTGTATATAACATTCCCTTATGTAACATAATTGTTCTCTTTCAAAAGTTTATTTTATCCCCTATCCCCCACAACTTTAAATTCTGCTAAATAAGGCTAGGCAAGAGGAGGTGTGGAGAAGAGAAATCGTAAAGTCTGCTAGAATCACATTAACAGCCTGCTAAACAAGGACAAGCATTTGGAGGCCTGGACTATTAATTTAATTGTATGTCAACTCTTGGGGAGGGGGGAACACCTTAATCTGCTCCCTCCTACCCCTCTCCACCAGAAAGCATAACAAAATATGCTAAACTAGGTTAACAAATCAATTTAAAGGTCCTGGCAATGAAATGCCTTTCTTATATTCTTTTCCCCACATAACTAATAAACCATGGATATAGACTTTCAGCAAAAGTATAGCATGTTATATTCACAGAACATGCACTCGTTTTGTTGTTCTGGATAAAATAATATTCATGCAAATGAGAAGTTTCATGTAAATTAACCCCATAAATACAATCTCTATTTACAAAATCTGAATTACAGTTTAAAACCTTTACACTGTTGTTCATTTAATCTGGAGAAAAATCAGATTACTAGTTATTAATCTCTAATTAATACCTAACTTAGATTTTACCTTATATTTAGTTCAAAATACTAGCTACTAGAACATTTTTAAAAATCTAACTTCCAGTTTCTTGCATCAAGAAAGCAAAAAACAGAACAGCAATCTTAATTCTTCATGTTTGCATTTCAAACCAAATTGTGGACGTTACATATAATTTAAATTCTGATTTGCAACTCCCTTGCATTCAAGGCTTTTCCTGCCTAAGAAGTGTGGAAAAGTGAGGGAAAGCAACAAAATCTGCTGCCATGAAAACTTAATTACACAGTCCATAGGATGTTTATACAATGAAAATGTCGTATGTAAAACCATACATTTAAAAATCATTCCTAAATTTAAAACCTTGCAATCTGTATGGATTATTAAAACAGTGACTTAGATGAAGCCCGCTAGTAAATAGTACAGCTGAAATGTACAGTTGTACATAAAATTATTTGGAACAGATATATACAAATAGTTCATATTAACTGCACAGGTTTAGGGCGTATTTGCCTTAGCAGTGCTCCCAAACGTGTTTATTATTAGGCAGAAACAATCAGTCCCTGCACTAGTGTGATTTCTGGTCTCCATATCTGTTTGGCTGCAAGGCAAACACGAAGTACATTGGACAAGAGTATGGTTGCTGGACAAAGACTACAGGTAGATACAATTTGGAGAATCTGTATTGCCAAGTCAGGCCTCTGATTTCAACTGGAGTGGCAATAATATCTTTTCACTGTCCAACTGTGTTTGCTGAAATCCTTCCTGCCAATGTGTGCACACTTTTGCATGAATAAAGCCAGCCTGAGAAAAGGAACAATTCCGATTATGTTTAAGCATCTATTTCAAAGTACGTATTCTTATGTTTTTCCTTTAACATAACTTAGGGTTACTATACACCCTCTTTTTCCTAGACACATTCCTTTTTTCAGAGTTAAAATTTCTGTCAGGAAGTTTTTAAAAACAAATATCCAGGTTTTCTTACAAGGTCCTACTCCACCTCTGAAACTTAGACGCAAGCTGCCTCTGTAAGTCTAATTACTGTGAATCTATGAAACATAATGAAGCACATATAAATAATATCCTGTCATTAGCAATGGCCAAGATTATAGCTTGTCAATCTAACTTCATCACGCTGCACTTGATGGAAGAGGCGGGAGGGGAAAGGAGAATGGTTGCAACAGCAGCTCTGCTGAGAAAGGAGCTATTGTGTGATAGAGAGTGTTTGTGGGCTTCCTCCTGAATACCTGGATGTTTATCTCTCTCCTCCCTTTTCACCTTATCAGGACCCTCCAGCCATCATGCCTTTCGCTATCCGTAGTTCTTTGTTTTGATCCCCTTGATTATTTTCCTTGCTCCTGCTCTACCTTGCAGTATTGTTGCAAGAGACTAAAGTGCTGGAGTAGATGAGCAGGTGCAACAGTTGTACCTCTAATCCCAGGTCAGTGGCATCAGTAGGGGGTTGCAGGGATTGTGGCCGGCACTAGGAGACACCACAGAACAAGGGTGATACCCAGTCAGGCCCTCCTCCCACTGCACCCCACACCTCTCGATTTTGCTGTGGTGCCACCGGTCTCATGAAGAGGCCCACATCACAGCAGTGAAGGAAAGGGCCAAGCGCACCGCTCCTGACTTTGCTGTGACAGCACTAGTCTCCTCATGAGTGCAACAGTGAAGGAGTGGGCCACGTGCCCTTTTGGCCATCCCTTGGCAGCCCCCCTGCACAGGGTGATACCAGGGGTGGGGATGCCACTGTTCCAAGGTTATATTGGGATATTACCATGGTAATCAGATCAATTGTTGGTATCAATTACAATTATCATCATTGAATAAAATGAAAGTTAAGAAAAATTTTAGTAGCAATTATCACAGTTTATAAAATAGTGTAATTTGAAGTGAGAGGCATCTTAGCAATTGATAGTTTGAAGTAGTCACTAAATGTGTCTCCTTTTGCTGTTCAAAATATGGTAACCCTATGTAACTAGTTAATGTACTTTACAGTTAAATACCTCTCTTTCCACACAACCATCTAGGCACATCATGGTAGTCAAAAAAGCTAGTGTGGTTCTCAGGAGGAAATTTGTAAGGAGGGATTTAGTTGTAATTGGTTTTCCTATCGTCAACTGAAAGAAAGATTTAAAGTAGATCAAAAAACAATAGGGATTGCCCCCGCCATTTCTGAATTGGAAAAAATGATTAGTGAGGAAGGTAAAATAAAAAGGATCTCGAAAATTTATAATTTAATTGTAAAGTTTGAATTGGAAAATGAGGCTATTAAAGAGTACATGATTAGATGGGCAAAAGATATAAAACATAATATTCCTTTGGAACAGTGGGAAAGAACATGGAGGAAAAGAATTAAATATACATCTAATATAGAGATTAGGGGAAATTGTTATAAATCACTGTTTAGGTGGTATTTGTCCCCGAATAGATTATCTAAAATGTATAGTGGTATGAAGGACCAATTTTGGAAATGTCAAAATGAAGTAGGAACTTATTTCCATAGTTGGTGGTCATGTAAGAAAGTAAAAAAATTTTGGATTATGATTCATGAGGAAATCAAAAAAATAGGGAACTTTAATATACCTTTTGACCCAGTGATGTATCTACGTAACATAATAGAAAATCAGGAATTGGAACGTGAGAATGGTAAAATGTTGTTTTTGATGATTACAGCAGCAAGAATTGTCTATGCAAGAGTCTGGCGAAATGAAGAAATCCCAACGTTAGATGACTGGAAAACTAAATTAATGGAAATATATGAGATGGAGAAATTAGCATACCTTAGTAATAATGAATCACTAGATGAGTTCTACTCAGTATGGAATAGTTGGATTATATATATGCAAAAAGAAAATGAGGGAAAAAGATATACCGTTTTGATGGACTAGTATCAAGGATTGGCATACTCACGTGGCAATTTAAGCTCTACAAAGTAATATGTAAATTAGAGGCAGATTATGTGATGATATAAAAATTATATTTGCGTTGAAAAATCAGGCTATAATATAGTTCAGGGGTTTGGAATTTGGAGTTTTGTAGTTGGAGGGTGGAGAAAGAGAAGTTGTGTTTAGTAAGAATATGTGGTGGGATAAGTTATGTTTGATATGTTGGTTATAACTTAAAATGATTTAAGCGGTAATAGTAATGTATTACTGTAATTAGATACCAAGTGGGGTACACAGCTGGGTTGAGTTATAGAGGAATTAGTATTCATGGTTAATAATAAACAGATATTAAGAGTTTGTATTGATAAGGATGATTATGGTGAACAGATGAGTAGCTGAGGAAGTAGGAAAGATGATTGTATCGAAATAACTTTTGTGTTGTGTTGTATATTTTTTGTATTTTTATGTTTTATAATAAAAATTTATTAAAAAAAAAAAGCTAGTGTGGTTCTCAATAAACTCCACATTGAAAGTCCTGTTCATTAGCCATCATCACCACAAACTCTACGCTTTAGATTTTTCTTTCAACACATGCTCAAATGAAGGTTTTCTTAGTGCATGAGAATACATGTTAAACGTTAAATCCAATGAGTAACAGCTGGTACACATAAGTGGCTTGCAGAGGGCTAGGGGCTACCATTTTTCAAGCGTCCAGATGTTCATGTGAAGAAGAGTGAACCAAACAGACAATGAAAAATATAAGGCACTACAAAACCTGGTTAGCCAAGAAGGAAACATTGAGGAAATTCAAGTAAGAAAATATCAAATGAATGTCTTTACTTGTAAATAATCAATAGCAATAACAAATTCAGCCACAATATATATAGAGGCTGAAGACTGGAATAAAGTAACTGTTTACTTTATTAACTCAGCAATACGTCTGTGGTTATTAATATGGTTAATAATTTAGTGTAAGAGGCAAACATCTGCTGAAAATTTCCTTCTGTTATTGTTATTTATATATAAGTGTATATCCCGTTTTTTTGCCATACAGTCTTTAAAATAGCTGCATCGAGTTCAAATTATATCCAAATTATATGATTAGTTCTGCAAATAGGACCCAAACAGAGTGGCAGTAAGCGTCGGCTTGGAGATGTGGTGTTTAGATGACGCACACCCCAACACCGCCCCCAAGCTGGCGTCATGCCACCAACCCGACCAGACAGCAGGCAGCATTGTGGTGCTCCAGCAGTGTGGCGTTTATATGTTGCATGCTGCAAGGGTGCTGCAAAGCTGCAGTGGCAACAGCTGAAAGGGTGCTCTTTTGCTGGCAAAAAAGGTGTGGTTGCCACAGCTCTGATCTGCACACAAATAGGTGTCATCACATGGATCCTTTAGGGCTGTCTGTTGTGGCCCTAAGTCAGATGAAACATACCGTATTTTCCGGCGTATAAGACGACTGGGCATATAAGACGACCCTCCAACTTTTCCAGTTAAAATATAGAGTTTGGGATGTACTCGTATAAGACTGCCCCTCTTCCAACGCACACCAAATAAAAATTTAAAAAACATCAGATTTGATTTCAATATGATAATTTAAATTCAAATACTTATGACATGCAGGTCCTTAGCAGGAAACCTTGTTGTATACAAAGCCTGCCTGGCCAGTGCTCCCTGTCTCCAAGACTATCAGAGTGGTAGCTGCTTTCATACGATCGCCGCATATGGCGGGGATGAGGCCACGGCCATTTTTGAGCTCCCCCCACCGTATGCGGCGACCGCAGATTCTCCAGTCCAGCTCAGAAGTTTCAGCACCTGCCCTATAATATGACACCCGGCGTATAAGACGACCCTCCACTTTTGAGAAGACTTTCCTGGGTTAAAAAGTAGTCTTATATGCCAGAAAATACAATAATTCTTAAACATTTTACCAAATATAACATATATCCCATTAATGTCTAACCAAAAGTCAGACATCCTATGGCAACTAGCATTTTCATCAACCACTAGAAACCTAGTCATGAACACTATGGTATATAATTACCACAGTTTTAAAATCCATTTTACAAGAATTATTAGTTAAAACCTACAAAACACTAACAGGCCTCTGTGTTTTTCTTTGTAGGAAGTCTGGCATCAACTTCTGCAACTCCCAGCTTTTTCCCAGTACAGTATGGAAATATATAGGGCCTACCTCTATTCTTCCAGTGACCTGTGTTATCAAACCAGCACCTTATCATAGATTACATGTTTTGAAGTTGTTTCCATCATATTTTGCAGTGATTTATAAATGTTATATGATATTATAGAAGCTGATAAATTAACTCAACTCCTAAAAGACAATAACTTAGACATTTTTTATAAAGACTGGAATATGGTGATTGAATACTTAAAAGAGCAATGGGGAGAAATAGCAATTTTAGGCCTAAAAAACTAAAGTATATTTTGAAGAACAGGGAGGAAAAGAAATGGTAAGATATTTCTAATGGAATAAGGGAGGTGATAATATAGTATAGCTTTTCAAGAAAATTCACTAGGAAGCTCTAGTTGAATGAATGAGAATGTTTTGTTTATGTGTTGTTCATGTGCTACTTTTGTCCTTTTTACCCCCTCCTCTTCCATCCCCTTTTGTCTTTAGATATTAAAAGGAATAAGGTAAGAATGACTATGAAGGTTCCAAACGGAAATGGATAGCAATGATAGTAGAAGGTAAAGTAGGTAGAAGAAGGTAAGAGTAAGTTGTAAGGCTAAACATGAAGGGAACAAAGAGAAGGCTGATAAAGAAAAATGAGAAGAAGGAGTTGGAATTAGAAAGAGCTGAGGAAAGAGAGTAAAGAGGAGGTTTAATGAGAAGACAGGAAAGGAGATGGAAGAGAAAGGTGGAAAGAACTAGGAAGAGAAAGAAGAAGAGGGAGGTGGAAGGAAAGGAGAGGGAAAATAAAATATATATGTAAGGAAAAGGTAAAGTTGTATAAAGGTGATGGGAATAAGATATAATGTTGGTAAAGTCTGTTATGGTTACAGAATTATTTGTATATTTGTAAGATTTAGATATTTGTATATAGTTAGATTTGTATGTATGTTTGTATGTTTATTTGTATTTTTTCAATTAAAAAAATGAAGTTGTTTGCAGTGATTTATAAATGTTAAGCCCCCCAAACTAAAAAACAGATCTGGGATCTTGTGGAGGTTGTTCCCAGGGTGATCCAGGGGCTTCAAAAAAAAGAGGGGGGGGGAGAGTTTGTGGCCACATGGGCCTCATAGCAACACTTTCCTCATCTAGTTTGGGATACAAACTAACTATGGGCCCTCAGTCAATGTTTTGTTTGACATTACATCCATTTCTACAAGAAACCAGGAGTTATTTCACTGGCCGGTCAGGAAAAAAAGAAACCAGAATGCTGGATTATGACAGGTTTAGACATCAAAATAAATAAAATTATTGATGGAATTCTATAGTTTGTTTAGATACTCCTGATGCAAGTGAGAGTGATCAAAGTATGCAATAGCATGTTGTTTGTATCTGATAAGCAAGGATTTTGACAAAAACATGGCTCATACTGCTAGATTGTACATTAATCCTGTACTGAAAATCTTTCCTCCAGTCAGAGGTGGTTACAATCATAGTTTTTCCTGTGTTGGGTAATAACTGTCAGATTGGAGAATATTTAAGAGTATCTTCTTACTGAATGTGTGGCAGTTTGTTTCCCATTTTCTTCTCTGTACACTGGTGCCTCGGGTTACGAAATTAATTCGTTCCGCCATTCCTTTCGTAACCCGAAAATTTCGTAACCCGAAACACTTTTCCGTTAGCACTGGAAAGCCTATAGCTGCACTTTGCAGCATTTGAATTTCGCGCCGAAATGAATTTCGTAACCCGAAAAATATTTCGTAACCCGAAACAGTTTTTGCCAATCCAACTTTTTCGTATCCCGGAAATTTCGTAACCCGATCATTTCGTATCCCGAGGCACCAGTGTACTCTGAGCTTCCAAACCACCAGAATGCCAGCACTTGGCAAATGCCTTAAAACAGCAGCCAATTCATTTGAGATACTGTACACTGCTATGAGTGCCAAGTTATACCTGGTGCTGGAATTGCCCCTTAGTCAAATAACTGCCCTTTCGGCAATAAATAAACTTATTTTTCTCACTTATTCAAACAGCGTGGGTGTGTGAGGAGGGAACAATTTGACTCAGGAAAATGGCATTGGGGGAAGGTGATATAAATTACAGCACTGCAATCCTGATCTATTTTCTTGTCACCACTTTTTAAAAGGGGGAGAATGGAGGAACAGCCCTTTAGTAACACTAGTCCAGCTCTGAAACACAATCTTTATGGATTTTTGCCATTGTCCCAGCCTTATTATTCAGGAAGCAATGAAATACATTAAAGCAAGCTTAATGATCAACATAAGACTCAAATCATCCCAGATTCCTTGTTATCCAGGTACCTCAAAATAGGTTACATTTTCCCAAATCTAGATAATAAACTGTTTTCTGTGTATATTAACATAATAGAAATGGATGGCAAAGAAACATGAAAGGTACATTTGTTCTATTTGTTTTTTCCGCTAAATTCAGTCTTCTCTACATGTGTCTATGTAGAAGAATGATGAATGAAAGAAGAAAGACCCTGGATTCATCTCTCTCTTCCCTAAATCTTGGGGATTCTGCTGATTCAGCAATGTCTTTATTTAACTCCACTCTTTCCTCAACTCTTGACCATTTTGCCCCTGTCTCTGTAGGCACTTCTTCCTCTAAGACTAGACCTCAGCCCTGGCTTACCCCCAACATTAAGTTTCTCCGGTCCTGCTCTAGAGCGGCCGAACGTCTTTGGAGAAAGTCCAAAGAGTGGGCTGATTTTATCCATTTCAAATTTGTTCTCTCTTCCTTCTCACGCGCCCTCTCTATGGCAAAACAGAATTATTACAAATCATTGATCTCCGCCAATGAGAGGCGCCCGCAGCGTTTGTTCTCCACCTTCAACACTTTGCTTAAACCTTCCTCTCCTCCTGTCTCTTCATCATTCTCTCCTAATGACTTTGCTAATTATTTCATGGAGCCCTGGTGGCGCAGTGGTTAAATGCCTGTACTGTACTGCAGCCATTCACTCAAAACCACAAGGTTGCGAGTTCAAGACCAGCAAAAGGGCCCAAGCTCGACTCAGGCTTGCATCCTTCCGAGGTCGCTAAAATGAGTACCCAGACTGTTGGGGGCAAATTAGCTTACTTGCTAATTAGCTTACTTGCTGTTCACCGCTATGATCTCTGGAATAGCGGTATATAAATAAAACAAATTATTATTAATAATTATTATCTCTAAGATCTCCACTATTCGCTCTGAGATAGTCCCCCCCAATTCTTCTTCTGCTCTTGATCTTTTATCGCCCTCGCCTAACAAATTTTCTGTGTTTCCTCCTCTACCTCTTTGGATGAATTCTCTACACTTCTGAACTCTTCCAAACCTGCAACCTGTTCTCTTGATCCAATTCCTACTCGTCTTCTAATCTCTATAGCTCCCTCCTTTCTGCCCTCGCTTCTCCATATCTTCAATCTCGCTCTCTCTACAGGCTCCTTCCCTTCGGACTTCAAATATGCTCTCATTTCCCCAATTCTGAAGAAACCTTCTCTTGACCCCTCCTCTTTGTCTAGCTATCGTCCGATTTCTCTTCTCCCCTTTCTTTCTAAGGTTTTGGAACAGGTTGTCTATTTGCGCTGTCTTGAGTTTCTTGAAGCCAACTCCATCCTGCATCCCTTTCAGTCTGGTTTCCGCCCAAGGCATTCCACAGAGACAGCTCTCACTAAGATTTCGAATGACCTTTTACAGGCCAAGGCTAATGGCCTTTACTCTGTTCTCATCCTTCTTGATTTGTCTGCAGCCTTTGACACCGTTGATCACTGTCTTCTAGTGGATATACTTTCTGACCTTGGGTTCTCAGACCCTGTTCTCGACTGGTTTAGATCTTACTTGTCTGGCAGATCTTTTGCAGTAGTTGCAGCGGGCCAGACTTCATCCTCTGTTCCCTTATCTGTTGGAGTTCCCCAGGGCTCTGTTCTGGGTCCCCTTCTGTTTTCGCTCTACACACTGTCCTTAGGAAAACTCATTAGCTCTTTTGGCTTTTCCTACCATCTGTATGCCGATGACACCCAGCTGTATCTTTCCGCCCCTGACCTTTCTCCAAGGCTTGAACAGCAAGTTTCGTCTTGCCTCACAGATGTCTTGCAGTGGATGCGCCATCGGCGTTTGAAGCTCAACATGTCCAAGACAGAGCTTCTTGTCTTTCCTCCTAAGTCCACCCTTCAACACTCCTTTTCTGTCTCTGTGGACAACATTTCTATTCAACCAGTCCAGCAAGCCCGCAGTCTTGGTTTTATCTTTGACTCTTCTCTGTTGTGTATCCCTCAGATCCAGACCACAGCCAAGGCTTGTAGATTCTTTTTGTACAATATTGCCAAAATCTGACCATATCTCTCCGCCTCTACTACCAAGATCCAGGTCCATGCCCTAGTGATCTCACGACTGGATTACTGTAATGTCCTCCTGGCTGGGCTTCCTCTTTCTCACCTCCGTCCTTTAATCTCTGTCCAGCATTCAGCTGCACGCATTATCACTTCCACCCACCGCTCTGACCACATCTCTCCTGTGTTGGCATCCCTTCACTGGCTCCTCCTCCCTTTCCGCATTCAGTATAAGCTCCTGCTGTTGAAATTTAAAGCCCTCCATGGACTGGCCCCTCCTTACTTATCAGACCTTCTTTCTCCTCACCCTCCCACTCAGGCCCTCCGTTCTGGTAGTCAAGGGTTCCTGTCTCAGCCCAGGATTTCCTCTGCCCCATCCCGGATTCGCCCCTTTTCACTTGCTGCCCCTCACTCCTGGAACCTTCTTCCCCCACAAGCAAGAGCCATCACTTCTTTAACCAGCTTCAAAACGGAGTTGAAAACCATCCTGTTCAGGGAAGCCTTTCCAGGCATTGCATAATTGTCGCTTACTATTTGATGTTCTTTTGGTGCCTGTTTATCAAACCATTTCCTGTATTGCTATGTACTGTATATGTATTATCCTACTTGAGAGTATGTATTTTCCCTGGAAGAAGATTAACCATCCATTATGAAGCCAAGCCCTCCCTCCAGTCCATCTGCCTTGGTCCAGGCCTTGGAGGTAGAGAGGAACTGCTGGACCTCTTACCTTTTCCCGCCACCACTCCCTTCTCCTTCTGTGTCATGTCTTTTTAGATTGTAAGCCCGAGGGCAGGGATCTGTCTAACTAAAAAGATTGCATGTACAGCACTGTGTAAATTTACAGCGCTTCATAAATAAAGGTTAATAATAATAATAAAGAATGCTGATCCGTTTTCTCATAACAACACTACTCAGCAAAAGACAACAGAACCCCCTTGAGGAAACTCAAGAGCACATCAGAAATGTAACCCTTCCTGCTTTTTCCCATTAATAGCACTCAGATCCCCCTTTCCCTTTTACTGTATGAAGTTTCCACGCCAAACCATTCTGGGACGTAACAGTTCAAGTGATGTCAGGAAGGGTATACAATCAGATTGTTATTTTACTTTGAAAATAAATGAAGATCTTCAGTCAGGAGGGGGCCTTAACTCCCTTGATACTGTGCTCATTCCTTTCTTTTCTACCCATTGTGTGGTTGCCAGATATATTGCTTCTGCCAATTCTAAAGGCTCCTTATAACATATAAAACATGTCCATCTGTTTTCAACCCTCTTCCACAAACTCCCAACATTTTTCAGCATCCAACATCTAATCTACTCTCCAGGGTTCTTTAACATCAAAGAAACTTAACAAGTGATAACAACAGGTAATGCCAACTCCTTTACATTAATAATTGGGTGGAAAACAAACCCGAGGTTTTTAATTGATAAAGTTGCAAAACAATACTGAAATGTGATAAATTGAAATTGTACAAAGAAAAATATCCCTCTTTAAACTTTACATATAAACGAACCTATGTAAAATCATGAATTGTATCATCTATTAGCTAAAGTACTCACAATTTAAGATCTGTTCTCTATGTACTTTCTGATTTTGCCAAGAAATGACATGAAATTCTATGCTAGTTTTATTCCCCCTGATCAGTCTCTAGTAAAAGCTGACAAATATCTATAGCAGTACCATTCTGAAATCTCCAATCATGGTACTTCCACTTTAAGAACATAAAAGGAGATATATTTTCCTTTCTGCATCTTACCCTTTACTTTTGAATGAACTGGGGAAGGGGGAAATTCATAATGGATTTAAGATACTACTTGATAAAGACTAGCGATCAGTTCCTGTTAATTACATATACAGAGTATATGTTGGAAGCTTCTCTCCAACTTCTTGTGCTTTAGCATGAACTTCAAATTTATTTCACAAAACGGGGGAGGAGAAGCACTTTCACTAAAATTCAGTATAATGGGATCATAGAAAAGCAATGGCTTTCTCAAGAAGCTTAGAAATGAAACAGAACTAAAGATGCCTGACCTGGTAGTTATTCCTTTACTTTCTACATCATTTAAACAAGAAATCAATTTAAAGTTAAGACATTGCTCCACCCCTTTTTCCACTAACACTGTAGTGGCAGTGGAGAGAAAAGAGGAAAACTTCAAATGAATTAAACAAGTCTTGCTTCCTTCTCTATAAAGATCAAAGAATCAACGTATTCTGAAACAACAGTGAGATCTTTAGTTTGCAGGTAACTGTTGCAACTGCCTATGTGATGTGTTATCACTATACCATCATACTCATCCAGTAAAACAACTATTTGACTCACAAGAAAACTGGCCTAATTTTACTTAACAATTGGTAAAATCTACAATAAAAATATCTTTTAAAGCACATAAAATTTTTCACACAGTAATATATGCAACTTGCTAATAAAAATAAAGACACCATTGCAACAGAATCATTATCTTTGTTATCCTATTAATTTTACATGTGAGAGCTGTTTAACAAGTGCGACTTCAGCAGCACAATTGCAGGATGACAAACAGCAATTAGCAAGCTAGTTGTTGCAAAGACTTGATCCATCCCATAAGACAAAGTATGCTCATTTGCATGGTTTCATCTTTGGAACAACTTGCCCAGCGATAGTAAACACGTTACCATACTAAGCATAATGAGTTAAAAATACTTGAGCGCAACGCTTTTTCTCAAACCAATTTCATACTAATGTGCTTAACTTGAAGCAGAAGGGGGAGAAATGCTGTGGAATTAACAGGTCAAAGTTCAGAGCAGGATGCTTGCAAAAAAGAGACAAAGTCAGAACCCACAATAATTCAAATGAATCACCAAAGCATCTTTCTCCTCCAAACAAAGGGCACCATGCAGTTTAGCAACACCAACATGCACCATCCTGCTGCCCACCACTATCCTAACTCTTTCTCAGATTCATATGGTGGCTTCCACTCCACCAAATACATCTGAAGAAGTAGAATTTAGTCTAGGGAAGCTCATGATGCCATCTTCTTTCTTTCAGTTAGTCTCAAAGGTGTTACAAGATCTCTCTACGGCCTGTTACAGACAGCCAAAATAAAGCTGCTTCGAGTCACTTTGGAGGTATGATATTTCAATGATACATGTGTCCTAAGAGTCCAAAGGCTGCACCAAAGCCACACTCCAGTCCTAAGGACTGGAGTGCAGCTTTGGTGATGCTTCCAGACTCTTAGGACTCATGCATCATTGAAATACCATATCTCCAAAGTGACTCAAAGCAGCTTTATTTTGGCTGTCTGTAACAGGCCTACATCTCTGATTCTACAGATTAACACGGCTATATCTTTGTATCCTAACTCTTGTGCACACTGCCGATATTAATACCCAACTACAGTAACTGCAGTATTCCTCTTGTAAAACCCACTGAATGTACTACATGATCAAATAAAAGCTAAAAACACCATAGACATGCAAATTCATGATTTTCAGTCATGCTGAAAATGGAGATGTTGGAATTCCTCCTGGACAGAAGACTGAAATGTAGGACATGTCCTGAAAAAGGAGGGCTTCCAGTCACTCTTTCACGGTTATGGATACACACAGCCCCTTTCTTGGCTTCCAGCAATTATGGTACATCCCATTCCTTCATCCTGTCTCTCCTGACAGTTTTTCTCTCCAAGTTTTAATTTCTGCAGTGGTAGAATTCAAAGATACAGCTGTGTTAGTTTGTGGAATCAGATCTTATCAGACCTTCGAGACTAACTGAAAGAAAGAAGTTGGCAGCATGAGCTTTCATAGACTTCAGGGCCTGAACAGACAGGCCAAAATAAAGCTACTTTGGGCCACTTTGGAAGTGTGCTGTTTAAATGATGCATGTGTCCTAAGGACTGAAGTACAGCTCTGGTGCAGCTTCTAGCCTCTTAAGATGCATGTGTCATTTAAATAGCATACCTCCAAAGCGACCCAAAGAAGCTTTATTTTGGCCTGTCTGTTCAGACACTTCAGTCGGCTTCCTCAGAAAAGGATGTTCAGATTCATAGAGTTGGAAGAGACCACAAGGACCATCCAGTCCAACCTTCTGCCATGCAGGAACTCTCAATCAAAGCATCCCTGATAGATGGCCATCCACCTCCAAAGAAGAAGACTCCACTGCACTCCGAGGGAGTATATCTCACTATCTAACAGCTCTTATTGTCAGGAAGTTCCTCCTAATGTTGAGGTGGAATCTCTTTTTCTGTGAAAAGAAACAGGAGGGTGACAAAAATGGTGAAGGGTCTGGAAACCATGCCTTATGAGGAGAGACTTGGGGAGCTGTGTATGTTTAACCTGGATAAGAGAATGTTAAAAGGTGACATAATAGCCATGTTTAAATTTTTTAAAGGATGTCATATTGAGGATAGAACAAGTTTGTTTTCTGCTGCTCCAGAGACTAGAACACAGAAAAGTGGATGCAAGCTACAGGAAAAGAGATCCCACTTTAACATTAGGAGGATCTTCCTGACAGTAAGAGCTGTTTGACAGTAGAACACACTCCCTCAGAGAGTCTCCTTCTTTGGAGGTCTGGATGCCCTGAAGATGCCAGCCACAGATGATGGCAAAACATCAGGAATAAACTCTTCTAGAACACGGCCACACAGCCCAAAAAACCCACAGAAAAATATGGATGCCGGGCATGAAAGTCTTTGACTTCACAATTTCTACATTATTTCCATCCCAGTTTGCACCCCTTCTCATTACTTTTGTGTTGTTGTTGTTGTTGGCTTCTCTCTCTCTCTCTCTCTCTGAGCCTCAACTCCTCTCCTCCACACAATGTACTTGATCTATAACTAGCTCTTTTAAGACAGTGGTGCCATAGCTGTATTTTATTTATTTATTTATTATATTTATTTGTATCCCGCTCTTTTCCCTGAACTGGGACTCAGAGCAGCTTCACAACATTAAAAATAACAGTACAATTAAAAACATAGGGGAAAAGTACATTAAAAAGAGGAATTAAATAATTCCAATATTAAAGCAGATATAAGAATAAAACAAATTTAAAAAAGATAATACTATTACAGTCACCCCTCCAAGTCTGCGGACTTGAAAATCCACGGAGGGAGCGACTGTCATTAACATTAATGGGACGCACGCCCCGCATGCATGCATCCTGCATGCACATGCCCCATTTAAGCATATGCGGCTTGAATATGCATGAGATTTGGAACTCGTGGGGATCTGTTCCAGGCCCCTCTGCAAGTTCCAAGGGGTGACTGTATATATAAAAAATGGTATCAAACTTTATTTTAAAACGGTACAATATCCCAGCCAGTCCTTATAACGGCTCCCAAATTGTGGAATGGCTTTCCGGAGGAGATCCGTCTTATTCAAGAAGGCACTCAAGATGGATCTCTTCCGGTGAGCCTATCCCCCAGATCTGCTATAACAGCTTTAAGATGACACTTCATTCGGAGCATGTATGGGAAATTAGATGTTGATATTGTACCTGTATAGGTTTTTTGATGTGTTTTTAAGATTTTATATCATGAGAATGTATTTGGACTAACTGTAATTTTAAAATCGTGCTCTACTCCCGCCTCGATCCGGAGGGAAAGGCGGGATATATATAAATAAAACTTATTATTATAACAATTCCTTAAAGGCCTGTGTAAACAGGTAGGTCTTAACCTGCCGGCGGAAGGTTTTATCTTTTTAGAAATGCGTTTTATTCTTTTAATAACTATCTGTTTTGATATTATTAACAATTTAATTCCTCTTTTTTATGTACCTTTTTTCCCTCTATGTTTTCAATTGTGCTGTTTTTTCTTTAAATGTTGCGAAGCTGCTCTGAGTCCCAGGAAAAAGAGCGGAATACAAATAAATATAATAACGACAACTATATACACTTGTCGCTGTACATTCGCTAGGGTTAGGGGCAGAAGACCCCGTGAATGTGGAAGAACGGCAAATAACAAAAACACCTTGTTTTTACCTGAGAGGAGGACACCTCTCTAGGAACCTCTAGGTCCTCCAGTGCAACTCTGTGGCCAACGTCTGACAGACACTGGCCATAGGACTGCGCTGATGGAGCTAGAAATAGAGTATTCTCTCCAGGTCTCTCAGTGCAACTTTTAGGTAAAGCTGACCACAGAGTTGCGCTGGAGGACCTAGATATTCCTAGAGAGAACGTATCACTCAAATCCGCACATATCAAAGCCACAAATATGGAGGGATGGATGGTTGTACTTTGTGGTTGTTGTCTTCTCTCTCTCTGAGCCTCTCCTCCTCCACACGACGTACCTGATGTGTAACTAGCTCTTTCTGGCTTTCTCTGGGAGGCCACCTGCCACAAGGGATGCTTTGACTGAGAGTCCCTGCATGGCAGAATGGGGATGGACTGGATGGCCCTTGGGGTCTCTTCCAACTCTATGGCTCCATGTGTTCCTCTCAAGGGGCGAGGGGAGCGAAGAGTCTCTCTAGCCCAAGCAGAGCATTGAAACCCCAGCCTGCTCAGCCACAGGAGCCACGAGGGTCCCGCGTTGCGGTGCCTTTCTCTGGGACCCCCAGAGGTCCTGGGACCTGAGGCCCCCTCCCCACTCCCGCCTTCTGAGGGGGCTGTCCCTCTTCAGCCCCTCACTACAGACCCCGCTCCCTTCAGGAGGCCAGGGGCCCCCATAAATGCAAACACAAAGGCCCCCCAAGGGTCAAGCCCCTCGCCCTCGAGCCTGGGCCGCACGTGAGGCGCCCCTTCTGCCCAACAAAATGGGGGACTCCCCATTTAAACAACAGACCGTCCCCTTTAATTTAGTGCCTCAGCCTCAAAATGGAGGGAGGGAATATTAGCCCCCCCCCTCTTTTTCCCTTGCCCCCCCCCCAAAACACACAACCGGCCCCTTTATTTACCGCCATCATCAGCACGCGCGAGCTGTCACCAAGCGCGAGACACCCCAACCGGCGCCCGACACGCCCCCTGGACCGCCATTGGCTGCTCGCCTCTCCCCTCCTCGCGTTCCCATTGGTCGGGCCGCACGCCACACATATACCCCTATCCCTTAATCCCTCCCACTCTCCTGTGGTACTCGCTATTCAGCGTTGCCGTTTACGCCACTCGCGTAAGAGAGAGCAATAAGGGGAAAGCTTCTATACTTCTCCTTCTTCTTTCTTACTCACGCGGGAAAACAGCAACAACAACAACGGAGGGGGATTTACGCTAATCACGCTTGGGTTGTGCGTCTAGGAACTTGAGAAGTCCTTTGCGCTGGTTGCGTAAAGGGAGGTTTAACTATAACTAACCACCGGCGGCTTGGGTTTACGGCGTTTGCGCAGGCTGGTTTTTCTGAGGGGATGCGTTGGCTCCGCCCCCTTCTCCCGTGTTGGTGATTTTCGAAGGCTTTGTGAATCGCGGGGGGAAGAGGGAGGGAGGGAGGGAGAGAGGAGCGGGGTGAAGTTTGGTTGCGTCGCAGGAGGGTAAATAAGGATGTTTCGGAGACAAAGGGAGTCTTAAAGGCGCAGCGCCCCATTTTTTGGACGCATTCACCTCACGATCGAGGCTTCTCCAAGGACCGTGTACACGTGTCTTGGGAGAACGTGTGAATGCGGCTTCGCTTCTGAGGCGAACACGCGTTCACACGTTCCCCCAAGACACGTGTATATGCACAACTTCTGAGGGTACCGTCGAGCGTCGGTCTCTGAAGTGAAGTCGCATTCACACGTTCCCCCAAGACACGTGTACGCACAAGCACAAACAACATTAAAAATCTAGTTTTGCCCCATTTTAATAGCCACTGAGATAAACCACACAAAGAAAAGCAACGTCAAAATATGTGTTCTAGGGTTTTTTTCCTTCTTCCCCTCCTCACAAAAGTTCGAAGTATTTGTGCGTTTCTGGTACAACAAAACACTCAGTAATAATAATAATCCACTTTGAGAGGGCTTTAACTTGCCCTGGGCTCAATGCTGTGGAATCCTGGGAATTGTAGTCCACTGTGGCACCAGAGCTCTCTGACCGAGAAGGCTAAATGTTTCACGAAACTACAGTTCCCAGGGTTCCCTAGCATTGAGCCCAGGGCAAGTTAAAGCGGTCTCAAAGTGGATTATTATTTCTGCAGTGTGTTTTGGGTCTCTTTCTGTTCCTTATCGATTTATGGCGACCCCGTGAATATCATAGGATTTTTCTTAATCTGAGGTGGTTCCTTCCTCAGAAATCTAGCCTAAACCTTGGGCGGTCTCCCATCCAGGTGCTATCCAGGGCTGACTCTGCTTAGCAGCCAAGATCAGACTAGGGAATCCTTTGCTTTGAGTGGCGGATATCACACAGGCTGCATTTGTTGTCTGGATCCACTGCTTCTGAGTAAAAAAATGGAAAGAGGCAGGGGCAATGGACAGTAAAAGACAGGCTTTGTGTCCCTGTTTTAACCAAAAGATTTCCCCCGCTTTTTAAATAACTGTTTCTGTGTTTAAATATGTTGGTTATGTTCCTGATTTACCATTTTTCTACTGATTACCTACAGCTTTGGCTTTAAGGTTCCTCACCAATGAATTGCTTTGGATGTACACTACTCCTGCTTCCCTGAAAAAAGGAGCATGTGGTGACTTTAAGTACTGCTGCTGTTTTGTTTTTAAATGTGGGGAAAAAAACACAACACAATATTTACATGGATCTCCACACTGAAAAGCCACACATTTGCCATCGGGTTCCAGAAGGCCATTGGCTGCAATGTAAAAATAATAGCGTGCAATATACAAGCTGCAAGTTTTCAAAGCTTTGTGCATATTGGTTGGCCACTAAAGGTATCATTGGTGGGTTTTTGATGATATTTGTGAGAGTTCGTGATTCTGCTGGGAAGCAAATATACATAGAAGACTTTGATCCTCATTATTATTATGTGGACTCCCCCAGGATTTACAATGAAATCACAACTTACATGTGACCACAGGCTGCATTGCAAACCCCGGACCTGAAAAAAACCACACAAGGCACTCTATAGCACTGTGTTGGTGTAAAAATATGGAGTCTTCCCAAATCCGCCATCAAATCCTAGCCTATATCCATTACTCTGACTCAAAACACACTGCATAAATAATCCAGTCTGAGACAGCTTTATCTGCTCTGTCTCAATGCTAGGGAATTCTGGGAACTGTAGTACTGTGAGACATTGGCCCTTCTCTGTCAGAGAGCTCTGGGGCCACAATAAACTACAATTTCCAGGGTTCCCTAGCACTGAGCCAGAGCAGTTAAAGTGGTCTCGAACTGGATTATTTCTGCGGTGTGTTTTGGAGCTCCAATGTTAAAATCACAGATCTAAACTTTGGTTTTTCTTTATAAAATCTAATCAAGATTTTTGGAGAACTCAAATGTTTGCTCCCTATTTGGAGGACATTTGGTTTGTCCTAACAAAGGTATAGTCTGATGGGAGATTTTTCCTAATGGACCAACATAGCCTCTAAATTAAGAAATTAAATCTAGAATTTAGAATAAAATTTAAAATTTAAGAAATTAAATCTAAAATTTAGAACAGAATTTAGAATCTAGAATAAAACGTTACATAAAACGATACAGGACAGGAAGCCTTATGGATCCTAATGGCTATTACACAACCCAATTTTCACAGAGCACATTAATAATGTCAATATAATCAATTGTTGATTTATCACAAACATCACAGATGTTAACAGTTCATGGTTTGCAGTAACGGCACAGTCATGGACCACGGTTAGACCTTACTTTTTGTTTTTAGTATCCCAGGCAATGTGGTAGAGATACAAGACGACTCATAACCTGGTTTCTGTGTTTATGGCTGGCAGACTACCTCCCGCCCTGCTCTCCCATGGCATCAGTACTGAGCAGAGTTCCAGCCAGGGCACCTGAAATCTGCTACTGCCATCTTCATTATATTGGTCCCACTGATGAGTTAGTATGCCAGCTGTGAAACTGACACAATTGAGAAATGGGAACTAGCAAGATGGGATTTGTAAGTATGGAGCTTTATTCAACCATAGGGCTACTAGTCTACTAACCTGCACATGCCACTCCACTGTGGAAAGGTAAGGAATCTGATGTTTTGGTTTGGAGCGGGTTTTTTTGGGGGGGGGGGGTGGTGGTAGGAGCAGTAAGCCTTTACTTGTACTGCCTTCTATGCCACACTTCCCCTCAGACTAGTATAGTTACGAGGTCAGGTCCGGAGCTGTTTCTAGTACCACTACCAGGCACCCATGCAATGCATCCTGAATCATCACCATGGCATGGCCAACAGCAAAAAGTTGTGCTTGTGCAGTGGTGTCCGCAACCTAGAAGTAATGACTGGGGACTTCAGCACTTGCTCCTCATTCCACTGCAGAAATAATGCAGTTTGAGACCGCGTTAACTAACCTGGCTTGGTGCTAGGGAATCCTGGGAATTGTAGTTTATTGTGGCATCAGAGCTTTCTGACAGAAAAGGCTAAATGTCTCACAAAATTAGTTCTCACAATTCCCTAGCACTGAGCCAGGTTAAAGCGGTCTCAAACTGGATTATTTCTGCAGTGTTTTGGATTACAGATGCAGAAATTGATTCTTATGTTTTTTATGCAGAGTTCCTCCAAGTCCACAGATCATTTTCTCTTTTGAGGCTGTATGGACTCCAGTGTAAAACTCACAAAGCTAGTACACAACAGTGGAGCTGGAGGCTATTCTGGACACAATTCCTCATAGATCTTTTGGGGTCCCACCAAATCCATCATGTAATTACTGCTGACATCCATACTGATGGAGACAGGGGGCTTGGAAGTAAACACAGGCAGCGTTTTGTGGCCCTGCCATGAACAAAGAAACCAGGTTATGAGTTGTCTTGTATCTCTACCAAACTACAGCTACAATCTATAACTGCAGTCTATGCTATAATGTTATGGATCTTCTGTTTCACGATGACATCATAGTGTTAAAACATTGATCTGAAGCATGGATTCTCACAATTTTAAAATATGTGGGATAAATTTAGAGGATACAAATTAAAAAAGGGCTCCATTACTGTTGAATAAATGACTATTGGATCTCAGTGGAAAAACAGTGAAAGCATAGAAACATCTGATGGTCCCTTGATGTGGTTTTGCTCAGTACTGCAGAGACTCAGTGCACTGGAACAAAGATTAACACCATAAAATATGGTATCCAGAGATAAATGTTTGAGATGCCTGCATTAAAATTCAAAGAGAATGTATGAGAATCTGTATTAGGATTACTGTGTCACTAAAATACTGGAGCACACATTATGATTGTACTATGGATTTAGGACATTATTTAGGACATTTGCATGTTAAAGAAAAAGGATTTGACGTGTTTGTGTACCACAAATATGCTCTAATTATGTGCACTAATTAATTCTATGATGTAAATCGCAGGCATATTACAGACTGTGATTAGATGGTAGACTTGGGATGCTTCTGTGTAAAAATCATGAGAATCTTTGCCCGACAGATCTTTTATGACAATGAGCCCACAAACAGAAAATCCTAAATCATATTTATGCTTTCATCTGTAGCACAACCTGATGGGAACGTTGTCAACTCAATCCAGCACCTTGAGATGCAATCTGTTCATCAACAATGTGATTTTTCTGAGGCATGTTTAAACAACTGTATTTCGTATTTAGATTTTTGCATGATGGTGCCATACATTTATATAATGCAAGGTGGAACACGAATGGCCTTCCAAATGTTTGATTGCCATATCATCTTGCATTTCTGCAGTGTAACTAATTGAACCTGGGCAAAGTACAAGTGGTAATCAGATGTGGATTTGCTATGTCTTTATGGAAAAATCACAAACATCCATCTGCCTGGATGTGTTGTTTTTCACTATCACTGTTACACTATAAAGTGGTGGATCTTCTTAAAAATCATTTTGTAGACACATACACGAGTTGTAAATGGATGCTGTTTTTGCTGCACCAACAAGGCAAGTTTCTGATGCCTTGAAGCAAGGTTTCTAGACCATGACAGTGCCATGGAGAGCTGGCTCTATGATATTTACTGTGTAATCAATGTATAGTTAGTAGCAGATAGCGAGGTTAAGGTGACTTCTGTAAAAAAATTATAATTTGTGAAAATTCTAGGTCTTATATATATTTTTGTGCCATGTGCTAAGCTGTGATTTTTGCAGTATAATCTGTAGACAGAACTGTGCGGTAAATTATTAGATTGTAGACCACAGCAACAACAACAAAAGGCCACTGGATCTGTGCCCAAGATCTAGAATACTGTGCTGCAATTATGCCACGAAGTGCTAGATTTATTATTTTTGTAAGTCTCCCATAGGTGGATATGAGTTGTGCAATGATGGTAGAATTAGGATATCTTCACATGCAAAACTTCATATAAAAACATGGTATGTTGCATGTTTTACAATGCAATGGATTGCCTGGAGATGTGAAGATGAGTGGCAATTACAGTAGATGGTCCAAGATCACTGATTACAATGGAGACAAACTGCTACAGTATTTCTGTGTTTTTTACACTTCATTGTCAATACAGATATGATTGATGGGTGTGGAGTAGATATTGCCACGTAAAAACATAATGAGCCCTCTGTCCATGTTCTTTTATAAGCATGGCAGAGCCATACCACAGTATATATTATCCACATTTTTTTTTCTTTTTATGGACAAGCATGTGATTTATTGGTAGTTTCATGTGGCCTGCACACAGTAGTACAAATTCTACTAGATACACTTACTTCCCATTTCCAATTCCAAGAATATGGGGAATGGTATAATGATCCATGTGTGAAGAATGGCCAACTGAACGATATCCCAAGGTAAAAGGCAGGCTGGCAATTGTTCTGGTTGCCATGGGAGTTAGAGAGCATAAAGAGAGAGGCCAACTTGAGGCTGGGGGTGGCAACAAAAAGAGGAGGGGTAACTGCTAGCTTTTTAGGTATTTTCCTGAAACCTGAGAAGCCACTGCTTTACACAGTGAGATCTCAGTGTGTTAGACATGAAATATCTTAGCCTATGGAAAAGGAATTCCAATGACAAGATGCAATTTTTCTGATGGCAAGGTTGTCAGCTCAACCCAGTAACTTGAGTGGTGCTGGCCAGTTGAGCCCAACAGTTGGAACTGCAATAATTGATTCATCTTGTTTTCTTTCTGTGTATGAAGACAATATTTTAAAATAATTTGGAAACAGCATGTTTTGAGTCTGCTACCTGATTTAGGATGCTTTCTACTTAGTATTCAAAAACATGTCTTTGAATGCAGTACTACTAAGTAGAGATACTTAAGTGTCCTAAATCAGGTAACAGACTCAAAACATGCTGTTTCCAAATTATTTTAAAATAAATTTTTAATACATTAGTCTCTTTCAGCATAAACAAATGTAAATGAATGTTGTAGTACCTTTGAAATTTAGAAAAAGAAAATTCTAGCCTAAACTTTTGTGGACTCCAGTCCATTTCATGCAGAAATGTAGCTTTGTGTGGTCCAACTAAAATGTGTGTCTTATTTATTACTAGATTATTAATCATAAGTGTATTTTTATCAAGCAGAATTAAACTGAATCTTGCTCAAGTTTTAATGTTTCATACAGACTATACAAAACTACGTCTATGTGCATCTTTTGAAAGGGACTGAAGTCCACAAAAGCTTATGACAGTTTTTTCCCCAATTAAAAGTACTACAGGATTCCTTGATACTTTTTTGCACTCCTACTTGTTTACCTAAATTCTGATTTCTTATTCCTGAAATAAATTTAATCATAATTTGAAAGCATTGAGGGCAAAGAACATCTTGAATCAAACTCATATCTGTCCACCTATTTTGGTCCTTTCAGTTAGCTAATACAGTCCATCCAAACTGTAAAGAAATCTGGCACCTCTCCATGGATTCAGTCAAAACTGTATCTCAGTCTGAGAACTATTGTAAGCCTCAGCCTTCATCCTCCTTTTAAATGTTTTTTCTAGATATAGAGTAATTTCTTTTTTTAAAAAATTACAGTACCTCAGTTTATGACAGTTTCAGCATTTTAACATAATGACACTTTAATGATGAAATATAAGATCTAGTCCTCAGGAAAGAGATGTTTTCTTAACAAGTAGGATGGAAGGGAGGACTTGTAGAAAAGCAGTCATTTTGATACAACTTCATGTGGGGCACAAGGCATAAACAGCACTTTTTAGGGACCAGTAATGCAGAGGGGGTGTGTGTGTGTGGTTTGACAAGTAACTAGCACAGGACCCACCCAAGTGCATGAGTACAATGTGGGTCAGCCCTGCAGCTGCTTTTTCTTCAGACAGAACTGACCAGTTAAAAGACTTTTTGAACAGTGTGCTTATTGTAATATCAAATTTGACTTTAAGTATGTTGTCCTCCAAAAGAAAAGAAGCCAAGGAAGCAACATAAGAAAAAAAAATCAGGCAGAAAGTACAGAGTGAAATGATTTATACACTGCCTTTGTCCAGCATTTGAACTCAAAGCACCTTACAACAGGTTTTTAAAGCCCAAAAGATTGCAAGATTGTTTTTCTAAGATGATTAGCAAGAAAAAAATAGTACCTGTTAAAATGTATTTTCTGGCTACTCTTTAAAAACGAATTTAATGCTTTGGATTAGTGTGGCCTTTGTTTTAAATGCTGGCTGTAATTCTTGAGTTATTTTGGAAAAGCAGTGAAGAGACAGTACTTAATGGCAAAACCCAAATGGGTTCAAATAACCCTTAGAATCATAGAGTTAGAAGGAATCCCAAGGGTCACCTAGCCCAGTCTCTTGCTAATGCAGGAATTCACATTAAAGCATTCCTAATAGCTGGATATCCAGTCTCTGTTTGAACACTTGCAGTGAAGGAGAGTCCACTGCCACTTCAAGGCAAGAAGCATGTCAGAACACCCAATTTCCTAAATCCAAGAGTCACAAAAGTACCCGAATCACTAGATTCCACACAGAAAATGGTCAGAAAGTTGGTACAAAAGATCTCCCAAAGTCAAAACAGTTATTAGAAAAGGTATGGATATGCTACATCTTTTCATTTACCCAAATAAAAGGCAATTTCTAAATGAACTTCAGGTTAATTTTAAGGTTTCTAAAGCATGGTGTAGTGGTTTGAGTGTTGGATTACGAAACTGGAGACCAGGGTTCAATTCACCACTCTGACATTAAAACCCACTGGCAAGTCGCAGTCTCAGCCCCAGAAAACCTCATAAAAGATGGGCCTTAGAGTTGTCATAACTCAGAAGCAATGTGAAGGCACATATGGGAAGCAATTTAAAAAAACTTATCAAACGTTCATCACAAAAGATGTTTGCATTGTACCTGGTCTTCTCTGAGCTGAAACCCCTAAATTAGCTGCGTTGGAAGTTGAGAATAGAAATCCAGTTTAGTTCTTGAGTCTCGTGATGGTAATGACAGTGATGATGAACTTCTTGCTACTCCATTTTTCATTTCTATCTGCCCACAGGGAGGAAGAGCAATAAGTGAGGATTCTTGCTCTCACTACCAAAAAGATTAGCACAGAGAGGAAAAGATTTTCCTAGAATCTCATCTCCCTATCCATAAAGGAAGACTTAGAGCTGAGAGATCAAGTGGGGAGGGGGGAGCAATGCGCTGCTGTGGACTTGCACCTGGCTCTCACAGTGATGGCTGAGATGATGGGCAGAAAGATGGGAGGGGTGGTAGATGGGAGGAAGATTTGGAAACTTTAAAGCAGAAAAAGTCCTCTGTGGAATTTAGGGATTTGTTTTATTCATTTAGCACATGAGGTGCTACAATTTAGTTCAGGTTTCAGTGGCAGGAGATGAACAGCAGGCATTCTGTCTTACTCATAAGATTTAATAGCAATAATGGGAGAAGAAAAGCTGATGTTTCTAGCATCTGACTGCATTTTGGTAGGGCAGTCTAATTTTTTTTTAAACAAGTATAGCTCATCTGAGAGCTCCTTCATACCTTGCATTTCATATCATACCGGGTGGGATATAAATATTTTAACAATAACATTAAATTATTAAAATATTATATTAAAGACTATAAATTATAGATATTATAATATTCAGATAATAATTTTAATATTATTCAAGCCAGCATGGTGTAGTGGCTTAACTGATGGACTACAGCTCTGAAGATCAGCATTTGATTCCCCACATGGCCATGTCAAACACTCAGCCGCAGAACAACACAGGGATTCATACAGTGATATAGTCAGCATTGTCGGAACTTGAAGGCACAGAATAGCAAACTCTTAATAACATTTTGATAATTTTATATTTCATATAAGAGCTCCTTCATATCTTCACTTCACAACATAGAGGGTAGGATGTAAATATTTTTAGCAACAACACAGGGATTCATTCATACTGTCATCAGACAAATGAAACACTCTTACTCTGGGAACATTTAAACATTTCCTTGCATTATTGCTTGATTTGCCTAATCTAGGGTATCTGTAGTTCACTATTTTACCTACACAGAGAGTTGTTTTTTTACACACTAACACACACTGTTCTGCCTCTATAAATACTACCTACGTACTCCTGCCAGTCCTGTACCTCTCAGAACCCACAACCTACCCATTTCCACCACTGACTTACCAACTTCAGCTAGTTCTAGTTCCTTTGCAAGGGACCATTATTTTTAAAAATTAAAGTATGATAACTCCATTAGTGTAGGACTCTACAGTGTGTCCATGGTATCCCACTAGACTAGAGTTTGGTTCCAGGACCCCCCATGGATATCAAAATCTGGGAATGCTCAAGTCCCCTTAAATACAATGTTATAGTACAGTAAAATGATGTCCCTTACAATAAGATGGCAAAATCAAGGGTTGCTTTTTGGAATTTATATATTTTTAAAAATATTTTCAAGCCTTGGATGCTTGCATCTGTGGATAAGGAATCCATGGATACAGAGGGCCAACTGGAATTAGAAACTAACATAACCAAGGGTTCCAAAGTTAGAATAGTTGACCTTGGTTCTTTCAGATTCTGGGATACTATATATGACTTTCAGATATTCCTCCCTCTCATCTTGGACTTTTCACAAACAAAGAAAACAATTTCCAATTTGAGGCACTTCTTAGTCCCAACTTTGAACCCAAACAATTTTGATAGTAGATCAAAATTGGGGTTGGAGGAAATTTAACAGATTATTGATTGAAATTGATTGAAATTTTATTTATATACCGCCATTCCTATGATCACGGCGGTTTACAAAACAAAATGAAAATACGATACAGTACAGATTAAAGATTCTCCCCCTGGAGAAACGCCCCTCCGGCGGCAAGGAAGAGTCTCTCTGGGCCGCTCCTGCCCAGGTGGAAAGCGGGCGGGCGGGCAGTTAGGGAGGGAGGAGCCTCTTTCTTCAGGCCAGCCCCTGATGGTACTCAGGCTACATCTTGATTCTACAGATTAACACGGCTTATCTTTGTATCCTAACTCTTGTGCAACACTGCCGATATTAATACCCAACTACAGCAACTGCAGTATCCCTTGTTAAAACCACTGAATGTACTCATGATCAAAAAAAGCTAAAAACACCACATAGACATGCAAATTCACGATTTTCAGTCATGCTGAAAATGGAGTGTTGGAATTCCTCCTGGACAGAAGACTGAATGTAGGACATGTCCTGAAAAAGGAGGGTTCCAGTCACTCTTTCACGGTTATGGATACACACAGCCCCTTTCTTGGCTTCAGCAATTATGGTACATCCCATTCCTTCATCCTGTCTCCCTGACAGTTTTTCTCTCCAGTTTTTAATTTCTGCAGTGGTAGAATTCAAGATACAGCTGTGTTAGTTGTGGAATCAGATCTTATCAGACTCTCGAGACTAACTGAAAGAAAGAAGTTGGAGCATGAGCTTTCTAACTCAGGGCTGAACAGACAGGCCAAAATAAAGTCACTTTGGGCCACTTTGGAGTGTGTGTTTAATGATGCATGTGTCCTAAGACTGAGTACAGCTTCTGGTGCAGCTTTCTAGCCTCTTAAGATGGCATTGTCATTTAAATAGCATACCTCCAAAGCGACCCAAAGAAGCTTTATTTGGCCTGTCTGTTCAGACACTTCAGTCGGCTTCCTCGCAGAAAAGGATGTTCAGATTCTAGAGTTGGAAGAGACCACAAGGACCATCCGTCCAACCTTCTGCCATGCAGGAACTCTCAATCAAAGCATCCCTGATAGATGGCCATCACCTCCAAAGAAGAAGACTCCACTGCACTCCGAGGGTATATCTCACTACTAACAGCTCTTACTGTCAGGAAGTTCCTCCTAATGTTGAGGTGGAATCTCTTTTCTGTGAAAAGAAACAGGAGGGCGACAAAATGGTGAAGGGTCTGGAAACCATGCCTTATGAGGAGAGACTTGGGGAGCTGTGTATGTTTAACCTGGATAAGAGAATGTTAAAGGTGACATAATAGCCATGTTTAAATTTTAAAAGGATGTCATATTGAGGATAGAACAAGTTTGTTTTCTGCTGCTCAGAGACTAGAACACAAAAAAGTGGATGCAAGCTACAGGAAAGAGATCCCATTCTAGATAAACTCTTCTAGAACCGGCCACAACAGCCCAAAAAACCCCAGAAAAATATGGATGCCGGGCATGAAAGTCTTTGACTTCACAATTTTCTACATTATTTCCATCCCAGTTTGCACCCCTTCTCATTACTTTTGTGTTGTTGTTGTTGTTGGCTTCTCTCTCTCTCTCTCCTCTCTCTGAGCCTCAACTCCTCTCCTCCACACAATGTACTTGATCTATAACTAGCTTTTAAGACAGTGGTGCCATAGCTGTATTTTATTTATTTATTTATTATATTTATTTGTATCCTGCTTTTTCCCTAACTGGGACTCAGAGCAGCTTCACAACATTAAAAATAACAGTACAATTAAAAACATAGGGGAAAAGTTACATTAAAAAGAGGAATTAAATAATTCCAATATAAAGCAGATTAAGAATAAAACAATTTAAAAAAGATAATACAGTACTATTACAGTCACCTCCACGTCTGCGGACTGAAAATCCACGGAGGACGACTGTCTAACATTAATGGACGCACGCCCCGCATGCATGCATCCTGCATGCACATGCCCCATTTAAGCATATGCGGCTTGAATGCATGAGATTTGGAACTCGTGGGGATCTGTTCCAGGCCCCTCTGCAGTTCCAAGGGGTGACTGTATATATAAAAAATGGTATCAACTTTATTTTAAAACGGTACATATACCAGCCAGTCCTTATAACGGCTCCAAATTGTGGAATGGCTTTCCGGAGGAGATCCGTCTTTCAAAAGGCACTCAAGATGGATCTCTTCCGGTGAGCCTATCCCCAGATCTGCTATAACAGCTTTAAGATGACACTCATTGGAGCATGTATGGGAAATTAGAATGTTGATACTGTACCTGTATAGGTTTTTGATGTTTTTTAGATTTTATATCATGAGAATGTTATTGGACTAACTGTAATTTAAAATCGTGCTCTACTCCCGCCTCGATCCGGAGGGAAAGGCGGGATATATAAAATAAAACTTATTATTATACAATTCCTTAAAGGCCTGTGTAAAACAGGTAGGTCTTAACCTGCCGGCGAAGTTTTATCTTTTTAGAAATGCGTTTTATTCTTTTAATAACTATCTGTTTTGATATTATTAAACAATTTAATCTCCTTTTTTATGTACCTTTTTTCCCTCTAGTTTTCAATTGTGCTGTTTTTTCTTTAAATGTTTGCGAAGCTGCTCTGAGTCCCAGGAAAAAGAGCGGATACAAATAAATATAATAACGACAACTATATACACTGTCGCTGTACATTCGTCTAGGGTTAGGGCAAAGAACCCCCGTGAATGGGACGAACCGCAAATAACAAAACACCTTGTTTTTACTGAGAGGGGAACACCTCCTAGGAACTCTAGGTCCTCCAGTGCAACTCTGTGGCCAACGTCCGACAGCACTGGCCATAGGACTGCTGATGGAGCTAGAAATAGAGTATTCTCTCCAGGTCTCTCATGCAATTTTAGGTAAGCTGACCACAGAGTTGCGCTGGAGGACCTAGATATCCTAGAGAGAACGTATCTCAAATCCGCACATATCAAAGCCACAAATATGGAGGGATGGATGGTGTGTACTTTGTGGTTGTTTGTCTTCTCTCTCTCTGAGTCTCCTCCCTCCACGACGTACCTGATGTGTAACTAGCTCTTTCTGGGCTTTCTCTGGGAGGCCACCTGCCACAAGGGATGCTTTGACTGAGAGCCCCTGCATGGCAGAATGGGGATGGACTTGATGGCCCTTGGGGTCTCTTCCAACTCTATGGCTCCATGTGTCCTCAAGGGCGAGGGGAGCGAAGATCAGTCTCTAGCCCAAGCAGAGCATTGAAACACCCCAGCCTGCTCAGCCACAGGAGCCACCAGGGTCCCGCGTTGCGGGCCTTCTCTGGACCCCCAGAGGTCCTGGGACTGAGGCCCCTCCCCACTCCCGCCTTCTGAGGGGCTGTCCCTCTTCAGCCCCCACTACAGACCCCCGCTCCCTTCAGGCCAGGGGCCCCATAAATGCAACAACACAAGGCCCCCCAAGGGTCAAGCCCTCGCCCTCGAGCCTGGGCCGCACGTGAGGCGCCCCTTCTGCCCAACAAAAGGGGGCTCCCATTTAACAACACAGACCGTCCCTTTAATTTAGTGCCTCAGCCTCAAAATGGAGGGAGGGAATATTAGCCCCCCCCCCGTCTCTTTCCCTTCCCCCCCAAAACACACAACCGGCCCCTTTATTTACGCCCCATCACGCACGCGCGAGCTGTCACCAGCGCGAGACACCCCAACCGGCGCCCGACACGCCCCTGGACCGCCATTGGCTGCTCGCTCTCCCCTCCTCGCTTCCCATGGTCGGGCCGCACGCCACACATATACCCTATCCCTTAATCCCTCCCACTCTCCTGTGGTACTCGCTATTCACGTTGCCGTTTACGCCACTCGCGTAAGAGAGAGCAATAAGGGGAAAGTTCTCATACTTCTCCTCTTCTTTTTACTCACGCGGGAAAAACAGCAACAACACAACCAGGAGGGGGATTTACGCTATCACGCTTGGGTTGTGCGTCTAGGAACTTGAGAAGTCATTTGCGCTGGTGCGTAAGGGAGGTTTAACTAAATAACCACGGCGGTTTGGGTTTTACGGCGTTTGCGCAGGCTGGTTTTTCTGAGGGGATGCGTTGGCTCCGCCCTTCTCCGTGTTGTGATTTTCGAGCTTTGTGAATCGCGGGGGAAGAGGGGGGAGGGGAGGGAGAGAGGAGCGGGGTGAAGTTTGGTTGCGTCGCGGAGGGTAAATAAGGATGTTTCGGAGACAAAGGGAGTCTTAAGGCGCAGCGCCCATTTTTTGGACGCATTCACCTCACGATCGAGGCTTCTTCCAAGGACCGTGTACACGTGTCTTGGGAGAACGTGTGAATGCGGCTTTCGTTCTGAGGCGAACACGCGTTCACACGTTCCCAAGACATGTATATGCACAACTTCTGAGGGTACCGTCGAGCGTCGGTCTCTGAAGTGAAGTCGCATTCACACGTTCCCCCAGCACACGTGTACGCACAAGCACAAACAACATTAAAACTGTTTTGCCCCATTTTAATAGCCACTGAGATAAACCACACAGAAAAGCAACGTCAAAATATGGTTTAGGGTTTTTTCTTCTTCCCCTCCTCACAAAGTTCGAAGTATTTGTGCGTGTCTGGGACAACAAAACACTCAGTAATAATAATAATCCACTTTGAGAGGGCTTTAACTTGCCCTGGGCTCAATGCTGTGGAATCCTGGAATTGTAGTCCACTGTGGCACCAGAGCTCTCTGACCGAGAAGGCTAAATGTTTCACGAAACTACAGTTCCCAGGGTTCCCTAGCATTGAGCCAGGGCAAGTTAAAGCGGTCTCAAAGGGATATTATTTCTGCAGTGTGTTTTGGGTCTCTTTCTGTTCTTATCGATTTATGGCGACCCGTGATATCATAGGATTTTTCTTAATCTGAGGTGGTTCTCCTTCCTCAGAAATTAGCCTAAACCTTGGGCGGTCTCCATCCAGGTGCTATACAGGGCTGACTCTGCTTAGCAGCCAAGATCAGACTAGGGAATCCTTTGCTTTGAGTGGTGCATATCACACAGGCTGCAATTTGTTGTCTGGATCACTGCTTCTGAGTAAAAAAATGGAAAGAGGCAGGGGCCATGGACAGTAAAAGACAGGCTTTGTGTCCCTGTTTTAACCAAAAGATTTCCCTGCTTTTTAAATAACTGTTTCTGTGTTTAAATATGTTGGTTTGTTCCTGATTTACCATTTTCTACTGATTACCTACAGCTTGGCTTTAAGGTTCCTCACCATGAATTGCTTTGGATGTACACTACTCCTGCTTCCCTGAAAAAAGGAGCAGGTGACTTTAAGTACTGCTGCTTTTTTTTTTAAATGTGGGGAAAAAACACAACACAATATTTACATGGATCTCCACACTGAAAAGCCACACTTTGCCCATCGGGTTCCAGAAGGCCTGGCTGCAATGTAAAAATAATAGCGTGCAATATACAAGCTGCAAGTTTTCAAAGCTTTGTGCAATTGGTGGCCACTAAAGGTATCATTGGTGGGTTTTGCTGATTTTGTGAGAGTTCGTGATTCTGCTGGGAAGCAAATACATAGAAGACTTTGATCCTCATTATTATATGTGGACCCCCCAGGATTTACAATGCATCACAACTTACATGTGACCACAGGCTGCATTGCCACCCCGGACCTGAAAAAAACCAAACGGCATCTATGCACTGTGTTGGTGTGAAATATGGATCTTCCCAAATCCGCCATCAAATCCTAGCCTATATCCATTTCTCTGACTCAAACCCACTGCATAAATAATCCAGTCTGAGACAGCTTTATCTGCTCTGTCTCAATGCTAGGGATTCTGGGAACTGTGTACTGTGAGACATTGGCCCTTCTCTGTCAGAGAGCTCTGGGCCCAACTAAAACTACAATTTCCCGGTTCCCTACGCCTGAGCCGAGCAGTTAAAGTGGTCTCGAACTGGTATTTCTGCGGTGTGTTTTGGAGCTCCAATGTTAAAAATCACAGATCTAAACTTTGGTTTTTTCTTTATAAAATCTAATCAAGATTTTTGGAGAACTCAATGTTTGCTCCCTATTTGGAGGACATTTGGTTTGTCCTAAAAAAGTGTATAGTCTGATGGGAGATTTTTCCTAATGGACCAACATAGCCTCTAAATTAAGAAATTAAATCTAGAATTTAGAATAAAATTTAAATTTAGAAATTAAATCTAAATTTAGAACAGAATTAGAATCTAGAATAAAACGTTACATAAAACGACAGGACAGGAAGCCTTATGGATCCTTGGCTATTAACAACCCAATTTTCACAGAGCACATTTAATGTCAATATAATCAATTGTTGATTTATCACAAACATCACAGTGTTAACAGTTCATGGTTTGCAGTAACGGCCAGTCATGGACCACGGTTTAGACTTACTTTTTTTTTAGTATCCCAGGCATGTGGTAGATCAGATACAGACGTCATAACCTGGTTTTCTGTGTTTATGGTGGCACAGACTACCTCCCGCCCTGCTCTCCCATGGCATCACGTACTGGAGCGTTCCAGCCAGTGGCCCTGAAATCTGCTACTGCCCTCTTCATTTATTGGTCCCCCTGATGATTAGTTTGCCAGCTGTGAAAACTGACACAATTGGAAATGGGAAATCGCAAGATGGATTTGTAAGTATGGGCTTTATTCAACCCTAGGCTACTAGTCTACTAACCTGCACCTGCACTCCACTGTGGAAAGGTAAGGAATCTGATGTTTTGGTTGGAGCGGGTTTTTTGTTTGGGGGGTGGTGGTAGGAGCAGTAGCCTTTACTGTACTTGTACTGCTTCTATGCCACACTTCCCCTCAGACTAGTATAGTTACGAGGTCAGGTCCGGAGCTGTTTCTAGTACCACTACCAGGCACCCATGCCAATGCATCCTGAATCATCACCATGGCATGGCCACAGCAAAAAGTTGTTGCTTGTGCAGTTGTGTCCGCAACCTAGAAGTAAGCTGGGGACTTCGCACTTGCTCCTCATTCCACTGCAGAAATAATGCAGTTTGAGACGCGTAACTAACCGGCTTGGTGCTAGGGAATCCTGGGATTGTAGTTTATTGTGGCATCAGAGCTTTCTGACAGAAAAGGCTAAATGTCTCACAAAAATTATTCTCACAATTCCCTAGCACTGAGCCAGGTTAAAGCGGTCTCAACTGGATTATTTCTGCAGTGTTTGGATTACAGATGCAGAAATTGATTCTTATGTTTTTTTAGCAGAGTTCCTCCAAGTTACAGATCATACTTTTCTCTTTTGAGGCGTATGGACCCAGTGTAAAACTCCACAAAGCTAGTACACACACAGTGGAGCTGGAGGCTATTCTGGCCACACTTCCTCATAGAGTCTTTTGGGGTCACCAAATCCATCATGTATTACTGCTGACATCCATACTGATGGAGACAGGGGGCTTGGAAGTAAACACGGCAGCGTTTTGTGGCCCTGCCATGAAAAAAGAAACCAGGTTATGAGTTGTCTTGTATCTCTACCAAACTACAGCTACAATCTATAACTGCAGTCTATGCTATAATGTTATGGATCTTCTGTTTCCCGATGACATCATAGTGTTAACATTGATCTGAAGCATGGATTCTCACAATTTTAAAATATGTGGGATAAATTTAGGGATACAAAATTAAAAAGGGCTCCATTACTGTTGAATAATACTATTGGATCTCAGTGGAAAAAACAGTGAAAGCATAGAAAACATCTGATGGTCCCTTGATGTGGTTTTGCTCAGTACTGCAGGACTCAGTGCACTGGAACAAAGATTAACACCCATAAAATATGGTAATCCCGAGATAATGTTTGAGATGCCTGCTTAAATTCACAAGAGAATGTATGAGATCTGTATTAGGATACTGTGTCACTAAAATACTGGAGCCACATTTGATTGTACTATGATTTAGGACATTATTTAGGACATTGCATGTTAAAGAAAAGGATTTGACGTGTTTGTGTACCACAAATATGCTTAATTATGTGCACTAATTAATTCTATGTGTAAATCGCAGGCATATTACAGACTGTGATTAGATGGTGACTTGGGATGCTTCTGTGTAAAAATCATGAGAATCTTTGCCCGACACAGATTTATGACAATGAGCCCACAAACAGAAAATCCTAATCATATTTATGCTTTCATCTGTAGCACAACCTGAGGGAACGTTGTCAACTCAATCCAGCCTTGAGATGCAATCTGTTCATCAACAATGTGATTTTCTGATGCATGTTTAAACAACTGTATTTCGTATTTAGATTTTTGCATGTGGTGCCATACATTTATATGCAAGGTGGAACCACGAATGGCCTTCCCAATGTTTGATTGCCATATATCATCTTGCATTTGCAGTGTAACTAATTACTGGGCAAAGTACAAGTGGTAATCAGATGTGGATTTGCTATGTCTTTATGGAAAAATCACAAAATCCATCTGCCTGGATGTGTTGTTTTTCACTATCACTGTTACACTATAAAGGGTGGATCTTCTTAAAAATCATTTGTGGACACATACACGAGTTGTAAATGGATGCTGTTTTTGCTGCACCAACAAGGCAAGTTTCTGACCTTGAAGCAAGGTTTCTGACCATGACAGTGCCTGGGAGCTGGCTCTATGGTATTTACTGGTAATCACATGTATAGTTAGTAGCAGATAGCGGGTTAAGGTGACTTCTGTAAAAAAATTATAATTTGTGAAAATTCTAGGTCTTATATTATTTTTGTGCCATGTGCTAAGCTGTGATTTTTGCAGTATAATCTGTAGACAGAACTGTGCGGTAAATTATTAGATTGTAGACCACAGCAACAACAACAAAAGCCACTGGATCTGTGCCCAAGATCTAGAATACTGTGCTTGCAATTATGCCACGAAGTGCTAGATTTATTATTTTTGTAAGTCTCCATAGGTGGATATGATTGTGCAATGATGGTAGAATTAGGATTCTTCACATGCAAAAACTTCATATAAAAACATGGTTTGTTGCATGTTTTACAATGCAAGGATTGCCTGGAGATGTGAGATGAGTGGCAATTAGATGGTCCAAGATCACTGATTACAATGGAGACAAACTGCTACAGTATTTCTGTGTTTTTTACACTTCATTGTCAATACAGATATGATTGATGGGTGTGGAGTAGATATTGCACGTAAAAACTAATGAGCCTCTGTTCCATGTTCTTTTATAGCATGGCAGAGCCATACCACAGTTATATTATCCACATTTTTTTTTTTTATGGACAAGCATGTGATTTATTGGTAGTTTCATGTGGCCTGACACAGTAGTACAAATTCTACTAGATACCTTACTTCCCATTTCCATTCAAAGTATGGGGAATGGTTATAATGATCCATGTGTGAAGAATGGCCAACTGAAAGATATCCCCAAGGTAAAGGCAGGCTGGCAATTGTTCTGGTTGCCATGGGAGTTAGAGAGCATAAAGAGAGAGCCAACTTGAGCTGGGGGTGGCAACAAAAAGAAGGGAGGGGAGTAACTGCTAGTTTTTGGTTTTTCCTGAAACCTTAGAAGCCACTGCTTTACACAGTGGATCTCAGTGTGTTAGACATGAAATATCTTAGCCTATGGAAAAGGAATTCCAATGAACAGATGCAATTTTTCTGATGGCAAGGTTGTCAGCTCAACCAGTAACTTGAGTGTGCTGGCCAGTTGAGCCCAACAGTTGGAAAGCTAATTTGATTCATCTTGTTTTCTTTCTGTGTATGAAGACAATATTTTAAAATAATTTGGAAACCGCATGTTTTGAGTCTGCTACCTGATTTTGGATGCTTTCTACTTAGATTTCAAAAACTGTCTTTGAATGCAGTACTACTAGTAGGATATTAAGTGTCCTAAATCAGTAACAGACTCAAAACATGCTGTTTCCAAATATTTTAAAATAAATTTTTTTATACATTGTCTCTTTCAGACATAAACAATGTAACTGAATGTTGTAGTACCTTTGAATTTAGAAAAAGAAAATTCTAGCCTAAACTTTGGGACTCCAGTCCATTTCATGCAGAATGTAGCTTTGTGTGGTCAACTAAAATGTGTGTCTTATTTACTAGATTATTAATCATAAGTGTTTTTATCAAGCAGAATTAAAAAGATCTTGCTCAAGTTTTAATGTTTCATACGACTATACAAAAATACGTCTATGTGCATCTTTTGAAAGGGACTGAAGTCCACAAAAGTTTGACAGTTTTTTTTCCCAATTAAAAGTACTACAGGATTCCTTGATACTTTTTTGCACTCCTACTTGTTTACCTAAATTCTGATTTCTTATTCCTGAAATAAATTATATCATAATTTGAAAGCATTGAGGCAAAGAACATCTTGATCAAACTCATATCTGTTCCACCTTTGGTCCTTTCAGTTGCTAATACAGTCCATCCAAACTGTAAAGAAATCTGGCACCTCTCATGGATTCAGTCAAACTGTATCTCAGTCTGAGAACTATTGTAAGCCTCAGCCTTCATCCTCCTTTTATGTTTTTTCTGATATAGAGTAATTTTTTTTTTTAAAATTACAGTACCTCCGTTTATGACCGTTTCAGCATTTTACATAATGACACTTTAATGATGAAATATAAGATCTAGTCCTCAGGAAAGAGATGTTTCTTAACAAGTGGATGGAAGGGAGGACTCTGTAAAGCCGTCATTTTGATACAACTTCATGTGGGGCACAAGGCGTAAACGCACTTTTTAGGGACCAGTAATGCCGAGGGTTGGTGTGTGTGTGTGGTTTGACAAGTAACTAGCCACGGACCCACCCAAGTGCATGAGTCAATGTGGGTCAGCCCTGCCGCTGCTTTTTCTTCAGCAGAACTGACCAGTTAAAGACTTTTTGAACAGTGTGCTCTATTGTAATATCAAATTTGACTTTAAGTATGTTGTCCCCAAAAGAAAAGAAGCCAAGGAGCCACTAAGAAAAAAATCAGGCAGAAAGTACAGAGTGAATGATTTATAACACTGCCTTTGTCCAGCATTTGAACTCAAAGCATTACAACAGTTTTTAAAGCCCAAAAGATTGCAAGATGTTTTTCTAAGATGATTAGCAAGAAAAAAATAGTAACCTGTTAAAATGTATTTTCTGGCTACTCTTTAAAACGTTAATGCTCTTGTTAGTGTGGCCTTTGTTTTAAATGCTGCTGTAATTCTTGAGTTATTTTGAGGAAGCAGTGAAGAGACCGTACTTAATGGCAAAACCCAATGGGTTCAAATAACCCTTAGACATAGAGTTAGAAGGATCCCAAGGGTCACCTAGCCCAGTCTCTTGTAATGCAGGCAGGATTCACATTAAAGCATTCCTATGCTGGATATCCAGTCTTGTTTGAACACTTGCAGTGAAGGAGAGTCCACTGCATTCCAAGGACATGCATCATTGAAATACCATACCTCCAAAGTGACTCGAAGCAGCTTTATTTTGGCCTGTCTGTAACAGGCCTAAGTTATCAGAGTTTACATTTCAAATTAAAGCAAGAATCCATGTATGGGGATGAATGAAAAGCAATTACTAGCATTCACTGTTCCCTCAGTCTAGAGGTTGATGCAGTGGAAAGATTTAATATTACTTATGCTGGTTTAAAGAGAAAAGAATCACTATGACAAACTACATTTTGGAGGTTTACTCCTCTATGGTCTACATGAACCATATTCTCTTCTCTACCCACATCCTTTTTTTAAAAAATCAAAATGTCTTTGATCAACATGTGCTTGGCACCCTACAGTACACTGAAGTACCTGATACCATCCTTCACCATGCAACATCTAAAGCAAAGTATCCTTCCAAAACCACTTTCCCTACAAATTTTGTCACAAACATGTCAGTGTTAAGAGAACAGGGATGTTCCAACAAATATTAAGATATGCCATGGATGGCAAGCAGCACCCCTGCTAATGCTAATGTAACTACATGTACCATGTTCCAAAGCTGTATAGTCATCTCCAAGTGAATAAGTAAAGAAGTACCAATGGCTAATCTAATATAGAAAATTGGCGGGCCCCAGTTTTCTGAGCTTATGATCTCATCTAACTACTGTTGGGAGTTCTGGAATGATGTTCACAGGCTGATGCAAAACTCAGATTTACACAAGCACATCAGCAGAAATGGAGAAGTTATCATAAGCTTGAGTAATATAACCCATTCAACAATAAATTCTTTATCAAAATTTAGCCTCCAAAATGAAGTAGAGAAGACCTAAGTTAGAGCCAGCACATTGGCTTTGCAACTGCAGGAGCAAAAGGGGAAAAAATGCACAAATAACTTTTATGACACAGAAACATACAGTAAGAGATTCCTCAGCCAATGACATATTTAATGTTTTTTTTATAACTCGCAAAGTTACATTTTATATACTTTTAGGCTTCATCTGAGAAAAATGCTGATGTCATAGTAATTTCACTGAAGTTTGGTTTTGTACAGATTTTGAAGGCAGAGGATTTAAACTAGATTCAATGATATTATCCTTAAGCTCAAGGATGTTAATCTTCTCAACAGCTTTATGAAGATAGTGGAAAGCCAAGAACTTAAACACTGGTAACAGAATTCTCTGTTACTGTGTGTTTGCTTCAATAACATGCACTACAGTACATTTCTTATCCAAATGATAAAATGTCCATAATTTGAGAACACATTTTGTTAATAGGTATCACCTACAGAAATGATGATATGAAAATAAATCTCTTTTAATAAAAGTTATATTAAAATATTTTCATATTATTAAACAGAAACCCCAAGTTCACTCATAGCCAACTGAGGAAATCCAAAGCCTATCCTGCCACTTGCACACAATTCCACTTATTTTCTTCAAGATGATAATTTTTCTTCAGTTTCCACTCTGTTGCAAAACTGTTGCTTGAAGAATCTAAGGCAATTCACTGAAATAGCAGGCCACATATGCCAATATCACTGAGGCCGCCCTGCCACCCTGAGAGTCAGAGATGAGCCAGAATTAATACTACTTACAATGGAGACAGACTGTTTTAATGGGAAACAACTGCAACGTGGAGCGCCAGACTGCAACTGCTACGTCAACAGACCGACTAGTCAACAGTGTGGTTGCTCACATGAAGAAAGTCCTTACAGATTCCTCATCTGATCCCTGCAATAGGCACCTGCTGCTGCTTGCGGATCTTGTTGAAGAGTTCCATGTATTGTACCATCGTATCACCTGGGCTGTAGATGCTGTCGTGCTTATTGCCAAACACAGAAGGGATTCCAGGGGCATGATTTCCCATGAAGCTTTGCATGAACTCCATTAGCAGGTTCCAACAGTCATTGGCCACCACACATGGACAGTATTCCACCTGGCAACAGACAAAGAAGCTTGAAAACACAGATCTAACAATAGTTCTACAGGAAGCAATATTTACATCCTGTCTACTTTAACAGCATAGTATTTAGGAGCATCGAAGAGCTTATCCTTTTTAGAAGACAGGGTGGAAGGAGATATTGTACTTGCCAGTTGGACGAATCGAAAAGACAGCTGGGGGAAAATTGAGATGGTGAGCCTAGAAACACCCAGGTAGTTGAGAACATTCAAGTAGTTACTCTCACATTCTAGCTATATTTCAACTTTAGAGTAAAGCTTATCACTGGAATATTAGAGTATGTTCCAAAAGTAAGAGTAAATGATAAAAAATGACTTTTTTGCAGGACAGGGTTCAAAATACAGTATGTGTGAATGTGATAAAATACTCCTCCCTTTCTGACATACAGTGGGCCCTTGGTATCTACTGGGCTTTGATTCCAGGACCCCTTTGGATACCAAAATTTGCAGATGCTCAAGTACTGTTAAATACAATGGCATAGTAAAATGCTAACCCTTATATAAATTGGCAAAATTAAAGTTTGCTATTTGGAATTTATATATTTTAAAAATATTTTAAATCCATGGATGGTTGAATCTGTGGATAGGAAGGGCTGACTATATAGCAAATATTTCAAACTTTCATATATCAGCATAAGACTAAAATCAGCTGTAGGCACAAAATGCTTGATTAAATAAAACCTTATAATAATTATTTCTGGATGCTGATCAAGTCCAAGCTTTGACAAGTGTTGGTGGTGGGAAGGAGGGAAGGGATGGCTGCAAAGTTGAGGGTTTGCTAATAAGGATACCTCTGTTCACTGTTCACACTTGGCAGATGGAGGGACAGCTGTCAGCTGATTAGAGAGAACTATAGAATATGGGAATGGAGGTAGTGATGAAAGAAGCAGGCAACCCATGTCCCTTTAAAAACTGCATGAAAAAGCCCTCATTCCCTCTAGGGATAATGAGTGGGTAATTTTACTGTTAAAAGCTAAGGTAGGCCCACTTACTTTCCATCTGAAAAAAAGAAAAAAAAAGACCTCTTCTTGACTTAAAATGCCCCCTAAAATGGGTGAAACTGCATCCTCCACTGCGTGTAGGCTTTTCCAGTAAAAAGATTTTTAAAAATAAGGTTTGGCGGGAAGTGTGGCTCACTCAGGTCCAACATGTAGTGTGCGTGACCTCCAGATGTGGGGCTATTATCCATTCGTGTTCTACAATATGTAATGCTCACATTACTAACAAAATGAGTCAAAAAGTGAATATTAGCCAGGAATATGGATGTATCAGTCTTTTAGCTGTAGAGCCTTTGATTGAGATGCTACTTCAAAGCTCACAAAAGAAACTTTGCCCATATCATTTTGGGTGGTGTTGACATTCAGAACAGAAGGCTGTGGTAGGTTTGTGAATGCTGTGTTTCTGCTCAGAATGGGCTAACCACTCTATATTAAGCTTTCTGTAGGCACTGAATTAGGTCTCCTTAGAAGCCAAAACCATACCCAGAAATTAGCACAGTTTTTAGATAGCTGTTTGAGAATTACATTTTCTGAAGCACATTTTGATGAGTTATGATTCAGACCCAATTGTGTTCATTAGGAAATTTCATAAATGAACAAAATTAGGCCTTTGGGAGAATGTTTAAAAAGTTACTGGTTTGCCAATACAAAGTTCCATTAAAACATTGTAAAAAATTAGTTTTTTCAAAATGAAAACATTATGAAAAGCTCATTATTTTCATATACCATACAGAAGTATCCAAATATAATAGTGCAAAAGAGTATAGGAACAGTTTACATTGATATGTAAATTCTTTAAAACCATGGATTTTTTCATTACCAAGACCAATGCCAAAGACGAAGTGGTCCCAGGGGCTTTATTTAGTGGGCCAACCATGTTTTTGTGTTAGTGACCATTCCCACCTTACCTACTTCCCCAGTACTGTGGAATTACTCCACTTCTAGGTAAGTGTGGGAAACAAAGGTGGTGATCACAGGGCACCTGATAGAAGCATTATTATTTATTTTAAGGAGTGAAGACTGGCAGCAGTGGCTGCCTGACAGTGCCACTCACTAACACCAAGCCTGCCTATTACATGTCAGCCACAACAAGTATTAAGACTCTTCATTGCTTAAGCAGTTCTGTCACATCAGTGACTTCAAGCTGTTGACTGTCTCTATCCCATGAACAATGCTGGACAGAATTGCTCATTCACAGAGTTTTCACTTTCCTCATCCACAACACATATACTAAAAAAAATCTTCAGCTTCCTCTTAAAAACTTATAGCCTACAAAATATGGCTATAGTATTAATGTGCAGAAACTGCTGCTAAGAAAGGATCCGTTTTCTTTAAGCCTACCTGTGGGTTCTTTGCTTGTACTAAAGCCATAATTATCAACAGAGATAAAGACCTTGAGGGGGAAACCAGTCTTGTGTAGGGAGCAAATGAGTACAAGACAACAATTTCCAATTTTGAGATGAGATTTCTTCACTGGAGGGAGGGGGGATCTGAACAACAACATGGGAAATTATTCTGTTTGCCTTCTAAACCCTTGACCAACGTTTGTGCAAGAGCTGTGGATGCATGCTCATCTGTTAGCTCTGAGTAAGTTGGGCATCTGGGCTACTTAGCAAAGAACATTTTTCTATTTTAAGGCCTGTCAGAGGACAATATTTTTAAATTGTGAGAATTATTTCTAAATTTGTGCTATAATGCCATTGCTGACATCGTTAGTTTTAGAAGGATGCATAATAACTGGAAGCCTCTTTACTTTTTGGTAACACTGCAGCAACGTTTATTTGTAATATTTATACATAACTTAAAAAATTAATCAAAACACAAGTTATTCTTTTAACAACAAGCAACACTAGCAAGTTAATTTGTTACTTAGTAATTTTAAAATATACTTGTAAAAAGTACCATTTCAAGTATCTTAACACCTGGGCCATAATACATCACTGCACACCTTGGCAGTAACTTTTCTGTCACTGTCATATTTTAAAGGTATTCTTACCTCCACAGATATTCCACGAGCGCTGGGTCCCATAGTAACAGTGCCAACTTTTATCAAGAAATCACAGTACTGGTACCGGGTACCCCGGCTCTCTATCTTATTTGCTTTGGCATTTTGAAAGAAGCCTTTTAGTTTCACCATAAGGACGTCAAAGTTGGCATCTGCTATGAGGCAGGGGCCATTTTCAAAGAGAGCGAAACAGCTGAGGGGATATTCAGAATTGTGCATCACGTACATCAGCTTGGCAGTCTGCCCTGAAACAAGAGCAGCATTATTATCACTTCAAGAAGGATATTCCTTCCCTCTTATATGCTTTAAAATGAAACATCTGTTACATCTTTCTTTGTTGTTTTAGTTTCAAACCATTGAATCTCTTATGTTATTCATTAAAGATTGACGCTGCACTGACTGCATAAGTTCTGAATAAGCAAAACATAAATAATTTTACTTAACTAAAGGAACCACTGTTCTAAGATAAATTAACATTTTCCCATTTTAGAGTGTATCCTTCAAATAGCAACTATGACTTAACTAATGCACCACATGGAAGTAGACTGAACAATACTGTTGCACAAGATGGAGGAAAGTGGATGGTTATAAATTATGAAGTATGGATAGAAGTAAATTATTTTGGTTATGCACATAACATTCTATATTTTCTTGCAATATCCCTCTCCCAGAAAAGACAAGCAATGGGAATTTCTCTAAGGTATTGGTATTAGATCACTAACTCTGTGCAATTAAATACTAATTAAGTGGAGCAACAAGAATCATTGTTGTAACAGGTTTCAAGAAAATGTACTTCAAAGTTAGCCTACCAAGATAAGTGCACTCCTTATTTCTCATATCTAGGGACCTTTGGAGATCTGTGTATAGAAAGCAAAGGCAGGGTATAGAAGAGACTGAACTCCTACCCTCACTCCCACCTGGCTGGCTGGATTATGAAATTAGCATTTCGATTCTCCAGAAACACCAGATGCATATGCAGGTTATTCTGCTGGGTGAGTTCTCTCTTCTCACTCTCCTTCCCCTCCCCCACTTTTCAAAAACAGCTATTGCCTGACAAGCTTCCAAAATCCTATCAGTCAAGGTGAACATAATGAAGCTGTTAAAAAATGAGGAAGATGAGGGCTTTGCTCTGTCCCACTACCCTCTCAGGCATGTTTGGTGGGAAGAAGAGAAAGGGCCTTTTCAGTGGCTGCTCCCAAGCTCTGGAACTCTCTCCCTAGGGAGGCCAAGATGGCTCCATCACTGCTGTCCTTATGGTGGCAGGTAAAGCTGTTTTTATGCCATCAGTCTTTTGCATGACATGGATGCTGTTTTATAAACTTTAAATTTTAATAATGTAATGTTTTTAATTGTTTGAATTGTTTAATTGTTTTTAAACTTATATTTTGCATGTTTTATAGTGTTTTAACTTGGACTATTTTAGATTTGTTAGCTGCCTTGAGTCCCTGTACTGGAACGAAGGCAGGATATAAATAAACTTAATAATAATAATAATAATTTGCATGCCAGACTTTTATCTCATTCAACTGAAATTAATTCTATAGACCATAAAACCTCCCTATTAATTAATTAATTGCATTTATATCCTGCCTTTCTCCCAAAAATGAAACTCAAGGCAGCTAACAGTTATAGAAAGACCACCATATTTAAAAAAACAACAATTAAAAACCAAAAGATAAGCTATTTCATGTAATTTATGGAAGCGCATGGTAAAATAGGTAAGTCTTAAAGGTGCCACATGATTCTCCCCTTCCTTCCCTTCTTTTTTATATTACTACCATGGCTATCTCTTAGAATATTAAAAGAGAAATACATTAAAAAGACCCAATTAAAATAAATAAAAATAAAATCTAAAAACAAATTCCTGAAATACTGGATCTGATTTGATAACAAGCTTCATCTTCCACAGCCATTCGGTTCCCACAACCAATTACAGTAGTTGACAAAATTGCTTTTGGAGGGAGGTTATGCCCTTAATTTGATGGGAAAAGGGATGCTGGGACATTGATAAATCCTGTTTCCTTATGATCATGTCCAGGGACTCATAGAGGGTTGTGTGCAGAATGCAAAGGCAGGGAACAGTCAAAAGGAAGAGGAGTGGCTAAATCTGAGTAAGAAGCCATAAAAGCTTGACCATATACAGAGTGTGTGCAGGGATGTGCAGTTTTTAAAATTAAGTTGAATGTTTTGAAATATTTTGCCCCAAAATGTCCCCCCAACAGTTACTGAGGAGACTCTGCATCTCAGGACAAGGATGTCTGACACCATTCCAATACTCCATCCACAAACAACTAGTGGAGAGGAATGCATCTGTATTTGACTATGCTACAGGATCAAATATGGTGGTTATCTCAGCCTTAGTGATTAGCAAAATTACAGCCTTTATAGTTTGCAGTTCCTCTCCCTGCCCTGGTTCCTAAGCTACTTTGGATCTTATTTTTAATGAGACATGGACTCCAGACTCTTGACCTTAAAACATTCTGATGAGCCACTTTCCAACTTTGGTTGGCACTGCAGCCTTGGCTAATCTCTACATGAGATCAGCCCATGTCTTAAGCTCCCACTCTGCTTCTTCAAATGCTCTCCTTCTACACATCCATCAGATTCTCCTGCTCCATAGGCCACACATTTCCCTTTATAACTCTTCTGTCTACTGGCAACAACTTTCTCTTAATTTTCCTCTTGATTTGTAACCACTGAAACTTGTTTCTCTTGATCCATTATGCCCCTTCCCGCCCTGGCACTCTTTTCCTGTGTAATCTTCCTCTTTTCATGCTTCTTCTTTAATTTTACACACTGTAGCTTTCATATTCTCAAACAAAAATGAAAATGGTAAACATAATACAGCAGAGGAATAGCCTTTCCTAGGAAACCACTCCACTGTTTGGAGATAAAGGCAAGAATTTTGTGGGTGCATCACACTGCAGTAATTATGCCAGGGTGGTGGCAGGCAGGAAAAGGCAGTACAACAGTTGCAGTCAAGCAAGAAACATGTTGGAGAACGGGCGGCTTGCAACCACCAGATCTGTCTACCTTTCCATGCCACTGCTGCACAACTTTGGGAAAAGCGCAACTGCTAGAGTAGTGTGCCTATATAAGATTATGACCAAAGGTAGCTGGGGGAGGGGGGCAGCCAGAAAGAGAGCAGTATATGTCACTGAAGAAATGCCTATCTCCTATAAATTATGGCTTACATTCTGATTTATTTTATTTATTTTTTACAATAGGGCTTTCAGTAGAAAGAAGCCTACATTTTAGATGTGATTCTAGTGATGTCTACACAGACAAGAGTTGCAGCTTTATGTACATCCACTTTAGTTCAGTAAAGAGCAAAGGCATGACTGTGTAAAGTCAAGCTCACAACCCTATCTGAACAATGATCTGTACAACTTTTATATTTACACTCTGATTACCTCCTCCTTTTTGGGCTGCATCTCCCTCCTGTGAGTCCTTTGTCTCACTCAGAGATAGAGGCCCATAATTCATAATGCAGCAATATTGTTCCCTGATTCATCCCGGCTAAGATAAAGACATTTGGACAGTCCACATCTGCACAACCTTGATAAGCAACTATAGATATTTTCCCATGTAGATTGTCTATTAACCCAAGCACAGCTAATAAATCTTACAAATAATCAAGTAAAATAAATAGTATTTTATAAAAAAAAACAGTTTCCAGAACACCTGAGCATCAGCTATACTGGCTGGGGCTTCTGAGAGCTGAAGTCCAAAGCATTTGGAAGATCAAAGGCTGAGAACCACTGATGTAAAAATTCTCAGCTGCTGAAGCATGCAAACCAAGATACAAGAAAATGAGGGTGAACAACTGAGAAGCCAAAGAGAAGAGCTTTGATAGAAAGCATCTGATGTTGCTTGTATGGAATACAATTATAAAAGTTTTTTTCTCTATGTCTTGGCTTGGTCCGTGAACTTAGTTAGGAATGCTAACTTAAATTAGGTTGGTTAAACCTAGGGCAAGAATGTATATGATCTATCACCGAGTCAACCCCCCCAACTTCTGCAGACTTGTTTATCTAGAGAAGAGCTGGACAAAATATTGCCCTCCAAATATTGTTGGCCTGTAACTTCCAGCATTGCTCACCACTGAATATGCTAGGTAGGGCTGCAGGAATGGGAAGCAACTTCTTATCTAGAGTTTTTAAATTGATATTATAAGGAACCCTACCATTCTTAGGATGTTTAATAAGACATTCCTCAATGGGAAGATCGGTAATGGTGAACAAGCTTCTTTGGAAGAAAACTCGTCCAGGTCAGGACTGATTTTTCCCAACACTGTACTGCATTGCTGAGCACTGCCATATACATGTCCCCAACCTGGTGTCTTACAGACATTTCAGACTCCTTTATGAATAATTAGCTATCATTCTTGGGGTTGTTTTCAAAGATGGCAAATAGCTCAGTGTATTTAGCCACTATCTTAGAGAGCATAGCTTCCTTTGTCCATTTAACAGCCAGTCATTCCTATGAGGGGTTACCTCCAACTTTTGATATCCTTTGATCTGGTCTTAATTTCACATCCCATTTTGTAAACAGCACTATGATGACACAGGAAATTATGGCTTAATATGCCAGGCACAGGAACAAAACTTAAATGTTTCCTTATCTTATCTTAAAGAAACTGTCTTTCTCAGGTGCGATGAAGAAAGAAAATATGCATTAATTCAGTCAATGCAACAGTTTCTGGGTTGAGGATTCCAAGGAAGACATATGCCTTTATAACTGGTCTTTAAGTTTTATACACAGCGCTTTAAAGAAATATGCCTCCTGACTATCTCTGCAGAGAAGATTTCTCTTTCCAATACTTGTATATATACAACGTGATACTGTGTATTTACTAAAAAGGAAACATCAGAACTTTGGAAAGTTATTTTTGGATTGTAGCCCCCACAATACCTCATCAATATAGCCATACTGTCTGGGTGATTCTGGTGTCTCAGTTCAAAAATATAATTTTTCAACCCCTGGTGAACTCTCACTGTGTTCACTTCAGCTCCTCCCAGCTCTAGTGTTCTGCTCTTTTTATCCACATTTTCAACTTGTTCAGGAAAATTCAGGAGTGGAGAAATGATCCAGTAAGTATTTTTTAAATGCAGAAACAGATATGTATATTATGTCAACATATCCCCATAAAATTAAGAAACCAGAGATTCACAGATACGAGGTTAATAAAGTGCCCAAACTCACTGCTGACCTCTAGAGGTTAGAAGTCACTAAGGAGAAAATTGCAAAAAATATATACAGTACATGTCTGTGTACATGCAATCCAGAATGCCAAGCTCCCCCAGCCATTTACACTGAATATACTGAAAGGTGTGAATTCACTTCAGAACAGCAATCAACTTTCTAGTACAATGTTCTCACTGTGATTTCAACTATTTCTGTGAATTTCAATTCTTAGTAGTCTACAATCCCAGTAACAGAAAATAGTAAAGACCTGGAACAACTATTGAGGAAAGGAACAAAGTGAAAAAGCAAGTTTACAGCTGAACATTAAGAAAACAAAATTAATGACCACAGATTATTTACTCAACTTTAAAATGGAAAATGAAGATACTGAAGTAGTTATAAATATCTGCAGCTACCAATCAAAATGAACACTAATAAAAAAACAGAAGACTAGGACTTGGAAATACAGCTATGAAGGAACTAGATATGATCCTCCAGTGTAAAGATGCATCACTTAATATCAAAATTAGGATTGGACATGCCACAGTATTTCTAATTTCTATGTATGGCTGTGAAATCTGAACAGTGAAGAAAGCTGATAGGAAGAAAATCAACTCATTTGAATGTGCTCCTGGAGCAAAGTACTATGGAAACCATGGACTGCTAGAAGACAAATAAAGGGGTCCTGGTACAAATCAAGTCTGAACTCTCCTTAGAAGCCAAAATTATTAAACACGTTGGACACATGACTCATTAGAAAAGTCAATAATGCTTAGTAAAGTGGGAAGCAGTAAGAAAAGAGGAGCAGTTGATTACAGGACAATAGATTCAGGTCCAAAATGCACTGCAGAAATAATCCAGTTTGATATCGCTCTAACTGCCATGGCTCAATGCTAGGGAACAGTGGGAGATGTGATTTTGTGAGGCATTTAGCCTTCTCTGCCAGGGATAGCTGTGGTGCCACAATACACTACAGTTCCCATGGTTCCCTAGCATTGAGCCAGGGCAGTTACAGTGGCCTCAAACTGGACTATTTCTGCAGTATGTTTTGGGGGTCAGTCATAGAAGCCACAGTCCTGAGTTTGCATGACCTGAGCAGTAATGTTGAGGACAGGATGGGAGATCTCTCATTCATAGGGTTGCCATAAGACAACATGGTGGCAATTAATAACAATTACTGGAGGACACCACCTGATATGATTATTTGCTCCCACTCATTCATAGAATCTGAATTAATGACTAAGAGTTTAATACTGTATAGAACTTGACATATTCTTATACTAAATACATTATGAACCACATTTTAGTATGACATATTTTTATCTCTTATATGTTCACGCTTGTACAGACAACATGTCCGCACTCCATCTTCAGCGGTTGCCCAACCCTGTTTTAAACGAAGTACACGTAAGTATTGCCGCATGCCCCATCTGAGAAAAAGCTTTTGCTCCTAAGAGTACAAGTAGGAGGAATGAATCTTCTATGACTGCTTCTGCCTTCTGTATTTTTTACATGTATTTATATTACTATCATCTAAACTGTGTGTCTTGATTAAATGGGATAGCCTTTTAGTTGATAAGGTTTTTAATTCATTTGATCTAATGGATCAACTACATGTTCCAGCACTCTGGATGAGTGTTTCACTTCCTAAGATTTATACCATATTGAAGAGACGTATTAATGCAAAAAGGAAGTCCCCACTAACAAGTATACGGTTCCATGCACATTTACCTGGAAATAAGTACCATTAAACCTATTGGGTCTTACCTCTGAGTAAACAAGCATAGGATCAGACTTCTAAATAGATTCCCTATATGAAGTAATAAATCAGTTTTACATAATCAAGTATGCTATTTTTTGTAGTATTACTCACTTATGTGAAAGTACATTGTTACTGTGATACAATATAATATGGACCTTAATGGCCTATAATGTATTTTTAAGCTCACCTTTCCTTCAGCCAATTATTTCACATTTAGTAGATGAAAATGAAATTAATCCAGTCATACAACAAAGAATTCTTCCTCAAATGTTCACATCAGCATGATGCCAATTTTGTTGGCAATGAAGGGGCTGCAGGAAAATATAGCCACCCTTATGTTTGTAGATTTGTGTAACCTGACATCCTCCACACTAACCCTTATCTACCAGAGCAAATTCAAATTACATACTAGATACGATATCCTCAATAACGGATTTGATAAAATCCAATTTCCAGAGAATTTATACACGAAGCTATTTCCTTAAAGCATGTAAATGCAGAGTTTCTCTCACAAATCACCCATTATTACATTTGCTTGAAGGATCTGAATGCAACAGTTATGGCACAAAACTGAATGTTTACCTTGATTGCCCATTGTGGAGGCTGCAGTGTGGTATGTTTCACAGTCAACACAGAACGTTCCTTGCTTCTCTGCTCCAAGTAGTTCCAGTTTTCTTGTTAAGATTTCAACTGTTTGAGGGACATTCTTCCCCTCCGCTATGGGCATCTGAGACACACTGACAAAAGAGAAAGATGTTTGAAATCTACATGTTAAGAATCACAGCCACTTTCCTCTCAATATACTACTGAAGGAAACACAAGTTTGTACAGTGGGCCCTTAGTATTTGTTAGGGTTTGCTTCCAGGATCCCCTGTGGATACCAAAATCTGTGGATGTTCAAGTCCCATTATATATAATTGCATAGTAAAATGATGCCCCTTATATAAAATGGCAAAATCAAGGTTTGCTTTTGAAAATACTTTTTCCAAAATATTTTGAAAAAAACATTTTCAAGTTGTGGGTAGTTAAATCCAAGGATATAGAATCTGTGAATACTGTATTACATATTAGCAGAACACGATACATATATTACATATCAACATGCACAACACTTTATATAGTAACCTGGGGGGGGGGGCACAAAAAGACAAGTTTCTGTCCTAATAAGAAAGGTCTAATACACATGATGTATTGTCTTTGTGACAGAAATAGTTGAAATCACAGTGAGAACATTGTACTAGATTGTACATGATTGCTGTTCTGAAGTGAATTCACACCTTTCAGTATATTCAATGTAAATGGCTGGGGAAGCTTGGCATTCCAGATTGCATGTACAAAAACATGTGTTTAAAATACTGGTTCGTATGTAAAACTGAGCCATGATGTGGCACTATGTCACAAGCAGTCAAGAAACCTCAGCCTGACGTGCAATTATCCAATTATTCTTTATTAATTTGAGACAGCTATGGATTTGATATTTCATCCACATGGCAAACTGCAGGTTGTGCCTGCCTAGGAATGTACAGTTAGAAACCAGAGTTTGATCCTACCTTCCAATCCTGTTTGTAGGACAAGTACAATCTACAAGGGAAGACTATTGTAACCTCAAACAGGAGTGGTGACTGTTGCTACAGGCAGGAAGGAATCCCTAAATCCAAGGCTTCCCAAGGGCATTTACATCACTATAGCACTATTACTCAGCATCCTATGAAATCCTCAGATTATCAGTTTGATAAAACATTGGAGCTCTCTGGCTGAGAATTCTAAATCTCTCTCTCTCTGGTTTTACTTCGTGAACGAAGATTCAGGAGGGACTCATACCACGCTTTCTACAAGCGTGGTGATGACTAAAAAGGCCAATCCGAGATAAACAAGTCCGGTTGCAGAAAGCACAGCAGAATGTCTCCTTGGGTGATCTTTCCGGGTTGTGGTTCTTTCTGCCTTGTCATTTCTCTTTGAGACTCATTCGGCATGAGCTTTCAAAAAAGGCTGCAGCATTGTACATAGTGCGTCTCCATGCCTCCTGATGCAAGTCCGGGGCAGACGTTTGTTCGTGATCAGTTTGGCCAAGCCTGAGATGTTGTTTCAGGGAGTCGTTGTATCTCTGCTTTGGGGCACCCCTCTTACGCTGACCCGTGGTGAGTTCGCCATAGTTATTATTTTTGGGAGGTGATGGTCCTCCATCCTAGAAACGTGTCCTGCCCAGCGCAGCTGCGTCCTCAATAGCACGGCTTCAATGCTAGTGATCCCTGCTTGCTCAAGGACAGCAACATTCAGCACATAGTCAGTCCAGTGCTAGCACTTAGGGGAAAAATAGTAATATAAATAAAATGCTACATATATAATGAAATAGGAGCCATCAGCAGTGTTGACAAGCTCTCCAACTTTCGTGTATAAAAGATTGTCATCTTTCGGCCGTTGAGGGAAAGAACAGGCCGGCCCAGCGTCATCAGGGGCTGGCCTGAAGACTGAGTGCCCTCCCTCCATAACTGTCATCTTTCGGCTGTTGAGGGAGAGAGCAGGCCGGCCCAGCGTCATCAGGGGCTAGCCTGAAGATACAGTGTATCTTAATTGACAGATGTCCAAAGGATCTCCAAGAACCCCCTGTCTTCCACTGCTCTGCTCAGATCCTACAAATTCATACCCTCCCTCCCTGATTGAGTCTATCCATCTAGCATGCGGTTAAGAGATGATATAATAGCCCTGTTTAAGTATTTGAAGGGGTGTCATACTGAGGATGGAGCAAGTCTGTCTTCTGCTGCCCCAGGAAATAGGACCCAGAGCAATGGACTCAAACTAGAGGAAAAGAGATTCCAGTTCAACATTAGGAGGAACTTCCTGACAGTAAGAGCTGTTCAACAGTGAAACAAACTCCCTTGGAGAGTGGTGGAGTCTACTTCTTTGGAGGTTTTTAAACAGAGGGTGGATGACCATGTCAGGAGTGCTCTGATTGTGAGTTCCTGAATGGCAAGGGTTCAACTGGGCGGTTCTTGGGGTCTCTTCCTACTCTATGATTTGATGTGCTCTTTCTTTCTACATTCCCCCACCTTTCCCACCATTACTGTTTTTCCCAATGATTCATGCCTTTTCATAATGTGTCCAAAGTACAACAGCCTAAGCTTTTTCATCTTGGCTTTCAGGGGGATCTGTTCTAGGACCCATTTGTCTGTCCTTGAGTCTGTCCATGGGATCCCTCAGCATTCTTCTCCAGCGTCACATCTCAAATTTGATTTCCTTCCTATCTTCTTTCTTACCCATCCAGCTCTCACATTCGCTTATGGTAATAGGGAATACAATGGTTTGTATGATTCTAACTTTTGTGCTCAGTTGTACAGTATATATATATTTGTATTTTAAGGATCTTTTCTAGTTCTTTCAGAGCCATTCTCTCCATTCTTAATCCTCTTCTGATTTCCTGGCTGCAGTCCCTGTTCCCATCAGTGTTTGATCCCAGGTAAGAACTCTTTTACTCTTTCAATTTCCTCATTGTCCAGGCTGAATTTATGTAGACCCTCCTCAGTCATTGTTTTTGTTTTCTTTCCGTTCAGCATTAATCCTGCCTTAGCACTTTCTTCCTTAATCTTCCTTGGCATCTTTTTTTAAACTGTCCACTTCTCACATCCTTACTCCTTAATCCTACTCCTATTCCCCAGCCCTGGTCTGAATCCGCACTCAGCCATGTAAACCTACTGGGTGTCCTTGGCTGAGTCACACTCTCTCAGCCTCAGAAGATGGCAATGGCAGACCCCATCTGAAGAAATTTGCCAAGAAAACTCCTCATTGTTGCCATAAGCTGGAAATGACTTGAAGGCAAGCAAATAATAATAATAACAATAATAAATAGGAGTAGCCAGTAATACATATTAACAGTAATGGCAGAAGACATTTGCAGAATCAGAGTTCTAGAATGAAATCACAACAAATTTGCACTAAATGTGTGATGCAAGGCCAGACGGTTATTTTTATCCATTACAATATGTTACTTCTTAACCGTCAGAGCTGTTCAAAAGTGGAAGAGGCTCCCTGGGAGTGGAGTCTCCCTCCTTGGAGGTCTTCAAGCAGAGGCTGGATGGCCATCTGTCACTGGGGATGCTTTGACTGAGGGTTCCTGCATGGCAGAAGGGGGCTGGACTGGGTGGCCCTTGTGTCTCTCCCAACTCTATGATTCTGTGATGATTATTATTATATCCAAATGCATCTGAGGAATCAGACTTTAGGAAAGCCCCTGCTGCTGATTTCTTTCTTTCAGTTAAGTCTCAGTGGTGCTACAAGATCTCTCTGCAGGCTGGTTCCAGAGACTAACACGGCTATACCTTTGAATAATAATAACGATAATAATATATTTTACTGTATTTATAGCCTGCTCTTTAGAAGTCCTCTCAGACAACAACAACAACAACAACAAAACGTTCTCGAGACAAAACGTGTGGCTTAAATAAGCAGATACGGCCACATCAGGATGCCCTGCCCATTTAACCCCCACAGACACGCGTCGTGGCACCCTTTCACACGTTACAGTCCGAAACAAACTCCAACTCCCAGAATTCCATAGCCTTTAGGCAGAAAAAGAGTTAAAGCGGTGTCAAACCGGGTTATTTCTGCCGTGTGTTTTGGACAATGCGTTCTCAAGGCTATGGCAGCCTCGGGGGCGGTCGTACCAGGTGACACCCATGTTTCCTCGGAGAAGGGCCTTGATCCCCGGTGAGGAGACCGGACGAAGCCTCCACCTTCGCAGGCAGCCGGCCCCAGAGAGGGAAGCCTGAGGAGACCCTCCGAGAAGGACCCAAGAGCCGCCGCTGCAGAACCGGACTCTCGCAGAAGGCAACGGGGCGGAAGTGACGTCACCGCGCGAGAAGACGGAGGAGGAGGACCCATGTCTCCTTCTGCCACACAGCGCCCCCTGGAGCCCCGAGCCGGTACTGCAGGCTCCAAAAGGCACGCGCTGCAGGAACAGTTTTAAGAGCAAAGCTATGATGCAACTGAGCACTAAACATCTAAGGCAGTGCTCCTCAACCTTGGCTCCTCCAGGCACCCAGAATCCCTGATCATTTGGGCAAGCTAGGCTTTGTCTTCTGGGAGTTGAAGTCCAAAACATTATTAGAGCCAAAGGTTGAGAACCACTGAAGGGGCAGCCATGTGGGCCCTATAGCAAATGCAACAGCATCCAAACAAGGATGCTATTGCATTTGCACAATCACATGTTGCAAGCTTTTGAAGTCACACTGGCTTCTTCATCAGGCAAACAGGAGAAAGAAATTGAAGATGTTAGTCATAGGCCTACATTTTCTGTTTCTGGTCTTAGTTCAGATGGTAGGGAGGGCTATCTCCAGGCTGGCACTTGCCCCCCTCCCCTCCTTTTTGCCCATCCTGTGTGTCTCCTTCCTTGGTGAAGCCAAAAGCTCCTATGTAGATAGAGAACACCGAATTTCTCAAGAAGTCTTCACGTTTTGCATCAGGAAAACTTTAGGTGGTGAAGGGGTAAAGCATGCCAATCAGTCCCAATATTAGGGGGAAAATGACTTCTTCATGGCAGAATGGGGTTGGACTGGATGGCCTTTGTGGTCTCTTCCAACTCTTCCATTCTATGGGAATTATGATTTATGAGTAACATTAGTACCAAAAACATGACAAGGATTCTGTAGGGTGTGTTCAGCGACACCACAGGCTGTCCTAACGACATCTTCCACACCACCCTCTTATAATGCTGCTACTCCACTATTACTGCCCTGCCTCCTGTAGCATTCTGGGGTTTGTAGTTCAGTGAGGCCTTAGAGCTCTCTGGCTGAGAATCCTAAATGCCTCTCCTTAAACTACAAATCCCAGAATGCAACATGAGGCAGCCAGAGCAGTTTAAGTGGAATAGCAGCACAATAATAATAGTAGTAATAATAATAGTGCGGTACTGGAGTACATAAGAGTCTAGAATTAGTGTAGCATGGTAATCTAGTTAGAGTCTCCAGTGGTCCCCAAACTGCCCTTTAAGAGATGTTGGACTTCAACTCCCAGAAGCCCCAGCCATGTTGGCCAATAGTCTAGGATTCTGGGAAATGAAGTCCAAAATCCCTTTAAAAAAAGCACAGTTTGGAGACCACTGAGCCTAGATTGAGCAACGGTCAGTTTTGCCCTCCTTTGGGCGGACATTTTAAAAGCGGCTTCGAAACTAGTCCCGTCACATCCGGGTCAAGAGGTCGCGTATGTCTATTTTAGCTCTGCGGTGGGGCGCATGCGCATTTGCGATCCCTCCCCCCATGTGCGCGCGGCTCCTTCTGTGGCGATCATGCCGAAGGTGAAGCGAACCAAAGGCTCCGGCGCTTCCGGGTCCGCTTCGGCGGCGGCGGCGGCGGCTGTGGGGAACGTTCCTTTGACCGAGCAGATCCTCCTGAGCGACTCGGTGAAGCCCGTGACGAGGGTCAAACGGCGGGGGAGAGGCGGACAAAATGGCGGCGAAGGAGAGGATTTCGTGGACGAGAGGCTCTCTCGCAGGATCCTGGAGCAGGCTCGGATCCAGCAGGAGGAGCTCGAGGCCGAGCATGGCGCTGCGGCGGGAAGGGAGCAGCCCAGGAAGAGGACCACAGTCCTGGGTGAGGGCTTCAGGCGGGAGCCAAGGCCTCCCAGAACCTGGTCTCCCCCAAACTGTGCTCTTTAAGGGAATTTTGGACTCCAACTCCCAGAATCCCAGTCTATTGGCCCACATGGCAGAGGCTTCTGGGAGCTGTAGTCCAAACCCCTTTAAGAGCATAGTTTGGGGGCCACTGCAGTGTAGAGAGAGATTGTATCCCAGTGGTCCCCAAACTGTGCTCTTTTTAAGGGATTTTGGACTTCAGCTCCCAGAAGCCTCAGCCATGTGGGCCAATAGACTGGGATTCTGGGAGTTGGAGTCCAAAATCCCTTAAAGGGTGCACTTTGGGTACCACTGGGTCAGACTACGTCTACCATCATCCTGACTCTGATCCGGACTTACGCTCCCAGAATCCTAGACCATTTTCCAACATGGTTGAGGCTTCTGGGAGCTGAAGTCCAAAATCTCTTCAAGGGCACAGTTTGGGGACCCCTGTCCTAACTGAAAGAATAAGTACTTCTTTCTTTCCGTTAGGTTCAAAATACATTGCAGAAATAATCCACTTTGAGTCCACTTTAACTGCCCTGGCTCAGTGTTAGGGAATCCTGGGAATTGAAGTTTATTGTGGCACTAGAGCTCTCTGACAGAGAAGGCTAAAGGTCTCTCAGAACTACAATTCCCAGGATTCCCTAGCACTGAGCCAGGGCAGTTAAAGCAGTCTCAAACTGGGTGATTTCTCCAGTGTTGTGTTTTGGACCTTAGTCTGAAAGGTGCTACTGTACAAGATCTCTCTGCATACTGATTCTACAAACTAACACTGCTGTTGGGTTGGATTGCCAAATTTCCTACCTGTGGCCATTTGATCCAGAGAAAGCCAGTGTTTCTTTCCTTAACCTAGAGGAAATTGCTTGCTTTGCTAAATACAGAGAACTGATTTTGTTCTGCCTCTTCTAGGACCTTCCTCAAAGGATGGAGATTCAGATGCAGATGATGGTGATGATGATGATGAGTGGCCATCACTGGAGAAAGCTGCAGCCATGGAAAAGGAAGAATGTTGTGAGGAGATGACGGTGAACCCAGAGGATGAAAAAGCCATTGAAATGTTCATGAACAAGAACCCACCACTGAGGTGAGCCTCAGAGCAGCAGATCTTTGTTTATGCATTAGTTGTTGCCATTATGGCTAGGGTTGCCATAAGTGAGGACCTCCAAACCAGGACAAATGTAGGGAAACATTTTCAAATGTAGGACACATTTTTATAAAAAAAATGGAGGACGCGCAAAAAATTGAGTTTTTTTTTAAAATGTTAATATAAATGCATGTTTTTAGGCATGATCAAAATGGAGGACATTTTGGCATTATTTCTAAACAGATGGCAGAAATGTATTTGCCCTCGGGTTCAACTTTACTTCTCAGAAGTGTGTACTTGGTCAAGGGACTGTGGTTTTTCTTCACTGCGCATGAGTTTGTAAAAATCACAGCAAATTACATTGGCCGTGCCTCAGAGGCTTGTTGATATCAATATCACCATCATCATCATCATCATCATCATCATCATCATCACTATAATTGTCCCAGAAAGGCAGACTTGTTAGCATTCAAAGCGCCATAAATACACAGAAAATGCACTTACATATATTTAATAATGAAAAAATAAATAAAAAACAAGGCAGGGGTGTATATATTTAATAATAAAATTAATGTAATAAAATAAAAAACAAGCAATAATAAAAATTAATAAAATAAAACAAAAACAAGCAATAATAAAAATTAATAAAATAAAACAAAAACAAGCAATAATAAAAATTAATGAAATAAAATAAAAACAAGCAATAATAAAATTAATGATATAAAATAAAAACAAATAATAATAAAAATTAATAAAAACAAGCAATAATAAAATTAATGATATAAAATAAAAACAAATAATAATAAAAATTAATGATATAAAATAAAAACAAATAATAATAAAAATTAATGATATAAAATAAAAACAAGCAATAATAAAAATTAATAAAATAAAATAAAAACAAGCAATAATAAAAATTAATGAAATAAAATAAAAACAAGCAATAATAAAAATTAATGCAATAAAATAAAAACAAGCAATAATAAAATTAATGAAATAAAATAAAAACAAGCAATAATAAATATTAATAAAATAAAAAAAGCAATAATAAAAATTAAATAAAATAAGTATTTTATCTTTTTAAATATAATTTAAAAACCCCAAAATACCAAGGCAGACCTAATGGCCACTGACTCAGCTTTCCTCCTCCTCCTCTGGCCCAATTCTGCCCTGGCCTTCAGGCACCCTTCCTCCGGCTCCTTCCTCCTCCCCCCCTCCTCCTTCTGATGGCTGGCACGCGTGCGGGGAGGGAACCAGGGCAGGCGCGCGTGCGTGCGGAGGGAACTGGTGCAGGCGCGCGCGGGGGGAGGAAAGTGGGCCAGGCGTGCACGTGCAGGGGGAGGAAAGTGGGGCAGGCGCGCGCGCTGCCACTGACCCTTGCTGAGGCCTGGGCGGCGCGCAAGCCCTCACAGTGGGGGCGCGGTGGTGGTGGCGCTTCTGCCGCCAAGGAAGAGGAGGAAGGCAGAGCCGGAGGAGGAGGTGGGTTGGCGCCGCAGCAGCCGCATTAGCAGCAGTGGCAATGGCTGGAGCGGGCCCCCAAACCGGGAACAATGCACGGATGGGGGCCCAAACGGGACCGGGAGGGGCCCCCCGAAACCGTGATTGGCACGGGGGCCGCCGGGTTATGGCAACCCTAATTATGGTAGAGGTGCGTTTTTAGTTATTTTTTGTTGTTGTTGTTTCTGGAATCAAGTGATCTATGAAAATGAACAGACTATTGATACAGAAGAAGAGAGGTTTCCTCTAATTGCCTCTAGTGTATATTAACCATTATAAGAATGCACAATACCCCCTTTCTCTTGGGAAAACCCTTATTTTTATTATTTATCTGATACATAGCCCACCCTTCACCACAGCACAATAGGGGAGTTCTTCAATATTATGATTATGTTAAGTAATATTGTAAGATAAATAATCCTCATTTTTTAAAAAAAACTGGTTGTCTTTTGGCATCCCAAAAGTACAAAATGGCCAAGAACTATGAGTTTGCTGGCCAGTCTCCTAGAGCAAAATAGTGCAGAAACAGAGTAAAGATGTTGCCACTTTCAGGCTTATTTATTTACACATCAGTGATTTGAACTGGAGAAGGAAAGTGACTATAGAGGCCTTCCATAGGAAGAAGCTTCATCTTCTCCAGTTAGAAAGAAGAGCTATTGATTGGTTAAGGGGGGGGGGGGGGTGCTACACATTCCTTTGTTTCATTTTGTTTCCTTTCACTACTCATTAGGCGCACCTTGGCAGACATTATAATGGAGAAGATTACAGAGAAACAGACAGAAGTGGAGACTGTGATGTCAGAAATATCTGGTCACCCTATGCCACAACTTAACCCCCGTGTCCTAGAGGTCTACAAGGGTGTTAGAGAAGTAAGAATAACATATTTTTGTACAAACTGAAGTATGTATGCATATATATAAGCATAGGTGTGTGTACACACCCATATACGTTATAAGGACAATCTACAGCTATCTGCTATTATTATTATATTATTATTATTTATGATATTTTACCCCGCCCTTCAGCCCTAAAGGCTATCAGAGCGGCTTACAATTATTATTTTTAATTACGTACCGTGTATACTCGACTATAAGTCGACCTCATGTATAAGTCGAGGGCAAGTTTTGGGGTCAAAATTATGGATTTTGATATGACCCATGGATAAGTCGAGGGCAAAATTTAGGGGCGTATAAAAAAGCATCTAAAGGATGAGGCAAAGCAAAACAATGTCAAAGAAGCTACAAAATATCAGCAGATATAATTCTTTGTGCTCACTCTTAAGGCTAAATGGATGAGAGAGTGGCAGGGGTGGCAGTGCTTCCAGGACAGATTATGCCCCTTTCACCAGGGGATAGTTCCTTCTTTTAAATAAGAGTTCAGATACAGCATTTAAATTGACCCATGGATAAGTCCACTCAGGTTTTTTGGGTCAATTCTTTGACCTAAATTTCTAGATTTATACATGAGTATATACAATAGATGGTTCGCTGCCCTCAGGCTTACAATCTAAAAGACACGACACAAAAGGAGAAGGGAATATAGAGCCAAATAACCTTAACTGTAGAACTATCCTTGTCTAAAGGTGATGCATCATTATGGTAGTTATGGGAAGAGGAACTATTGTTTTGTTTCTGTCTTACACTGCATTTTAAGATAATTTAGCATGGCTACAGATGTTCATGGATAAGAGTAATTTTTGCTAATATATGAGGAATTCTAAATAGTGTACTTGAATGGTTATTAAAGTATTTTAATTGAAATCTTTGTAAGTGGCAGATATAAATGTTAGATCAAAGCCATTATGCCTGTTTATCTTTCACATAACCTTTAAAAATTGTTCCAAAGGTGCTGTCCAAGTACAGGAGTGGAAAACTGCCCAAAGCCTTCAAAATCATCCCAGCATTGTCCAACTGGGAGCAGATCCTCTATATCACAGAACCAGAAACATGGACTGCAGCTGCCATGTATCAGGCGACAAGGTGGGAGACACTATATTATTTACAGAAGGGACAGACACAGTGCAACATTGGAGCTACGTGTTGGTCCCCAGCTTTGTTTTTGCAGCCCATAAAATAGGCCTTCAGGCCCTTCTAAGTAACTTGCCTCAAGTTTGTAGCAATGTTCTGGAGTCTTCATGTCCTCCATCCTTCTTCCATGAGCTGCCACAATTCCGTATGTTCATATTTTTCCTGCTCTGTGGTTATTTCTCCAGCGTTAGATTATATAGCCAAAACCAGTACTGCAGTAATATACATTTGTTTGAAATGTAGAAGTGGAAAAAATGCTACAAGGGTCTTTGTTTCAGTGTCTATTATTTCTTTGAGACCTATACAATCCTGTGTCTGGAAAATGTAATGTATAACTTAATTATAGACTAGTTCATGTTTATATTGCTAACAGTTCACTTCCTTTTAGCTTGAGATCTTGGCATTAATATGCCTGTGAGTGCACAATTGCCCATACACATATATACCCCATCTTATATCTGAGTGTGTTTCTTTTTCTCCCTTTCACCCATCTGCTATTCAACACTCCTGGGGGCCTTTTCACATTACACAGTTGTAGCACTGTGATCCCACTTTAACTGCCATGGTGGTATGTAGAATTTTCAGCCACACAGCTCTGGTACCTAACCAGACTACAAATCTCAGGATGCCATAGGATATAGTGAAGACAGTTAAAGTAGAATCATAGTTCTATAAATGTGTAATGCAGAAGTAGGCAACCTTTTTGAGCCGGGGGTCGGGTTGCTGTCCCTCAGGCGACTGGGGGGCCGAAGCCGGGGGTGGAGCTTCCACCCTCCGGGGCGGGGCCACGTGCCAGGGGTGGAGCTTCCACCCTCCGGGGCGGGGCCGTGTGCCAGGGGGTGGAGCTTCCACCCTCCGGGGTGGGGCCGTGTACCAGGGGGTGGAGCTTCCACCCTCCAGGGGCGGGGCCGCATGCCAGGGGCAGAGCTTCCACCCTCCGGGGGCCAGGCCTCCCCATCTTTGCTGGCCCCTGACGGGGCCCCAGGCCCCGTCAGAGACCAGCAAAAAAGCTGGGGGGGGCCACCAGCGCTGGAGGGCCCCCTGGAGGGCCCCAGAGACGGCAAAGGGCCCCCCAGAGGCCCCCTGCCGCCCTGGGAGCCCTCCTGGAGGGCCCCAGAGACGGCAAAGGGCCTCCTAGAGGCCCGCCGCCGCGGCCACCTGTCGCGTCATTTCGCCGCCCTGGGGCCCGCCTTTTGCCGCCCAAAATGGCGGCGCCCAGAGCGGCGAAAAGCCGTGACTGGCAGCGGCGGCAACAGCAGCCAGGGGCCGGTCGCCAGGCCTCTGCGGGCCGCATCCGGCCCACGGGCCGGAGGTTGCCAACCCCTGGTGTAATGTGAAAGGGCTTCTGATTGCTGTTGTAGGACATGAAGCTTTCCTTCTGTACAAAAAAAACCAAGTTTTTTCTACTTTGTTTGGTATTTTCTGCTTATATATGCTTGTCAAAGAGTACATTCAGAGTCAGTTTAAAATGACCTTTCTAGTGTTTCCTTTTAAAACTAGAAAGGTCCAAACAGTATAGTTCTCAGATCTGTGGAATAAAACAGTGTATAGTTGGGTATGCTGCAAGTATTAATGCATCTGATGTCCATTCCTTGTTCCTTCAAATAGAGAACTTTGGGTTCCTCTTCCTCTTTGCTGCTGACAACAGTGCAAAGTGCAGCTGACTGAAAACATAAACAATTACAAAGTTTAATCTCCTCTTATAGAGAGACCCTCAGGGAAAGCTATAAGGCCATTTAATGGCTATTTTTCCACTATGGTATACTGGACGTGCATATCATAAAGAATTTAAAAGAATTATAAAAGAATCAAGAATTATCCTAAATAATTTTATGATAACTAAGGATGTTTAGTATCTGGCTTTTACTTTACTTTCTCATTGTTTTGGATTTTATTTTTATTTAATACTACAGTGCACCTTTAGTATATGCAGGGGATCTGTTCTGGACCTCCCCGCGTAAGGGAAAAAAACATGGGACCTCAAGTCCTATTTGTTTCAGTGGGTGCATGCACAATGAAATAATCCCAAATCCTAGAGAATTTTAGTATCTAAGGTCAAAACGGAAAGCATAGCTTGTATGCAGCCCTGTTTCCCTGTGTATTACATAATGTAAGGCCAAGGTATTACACTCCTCTCCTTTGCCACTGTTCTCCCATTCATCTCCGTGCCTTTGTTATTCATCTCAGAATCTTCTCATCGAATCTCAAAGAGAGGATGGCCCAGAGGTTCTACAATCTGGTCCTTCTTCCTCGAATCAGGGATGATATTGCTGAATATAAACGCCTCAACTTCCATCTTTACATGGCATTGAAGAAGGCATTATTCAAGCCTGGAGCATGGTTCAAAGGTATAGGAGACACTGAAAATTATCTGTTGTTCTTTTATTTCATAGTTTCTTCACAATATGGGGGAGGAAGCACATAGAGAGCTTCTTTAAAAATCTGTATTTGGCTCAGGTTTATTGTCTTATAACTTGTTAGTACTGCTATTCCTCTTCTGAGGAGTGCACTGTAGGATGCATAAGCCAGACTTGTACTGCCATTTGCACCTAAAATACAAAATATTTGCCTCTGAAGTAACTGCTTTATAATGACCCGTGGAAGAGTTATTATATTATCAGTGTACCACTGATGGTACTGGATACCTTGGCATGAGAAGGCCAATTCTTTATTCTTTATTTATTAATTAGAGTTATTTATCCCACTCTTCGGTCAAAAAGGTTCTTAGAGCAGCTTATAGAATCTCACAAGAGAGCTCCTGTCTGTTGGCAGTCTTAAAGATAAATTGCAAAAAGAAAAGGAGGGAAGAGGGGAAAAGCAAACTAGGGCACTAGTTTTTAAGTTACTAAGTTCTTACAGCTGGAAATGGATGGATTCATTTGTCCCTAGGCACCCTTCTGTGTTGTGCTACTTATTTCCTGGAACTCTGTCCAGGATTGGGTTTTCTGTCAGCCAGACTCTAGTAATGGAAATGATCATGGCTGGATGGAAAGCATCGGGGGGGGGGGGGTATGTAGAGACTAGCAGATGCAGGGCAAAGTCAGTACACTCCAGCCTATTTCATCTGCTTGCTTTAAAGCAGCCCCCCTTCCACTTTGTTCTGAAGATTCTGAGAGATAGTTTTGCATCTAAAGCAGTGGATCTAGTTTGATTTTTAGTGTAGACAGGTTTTCATAATCAGGTCTACGGATGGATCTGATGATAATCTCCTTGGCTGTTGTTATGTGCAGTCAAGTCAGCTTCAACTTATGGTGATCCTGTGAGTGAGAGATCTCTGAGAGTCCCTGTTAACAGCTCTGTTTAGGTCTTGCAAATTTAGTGCCATAGCTTTCTGTATAAGTAATTTTAACCATGCTGTGGTGTATGTATATGATGCAGCACTGTTAACATACTTGTTTGTATTGCATTATCGTGAAGTCTGGCAGTTGGTCATTCTTTAAGATGCTGAGTGATTTTGCTGCTCTGGGTTTTTTTAAACAGTTTGTATTTCTGATATTATGCTTTTATGAAACGTATTATAAAGCCTTATATAATTCTTCCCGTTTCCTCTCTCTGCAGGTATCCTCCTTCCCTTGTGTGAGTCAGGAACATGCACACTGCGGGAAGCCATCATAGTGGGCAGCATCCTTGCCAAGTGCTCTATTCCTGTCCTTCATTCTGGGTAAGGAGAGTTAGGCTAATTTGTTGACAATCATTTTAGAATGACAAAAGTGTGTTTGTACCTTTCTCCCATGCAGTCTTATCTCCTTGAAGTTCATATTTGTTGTTAACTGCCACCAAGTTGACTTCGACTTATGGCATCCCCATGAATGAGAGACCTCCAAGTCACCCTTATTATCAACAGCTGTGCTCAGGTCTTGCAGACTCAGGCCCATCGTTTCTAGATTGACACTTTCCATCTGGAATTCAGTCTTCCTCTTTTCCTACTGACTTCTACCTTACCAAGCATTATTGTCTTTTCTAGTGAGTCATATCTTGTGATATGGCCAGTTTCAGTTTAGTTGTCTTGGCTTCTAGGTAGAGTTTAGGTTTTATTTGTTCTTCAACCCATTTATTGGTCTTTTCAGTAGTTCACAGTATCCATAGAACTCTTCTCCACCACCACACTTCAAATGAGTTGATTTTCTGCCTGTCAGCGTTCTTCACTGCCTAGCTTCACAACCATACACAGAAATAGGAAATACAATGGCATGGAACAAGCCTAACCTTAGTATTCAAAGATATATATTGACACTGCAGATCTTAATAGGATTTATTTTATCTTGTCTAGTTCCTTCATAGCTGCCCTTCCAACTCCTAGTTTTCTTCTGATTTCTTGACTGCATTCTCTGTTCTGATGAATGACTGAGCCAGGTATGGAAAATCTTGAATTAATTCAGTGTCTTCATTGTCTACTTTTAAAGTGATGTAAATCATCTGTAGTCATTATTTTAGTTTTATTAATGTTCAGCTGTAAACCTGCCTTTGCACTTTCTTCCTTGATTTCCTTCAGTAATAGTTTCATCCGCAGATATTGAAGTTCTTTCCTCTAGTTTTCACACATCCTTCTTCCAAGTCTAATTCTTTTTTTATGTATGTTACACAAACACATTAAACAGATAGGGTGATAAAATGCATCCTTGCCTGATCCCCATGCCACCTGGAAACTGTTCTGTTTCTTTGTATTCAGTCTTAACAGTAGCCTCTTGTCCTGAGTACAAGTTATGCGTACAATGTTGTGGCACACCCATTTTAAGAAGGATCCAAAGTTTTTAATGATCAGCACAGCCAGACTTTGCTAAAATATATAAAACATAGACTGATTTTCTTTTGAAATTCTTTGGTGTGATCTGTTATCCAACATATATTTGCAATATGATCCCAAGTGCTTCTTCCTTTCCTGAACCCAGCTTGGCACATGACATTTCTCACTGTGTGTATGGTAAAATTCTTTGTTGTAGAATTTTGAGCATCACTTTGCTTGCATGGGAAATTAATGCTGTGGTCCTGTAGTTATTGCAAAAGTTCCTTTGCTATCTTGGGGGAAAACTTCCTGTTCTTGTATATAATTGTTCCTGACAGAATGTTCTTTAAAGCCATGCGAGAAGCTGGGCTGAGGGTCTGCTGTGTGAATACAAACGTAGCCATAGAATTGTAGAGTTGGAAGAGACCACAAGGGCCATCCAGTCCAACCCCCCCTGCCATACAGGAACTCTCAATCAAAGCATCCCCAACAGATGGCCATCCAGCCTCTGTTTAAAGACCTTTCAAGGGCACCTCCTAAATTGTCTAATTTTTCTGTGTTGGGGAGGGCCTGATCAATCTACTGGGGATCTAATCCAGCCCAAAGAGGTTCCACCAGGCTCCATCCCCTGAAGAAAGAGATGGGACATACTAGGATGTTGGCAGCTGAAAGTTGGACTTATTCCTGGTTCTCTTTCTTATGATGGAACTATGAGGGGGAACCAAGGACATTCTTCCAATCCCTCAGGAACTGTGTGAATGCTCCATAGTTCATTCTTGGTTCTTATTCTTCATGTGGAGAAGGCAAAGGGAGAGCAAAGCTTGTTCAGTAGCTGGAGAGCTGTCACATATCTCTGGCAGGGGCATCATCTGGGGAACCACTCATATCGGGAAGCATAGACATTCCCCCAAAATGATCTGGCCTAAAGTGGAGAGCTGGCCTACAACCTTAGTTTCCTCATCCTTAGTTTATATACTCATTCCTTAGAGCCAAAGAATTCTGTTTAACAGATATTTTGCATAAAAGCCAAGATTCCTTTTCCCATAGTGATACAGTTATCTGCATGAATTTGAGTTTGGCATAAAGTCAGCTTTCCAGTTTTAGCATTCCACACTTCTGTAGCTAGGGTTCAACTGTTTCATGGACTCTTTTCTTTTGCTCTCAGCATTATTATGTTTCTGTAATTGAAACACTGGAAAAAAATTGCTGGGCAATTATTTCCAAGCACATTGGTCTCTTCCAGAGTTCCAGCTGCAGAAAAACAGGCCCAAATTCTGTTATTGGTCCTTATCAGAGTGCACTGATTGATTCAATAGACTACTTGTATGGGTTCATTTACCACTCAACCGTTGACTCAAGAGTTTACTCTGGTTGGGATTAGCCAATATGAATCAGGCCTTGGGACAAGAAAAATGAAAACAGAATAACAATTTATACTTGTGACCTTCCAGATCTGGAGGGCCAGTGCTTGCCCATTCCTGCGGATTTCCTCTCTTTTTACACCCCTCCACCTTTCCTAGCATTATTGTATTTTCCAGTGGGTTATTTCATCTCATGATGTGACCAAAGTGTGATAACCTCAGCTTAATCATCTTGGCTTTCAGGGAGATTTCAGGCTAGGACCCATTCGTTTGTCTTTTTGGCTGTCCATGATATCCTCAGCACTCTTCTTCAGCACCACATCACAAATGAATCGATCTCTTTCCTCACTGTGCAGCTTGTGCAACCTTATATGGTAAAAGGAAAAACAATGGCTTGAACAATTCTAATTTTTGTGTTCAGTTGAATATCTTTACATTTTATGATCTTTTCTAATATTTTCATAGCTGCCTTCCCTATTCCTAGTCATCTTATTTCTTGACTGCAGTCCCCATTCTGATCAATGTTTAATCCATTTTAATTGCATTTGTGTAAATCTTTTACATTAATATTTAATTGCTTTTGTTTTATCAATTTTTCAAAACTGTATTTGATTTTAACATTGTGAGCTGCCTTGGGTCCCATACAGGGAGAAAGGCAGCAAATAAATAAATAAATAAATGGCATACTGCCTCAGAGTGCAATCTTGAGCACGCTTCCTGCCAAAAGCATGGGAGCATAGTCAGCAAGGGAATTTGGCAAGTCTAACTATTGCTGTTTGTACACTCTGGGCATCAGCTACTGCAGTACCTTGCCCTGCCTTTTGGTAAATTACCACACTGCACTCTTATAGTGCTGCTGTTCCACTTTCTGTTCTGGCTGCCTCCTGTTGCATTCTGGGATTGGCAGTTTAGGGAGCGGCATTTAGAATTCTCAGCGAGAGAGCTCTTAGGCCTCACTGAACTGCAAATCCCAGAATGCAACAGGAGGCAGCCAGAGCAGTAAAAGTGGAATAGCAGCACTATAAGAATGCAATGTGGTAATCTACTTGGTCTGTGCCTATTGCACTTCTGGCTTCCTGCCTAAGTCTACCCATTGTTAAAAAAAGAAGGCTTTTAACAGAATCTTTAATTCTGCAGGATTAAATCATCCTTGAATGATTCTTTCTCTCCCAACTCTGCCATCTTGGGAACATTGTAACTTCATTTTGCTAGCTGGAGGGCCACTCAATGATGCAGAATCACTTGATTCTTCTTGCTCTCACTCCCACAGGGCCGCAATGCTAAAGATTGCTGAGATGGAGTACAGTGGCGCCAACAGCATCTTTCTTCGTCTGCTGATTGACAAAAAGTATGCTTTACCTTTCCGGGTGGTGGATGCCCTGGTCTTTCACTTCTTATCCTTCCGGACAGATAAGCGCACCTTGCCTGTCCTGTGGCACCAGTGTCTCTTGACCTTTGCTCAGCGTTACAAAGAGGATCTGTCATTAGAGCAGAAAGAAGCCCTTTTGGAGTTGCTCAAGTTCCACAGCCATACCCAGATCTCTCCAGAGATCCGCAGGGAACTAGTGAACTCCAAGTGTCGGGATGTGGAGGTAATGCAACCAGCAGCAATGGAGTGAATATATTATAGAAACGTGGACTCTATGTATTGGACACTACATGTGCTGTTGTTTTGTTTGGGATGGAACTTGTTACATTAAAGGCAGCAGCTGCTTTGGTCTTGAGGCTCCATCACAATGTAATGGGATATGTGCCCTTTCCAGTACAAGACAGGCAAGGAGTAAAAGCATTTACAATTGTTTCCTTTACCTAGACATGCATTCATGGTAATATAGGTCTTTTGTAAAAGATGGAATCTGTCACATGATGGTCAAATTGCTTCAGAGTGGAGTTGTACAGTCTTAAGAGACCTGCTGCCAGAAGGTTTGCTGCAATCACTAGTTGTCTCTTGAAAATACTGGAGAATGCACATTATTAATAAACAGCAGTAAAGTAAACTCTTGGGCTGCATATTAGTGGGGTAAATACTCAATATTGGATCAATATGAGGGGCAGAAAACCTGCAAATATACAGAAGGCAGTAATCACTTTGTGGCTTTGAGATAGATCATGGTAATTTTACTGAAAACTTTGAAGTACAGTGCTCCCTCGGGTTACGAAATTAATTCGTTCCGCGGCTAATTTCGTAACCCGAAAAACCTTCGTAACCCGAATTGCCATAGGCGCTAATGGAAAAAAAGCCGCGGCTCTGCCGCGGCTCCATTGAAAACAGCGCCGGGGTTTTTTCGTAACCCAAAAAAACCTTCGTAAGCCGAAACAATAAATCCCTATGGGATTTTTTCGTATCCCGAAAAATTCGTAAGCTGGGTAATT